>NC_138777.1:52674402-52696902 GCF_965119305.1 Pelophylax lessonae | reverse complement strand
ACCTGCCGCCGCTTCCAATAAATCGGGATCAGTCTCCTCGCGGCATTGAGGAGATGAGGCAGCAAGCTACGTCTATAGCGGCTGAGCGGCATGCAGGGCACGTGCAGGAGAAAATGGAGGGGGCTGAATGGCACATCCAGATCCAGGACAGACTTGATCTGATCCCGGACGTTGCGCCAAAAAGGGGCGATCACCGGGCACTCCCACCACAAGTGCAGCAGAGTACCGGTACCGCCACAGTTTCGCCAACATGCGGAGGAGGCCGAGGGGTAGATGCGTGCTAAGTCCGCTGGTACACGGTACCAGCGCATCAGGAGCTTATAATTTGTTTCTTGCATCTTTGAGTCCGCCGAACTTGAGTGGGTCAGTTGGTAGAGGCCAGAAAGTTGAGCAGCCGTAAACCGCATTCCCAGGTCCCGCTCCCAAAGCCTAACACATATAGGTGCGGAATCAGAGGATGCAGCTCCCAACAGCTGGTACAACTCGGAAACCATGTGGGGGATAGGGTCTTCCTGAATGAACAAACGCTCGAAGGGTGTAAGAGATGCCGGAGGGCGAATCCTCGGGCCATGAACAGCGAAGAAATGATGTAGTTGCCTGTACCTCCAAAAATTCATAGGGGACCCGCCGTGACGCGCTTTCAGAGAGTCATAGGACAGAAGTTTACCATCTTCCATTAGTTTCCCGCAACTGGCGTTGCCATCATCCACCCATGGGTCAAAAAAGGCCATCTGTTCCCCCGGAGGGAACCAGAGGTAGCCCCCCAAGGGGGCCAGCAGGGACACAGGGGGCGCCAGGTCCAGGAGCTTATTCACATGGTCACATGGTACTCCCGAGAAAGCCAGGGGGCGTAGGCAAGGTTCCTACCCGCCATGAACTTTTCAAGAGGGACCCATAGCTTGGATCGAGTGTGGAAGCGCCAGTTGAGGATGCGCTGAAGGACAATAGCGCGGTAATAACGTCTCACATCCGGAAGGCCAAGGCCTCCCAGAAGTTTAGGGCGTTTTAGGGTGGCCAGGGCAATGCGGGGGCGTCTACCATTCCAGACAAAACCCGTAATCAGGCCTTCCAAAAGGTGGAAGAAGCCGCGAGGCAGAGGTATAGGCAACATCTGGAGATAGAACAGCACCCTGGGGAGGACGTTCATCTTAATAATATTCACACGGCCTAACCAGGTAAAGGCCGTTTTAGTCCAATGTAGGAGGTCTTGTTTAATGTCAGCCAAGAGGCGGGGGTAGTTAGTCTTGTACAGTGTGTCAAAGCGGTCAGTAAGTTGTATGCCCAGGTACGTCAGGGAAGAGTCAGTCCACCTAAAAGGGAAGGCAGCCCGCAGGGAAGCAGACAGGGGTGGGGGCACACAGACGGGGAGAATCTCGGATTTGCCAAGGTTGATCTTAAAATTAGAGACCAGGCTGAACCGTTCGAGTTCCCGCATCAGGACCGGCAACGAGAGCAGGGGATCAGTAAGGTGGAACAGGATGTCGTCGGCGTAAGCCGAGAGCTTATGCTCCATAGTCCCAACACGCATGCCTCTGATGTCTCCATTCGCCCTGACCTTGGCCAGGAAGGGCTCCAGGACCAGGGCGAAAAGAAGGGGCGAGAGAGGGCACCCCTGTCTGGTCCCGTTCCGGATCCGGAACCCGGCGGAGAGACAGCCATTAACTCGGACCCTAGCACTCGGGTCTCTGTACAGCTCCAAGATCCACGCCAGCATACGCGGCCCTAGGCCCAACGACTCCAGGACCTCCCTCAAATAAGTCCAGTCCACCCGATCGAACTCCTTTTCGGCGTCGGTCGAGAGGATCAGGTAGGGCGGGGAGTCAGATCGGGTGGTAGCCCAGTGGATGAGCTGTATCGCCCGGATGGCATTGTCTCTAGCCTCACGACCGGCAATAAACCCGGTCTGGTCCAGGTGAATAATCTGGGGCATAAGATGTTTCAGGCGGTTTGCCAGGAGCTTAGCGAAAATTTTGACATCCACATTGAGCAATGAGATGGGGCGGTAGCTCTGTGGGGCCGTGGGATCCTTGCCAGCCTTCGGGATCACCGTTATGTGGGCCAGTAAGGCTTCCGAGGGTATCTCCCCATCCGCGGCCAGCGAATTGAAGTAGGCACACATGGGCTTCTGCAGGAGAGGGAGGAACGTTTTGTAATAGGCCGCCGTGTAGCCGTCAGGGCCGGGGCTTTTGCCGTTAGGCAGGGAGAGTATGGTGCGGTCCAGTTCAGCCAGCGTAAAGGGGGCGTCTAGATCATAACGCTGGTCAGCGGAAAGGGAGGGGAAGACGTGGTCCGACAGGTAGTCTCTAATGGCCGTCAATTTAGTCTCCATGGGGGAGCCGGAGAGGTCGTAGAGGCCCGCGTAGTAAGTGCGAAATTGGTCAGCAATCCCCGAAGGTTTAATAACGGGGACACCGGAAGGGGAGCGCAGTTTGTGTACACACATCTGGGCACGTTTCCGACGCAGGGCCCGGGCAAGCATGCGGCCACACTTGTTGCCTTGTTCGTAGAATTTGTGAGAGACATGACGCAAGCGGGCCCGGGTATGTCTGTCCAAAAGACGGGAGAATAAGAGGCGCAGGTCAACAAGCTTAGTCCCGTCTGTTTGTGTGAAAGTTCAGCCTGCTGCAGAGAGGTCAGAACACGGTTAAAGTCCGCCTGGCGTTCCCGCTTAAGCCTAGCCCCCAGGGAGATGAGTTCACCCCGCACCACTGCCTTGTGTGCCTCCCAGATCACCCCCCCACTCAGCTCATCCGATGCATTCTCCGCAAAGTAACACCTCAAGACCTCCGAGACCCTGGAGACCACCTGCGAATCGTCCAACAAGTTTCCATTCAGCCTCCAGGTCCAAGACCTAGAAGAGCCATGGGGCAGAGATATCTCCGTAGCAACCGGAGCATGATCTGAAATTGTAATGGTACCAATGGACGACCGCAGGAGGGACTCCAGGGTGGAGTGATCGATGTAAATGGCATCGATCGATGTAAATGGCATCGATCCGTGTATACACCTCGTGTAGGGAGGAGAAGTAGCTAAAATCCTTGTCTTGGGGATGAAGTACCCGCCAGGAGTCAACAAGGAGATGTGACTGCAGAGTCTTGCGGTAGTGCTTCAGGAAGGAGAATGAGTGGGAGGAGCGACCATGAGAGGTGTCCAAGAGTGGGTCGGAGCAGACATTGAAGTCGCCGCCAACGATCAGGGAACCCTCCCTAAACGAGGCCAGGCGCTCAAGGGTCGCATCAATAAAAGTGAGCTGACCCGTGTTGGGGGCGTAAACAGACGCAAACGTGTACATCCTACCCATGATCGTTCCCTTCAAGAACACATAACGGCCCAAGGGGTCCACCAGGTGAGCCACCGGCTGGAATGGACATGCCCTATGGATGGCAATAGCCACGCTCCGGGATTTGCTAATCGGGGAGGTGCTGTGGAACCACTGTGTGAACAGGTGGGAGGGCAGCTTAGGGAGAGATCTAGGGGTGAAGTGGGTCTCCTGCAAGAGGACCACCTGTGCCTTGAGCCGCTTCAGCTCCCACCACAGGCGGTTACGTTTATGCGGAGAGCACAGACCACGGACATTGTACGATATTACCTTAAGTGACGCCATCAGTAGACAGGAGGGAGAGGAGGATCCACAGGAGGCAGTAGGCTCTTCTCAAAGTGCAGGGCAGTGAACGGATCCAAGGCGGCAGGCACTGCAAGGGACTGAAAGAAAAAGGGAGGAAACAAAAGCACAGAACATGAGAGATCAAGAGAAGACATGTAAAACACAATAAACATACTGGGGCCACTACGAGTGACCGACATAGCCCGCCGACAGGCGAGAAACCATCTAAGGGTCCGACCAAGGGTGGGCCCCCCAAGGGGGACACAGCCCGGGCCGGAGCCATCGTCCAACAAAGGGGACTATAGAACCCGTTAAGGTAGGGCCTACTGGGGGGTATCGTGGGCCAACCACAGAGGCGAGGGGGAGGCACTGCACCCCAACTCAAAAAAAAAGGGGGAAAAGGGGGGGTACAAGGGGGGACTCCCACCCTGCACCCGCCAGCCCAACACCAGCGTGTCACCAAACCCAGGGGCCGTAACAAAGGTCCAACCCAACCCTACCCTGAGCCAAAAACAGTCCCGCCCAGCACCAGTCCAGGGCAACAAGAACAGGGGCCCAAGTTAAGGGGACCGTGAGCAGCATGGGGGGGGACAGTGAGCTTCAGTCAACGGGAGGGACAAAGGGTGAGAGATAAGGGGCCATCCGGGCCGCCGGTCAGGGATCCACAACCGGGGCAGCCAGCGGCTGCGCATCCGTGGTGCGCGGGCGGTTCCGCTTGCGGCGTTTGCGAGAAGCCGACTGCCAAGGCTGGGGCAGAGGCATTGCAGGGAGGTCAGCGACATTCCTCCAGTCGGGAAAGTCCACAGGGTCCAGGTCCAGGGCGGAGAGGAATTCGGGCAGATCATCCTTGGTGCGGAGGGTAGCCGAGACCCCATTCCTGGAGGCCTGAAGATAGAATGGGAAACCCCAGCGGTAGGTTATGTCAGCAGCGTGGAGGGACTCCAGGAGGGGGCGCAGAGCTCTGCGTTGCATCAGTGTGCGACGGGACAAGTCCTGGTAAAAATACAGGCGGGCCCCATCAAATTCAAAAAAGGGCTTGGCGCGCATTTTCCGCATGATGCTGTCCTTGAGAGTGAACTTGTGGAGCTTGCATATGACATCCCTCGGATTGTTCACGTCCTGTGAAGGAGGTTGCAGGGCCCTATGAGCCCTGTCTATCTCAATTGGAGCGGTGGCAGGGAGCTCCAGGATGGCTCGGAAGACATCAACCAGAGTGGGGATGATGTCTCTCGGTGCTGTAGCCTCAGGCAGACCACGGATGCGGATATTACCGCGTCTGCTGAGGTTCTCAAAGTCATCAAGTTGACTCAAAAGGGTCTCAATCCTCCTGTCCTGGTCCATACACCGGGCCTGAAGCTGGGAGATGACAGGAAGGGCTGCATCTAGTCTTTGTTCCACCGATTCCAGCCGGGACCCTAAGTGGGACGTGTCAGTTTTAAGCTGGGCAATATCCTCCTTAAAGGCAGTTTCCACCCTAGTGATAAATCTGTCCAGGTCAGCCTTAGTAGGCAGAGCCCATATATGTTTCCTCAGGTCCCCATCACACAGAAGGCCAGCGGCCTCAGAGCCCCCTCCCTGGGACTCCTGTGGGGAGGGGGGGAGGTGGAGGGGAGAGGTGTACTCACGGACCGCTGCGGTGACAGTCCCTGGTCAGCGCTCCATGTTGGGCTCGCCTCGAGGTGAGGAGAGGCCGGCGCGGCCGCCGCCATCTTGGATGTTCGGGCCTCTCTGCCTCGGGTCTCCGGGAAGAAGGAGGGGAGACGTCCCTGTTTAGTGCGATCGGACCGCGGTGGTTGGGAGGCGGTCCGGCGGCGCTAGGACATCGCTGGGCAAAGATCGTGAGCCGGGTGAACCCGGGTTGCTGAAGAAAAGCGGCGGCGGGTGCGGAGCTCAGGCAGCGTGCGTCCTTACTCCTCCATAGTCAGACCACGCCCCACTCCTCACATTTTTGACTGCCATTGTACTAGGGATCAAGTTTTTAGTGCTGTGTTATTATGTAAACCTACGTGTTAGTGTACCATTGTGCTCTATACATATGTCATATGGCCATATGTCATTGTTCACCATATGTCAGTGTACCATTATTTAAGGACCCCAAATGTTTGGGCACCTCAGTGACAGCATCATTGTATCTTCTAGTTAACAGAGATTTTATCAGTGAGTTCCAAAATGTTATCTACCCTATTGGCCACAAAGCAGTTTAGATTATGAGCTATGGCTTCTATTAAGCTGTCAAGGTATGAGTGTAAAAATGATTGCAATAGCTGGGAATGTCTTGACCTACAATATGAGCAGTAAAAAATCATCAGAGATGTCCAGAATACTTAGGCCTGACAAATTTCATAAACTAGTGCCTTTGTGCCTTAATGCTTACAGGAATACAGAAATAGGATTTTCTTTTCTTTCATAGAATAAATAATTATGCAATATTGGGGTTGATGTGTGTATTGCGCTGACTACCTGATTGATTTACTTTAGAAAACATAATGGAAAACATTGCACAAAACCTGTTCAGAACTTACTGTATTTAAGCAATTCATACACAGCAGGAATGGTCTCTGCCTAAGGAACTATAATTTATAAATTCACCCAAGTTGATGAAGCTGCTTTCAAGGGGCCTTAACAATTCTCAGCTCCAGGTCCCAAGCGCCCATTCCGCAGGGGTCCGTTCCTCCCACAGACCAATCATAAAAGTTATGGAGCTGCATTCCACTTCCAAAGGGTAAAATCATCTTTATTGTTAAGCAAAAGCACAGAGTCTCCATCCAGAATCCTCCCCCCTGGGATCTGAGACTTAATCATATAGCATAAGGACAAGAGAGCGCAAACAATATATATAAATTCACCATATTAGTTATCATTTACTGCTTAGAGATATGCTAACCTCTTAGTGATACCATTAATACCATCTCAATTATTAACAAGCATTTTATTATATGCATGTATTGTATATCCTTTTGCTCTATGATTAAGCCCCTGTAGGGGGCAAATGGCATTATAGGGAGGATCCTGGGTGAAGTGTATGTGCTTGTGCTAAACAATACAGTTGAGTTTACCCTTTGGATGTTGGTTCTTTTTTTTTTTTTTTTTTAAACAAAATGTATTGAAAATTTTCAACAAGTGATACAGACATTAAATAGACTGTAATGCAAAAGTCAACAAATAATACTCGGTCAAAGTAACAGGCAAAGCCAAAAAGGCGATCATAGAAGTAGTAACAGTAGATTTGACCCAATAAGGTGGGGTGGGGGGGGTGGTAGGAGGAGGTGGGAGGGGAAGAGGTGTGTAGAGGGTAGGTATGGAAGGTAGGGGGGGGGGAACAGGAAGGAATGACTGGAGGGGAGGGGAGAGAGAGGGAAAAGAGGCACAAAATACGACATATGTGGCTAAAGAAACGTATGGAACTAGTTCTCGAGGCAAGGCAGATAGTGATAGAACATTCTGGAAGCTGAGCTACTACACAATTCTTAATTTCAATTAGGCAGAGACCGGTCCTGTATATATAGGAGAGCTGACTAGAGACCGTGCAAGGGGTGGACCAGATCAACAAGCATCAGCAAGTAAACCATGAAATTTTTAGTGTTTGTTGCATCATCCTGATATGGGAGAGGGTGGAGAAGAAGTAATGTGAAGATGTCTCAGGTCTGCTGGTCAATGTCTGTGAAAGTTGAGGAGTTGGGATGTTGCAGGGAGAGAGCTGTCTGTCCCTGCAACGAGGAGGATCCCACCAATGAGACATCAAGGTTTCCTACACCCCGTAACAGGGCCTGTGGGACTGGAAATTTGGCCAAATATGCGTCCCATTTGGAGAGAGACTGAGGATTTGAAGGTGCAGATATAAGAGTGTCCAGTAAGTCCCTCCTGAGAAGCTGATCAAGTTCCGTCCGCACGTCGTGGAGAGTAGGAGGGGAGGTGGAGATCCACTTGTTGAGGATAGCTCTTCTGCCCAGCATGTAGAGTGTAGCGAGCCAAGGCCTATGTTGTACCATAAGGGACGCATGGTGTGAATTGAGGGCGAGCACTCCCCCATCTAAGAGCCCGAACAAGAGCATCAGGGGATTACGTGTAAGAGGAATGCCTGTAACAGAAGATGCAAAAGATTCAATCCTGTCCCAAAAACCAGCGATAACTGAGCAGTTCCATAGCCTGTGTGCTAGCGAGGGCCTGTGGGCCATACACCAGGAGCATTTTTTGGGGGCATTGGAGGAGGATGTTGGTTCTTAAAGTGGAGCTTCCCCAAAAGGGCAAATTCTGCTTTTATGCCTCCTCCCCCCCCTCCTTTAGTACGTTTGGATAGTTTTTTTTGGGGGGGAAGCGGTTTTGACAGGTACCCAATCCCACCTCTGGCCAGATCATCGTGGCAGATCCACCAGAAGTTCTCCTTCCCCCTCCTTGCCTGCAGCATTCCAGGACATATCACAGGTCCCAGAATGCTACAGGACCATTCACAAAGCGCATGCGCAGTGGACAGCTGGCTGTGAAGCTGCAAGAAGTCACAGCCTGCCGCCCACAGTTCTCATGCTGGTGTCAGAAACCGAAGACCAATGAAGAGCTTGCCTGATTAAAGATGGCACTGGATCCTTGGACAGGTATGTGTCCCATTTTTAAAGGCAGTAGCTACAGTATTTGTACATGCTGACTTTTATTTATGTGTTCCTAGGGTGAAGAACAACTTTAAGCTGTTGTGAAAAAGTATCAATTGATAAAAAAAAAAACACAATTAAGAATTAGTTAAAGTGAAGCTGTGAGCAGGTTATAGACATCCAAATATTTGCATAATATTTACATATCCCTAACAACCAGCAGATGAGCGTTGAAACAAGCCATCACTGCCCCTTGTAGCTGCAAGAACTATGAAGCAATTAGTCCATCAGAGGCACTAAAATGGCTTGCTTCCTTTAGCAAGCAAGGATTTTGCAGCCTGACAGCATTCCAATGTAAACAAACAGCAGGTGCTGTAAGCTTGTCAGAAAATGGCTGCAACCAGACTTCAGAGTCTCTGTTGTGATTGCTGGGAATGAATTGCTTCACAGTGCCTGCTGCTACAAAGATCAGTGAGAGCTTGTTTTAAGGCTCATTTTCTTCTTGATAACAATATTTAGGTACTTTAATACTTTAACGTCCAAAGCCTGTACAATGCAAATATATGAAAAATTGCATATGAATGCATTGTATGTATGTTCCTAAACATCCAGTGAAACTCTAGACTAATTTTCACATTTATCAAGTTAATTTTGCCAGTTTTATTGAACAGCCAGCTGTTTACAGAAGCTCAAGATAGCACAGCTTAATGAGCCCGGAGGAGCATCTCTTTCCCCTTCTATGTACAGGCTTTCAATTAGAGATAGACACTCTGAATAAAAACAGCTTCTGCTGGGCTCTCTAGAAAATCCATAGTGGTATTTGAATCCAGTGTCATTTGGTATGTTCTGTAATAAACATTCTTTTGTTCAAAAAAGTTTTTATAGACATTGTAAAAATAGGATATGTTTTAAGGGACACCTGTACTATGAACATCTGCCATTACTGCCATTACTGAACATTTTATTATGTCCTTTATCATCATTTACTGCTTAGAGATATGCTAACCTCTTAGTGATACCATCAATACCATCCCAATCATTAACAAGCATTTTATTATATGCATATATTGTATATCCTTTTGCTCTATGATTAAGCCCCTGTAGGGGGCAAAAGGCATTATAGGGAGGATCCTGGGTGAGGTGTATCTGCTTGTGCTAAAGAATACAGTTGAGTTTACCCTTTGAATGTTTGTTCTTAAAGTAGAGCTTCCCCAAAAGGGGAAATTCTGCTTTTGTGCCTCCTCCCTCCTCTAGTACCTTTGGGTAGTTTTTTTTTTTTGGGGGGGGGGGAGCAGTTTTGACAGGTACCCACTCCCACTTCTGGCCAGATCATCGTGGCAGATCCACCGGAAGTTCTCCTTCCCCCTCCCTGCCTGCAGCCTTCCAGGACATGTCACAGGTCCCAGAAGGCTACAGGACCATTCACAAAGCACACGCGCAGTGGGCAGCTGGCTGTTCAGCTGCAAGGAGTCACAGCCTGCCACCCACAGTTCTCATGCTAGTGTCAGAAACCGAAGACCAGTGAAGAGCTGGCCTGATTAAAGATGGCACTGGATCCTTGGACAGGTAAGTGTTCTGTAATAAACATTATTTTGCACAAAAAAGTTTTTATAGACATTGTAAAAATAGGATATGTTTTAAGGGACACCTGTACTATGAACATATACAATCTGCCATTACTGCCATTACTGAACCCTGACTCTTGAGCCAAAGCCTTCAGTGCTTTCTGACCCACTGAAGTGAAACAGCTAGAGATCAGAAGTTCTGCCTTTCCTCTGAATTCACTAGCTGCCGGCCCTAATTAGTCATAATAAGAAAAAGGAACCCACTTTATACTCCCTTTAAAACTAGTTGATTGCAAGGAACATTTTATTATGCACTTTTTCATCTTTACAGTATAGGTTTTCGAAGGGCATAAAATGATGGCTTTAAATATCATCGCTTTGAGAGGTGGAGGCTAAAGATGAAACAAAAAATGTATTAATAATCTGATATGACCTTTAAATGGCGACCAGCTGAGTCTGAAGATGGTAAAGGCTGCTCTACCACTGTGCATTATTGTAGTTATAACCTTCTACTGTGCCTATTAAAACTACTCACACTGGCCCCTGCCTCTTTCTCAACCACAAATGTCTTTTTTAAACTTCAGATTGTTCTTTTTTTATGTTTGCTTTTGTTCTTTTAAACAATGTGTGTCATATTTTAGATAGCGGGCAAGCTAATATTCTATGGCTTTCAGATTATACTGGTATGTCGCTAGAGAATGGGAAATAGCAAAGTTATAAATTATAGCATTATGACAGCTGTGTGATAGCCACACGTAAGTGTAATTATGAGCAAAACTAAAAAAGACCTTTATGATGCACTGTGTCAATAGTGTTAACACTGAAGTGAAAGAGCGTATGATTGCGGTGCCACTCCATTGGGTAAAACGCCACCAATAATTCGTTTATTTTCATTCAAGATCAGACACATGTTGTAAACAAAGCCAACGTGTTTTGAGAGCATTGCCCCTTGGTCAGTGACTTTTGTCTGTGGATAAGCTAAAAAAGAAATGTTGGTCTTTATAGTGGACAAGTTTAAATGTGCTTGTATTTTGTACCTAGAGAAACGGGAAGTCTACTTACACCAGCTGGTGACAAGACTGCCTCTTTCACTGGTGGAAAGTGTGATGTCACTGCCCCACCTTTAACCACTTAAGCCCTGGAAGATTTTACCCCCTTCCTGACCAGGCCCTATTTTGCGATTCGGCACTGCGTGAATTTAACGGACAATTGCACGGTCATGTGACGCTGTACCCAAATGAAATTGACGTCCTTTTTTTCCCACAAACAGAGCTTTCTTTTGGTGGTATTTCATCACCTGTGCGATTTTTACTTTTTACGCTATAAACAAAAAAAGAGCGAAATTTTGAAAAAATAACAATATTTTTCACATTTTTTTTATATGAAATTCCCCCCCAAAAATTTAAAAATCTAAATTTTTTTACATTTTAGGCCAATTTTTTTTCTGCTACATATTTTTGGTAAAAAAAATCGCAATAAGCGTATTTTGATTGGTTTGCGCAAAAGTTATCGCAGCTACTAACTACGGGAAATTTATGTCATTTTTATTGTTTTTTAACTAGTAATGGCGGTGATCTGGCGGCAATCTGCAATTTTTTTTGCGGGACTGCGACATTGCGGCGGACAGATCGGACCCTTGACTGACATTTTTGACACTTTTGGGGGTACCAGTGACATTACTACAGTAATCAGTGCTATACATATGCCCTGTTACTGTAAATGACACTGGCAGGGAAGGGGTTAACTTTTATTGGTGATCAAGTGGTTAATGTATGCCTGGTGCTTACTGTGTGTGGGGGGAGGGGACTGTGTGACACAGGGACAGATCGCAGGTTCAGCTATGCTGAATCCTGCAATCTGTCCCTGCCTGTCACTTAGGAGATCCGCCCGCTTTGTTTACACAAGCGGGCGGACCTCCACACTCTATCCCCGACGATCGGGGAAGAGTGGCGGTGATCACCGCTCCTCCCCTGGCCCGACTCCCGCTGTGACTGAATACAGCGGGAGCGAGCCTCCGGCGGTGCACGCGCCGCCCACGAGGGGAGGAGTCCAGCGACGTAGGTCTACGTCGCTGGACGATAACGAACCACTTTGCCGCAGTAGGCTCAATGTGAGCGGTCGGCAAGTGGTTAAATGTGCTTGTATTTTGTACCTAGAGAAACGGGAAGTCTACTTACACCAGCTGGTGACAAGACTGCCTCTTTCACTGGTGGAAAGTGTGATGTCACTGCTCTTCCAATCAGAGAAGGCTTTGCATTCATTCAGAAAATGCAAAGCATTCTCTAAATGTCGCCTATGCTGAGAGGCCAATCTCTCAGGTCAATCACTGAAGTAGCGATTTGTAGTTCAGTATTTTCTAGCCTCCAAGGGTGTATTAATCAGGTATGGTATATACCAGGGGTCTTCCAACTATGGCCCTCCAGTTGTTCAGTAACTACAATTGCCATCATGCCTAGTCATGTCTGTGATTGTCAGAGTTTTAAAATGCCTCATGGGATGTGTAGGCAGCTGGAGGGCCATAGTTTGAGGACCCCTGGTATATACAGTTACATTGGTTTAAGCTGGACCAATGTTACTATGTAACAATATAACATACCTGGTATTCATATTTAAAGTGATACACCTCTATGCAGAAGAGATATTCACCTTTAGAACAACCCTTCACCTTCAGAACAACCCTTAAGAGGATTACAAATGTAAATCTGACCTAGCCTAACATGGAAGCTAAATGGAACCCCTTGAATCCTAGGCCCAGGCTGCAGATAAAGTAAGAGAGATGGTGGCACTTCTAGCATATAAAGTTGATCCTTTATTGTCAATCCATTAAAAACAAAGAGATGTGATCTACACACAGCTCCCAAGAGATCAGCAAACACGTTTCACACTGCTGTGCTTAACCAGGCTGCAGATACCCCAAGTTGAGATTAAAACCTCCATTTTCTTCAATAAGCTCCATCCTCTCACACTGTGGCAGATGCTTGACTTAATCCTGATATGAAGAAAAGTCAGGTCTTTGTACAGATGGTGTGCATCAGATAACTGCTTATAACATTAATTAAGCAAAGGAAGTAGATATAACAATTTTTTTTTACAATTTCATTCTTACAGTGCCTATAAGTGATGAAGAGGAAGGAAATCTACACTTTGACAAGAATAACAAGATGGTACCTGACCCATTTGACTCCTCTTCTGGTTCTGTTAAACTGATCGCCATTAAGGCAGTCTCCATGCCGCCTTCACTTTCGGTAAAGGACAGAAATCAGGAGATGTCCATCATTAACGGAGAGGTGAGATTTTGGGACCTTGTGAAATCTACGTAGAGTGCAAGTCCAGCTTTACCACTGGCCTTGTAGATGAGGAGTAGAAGCCTGAATTTATCTTTGAAGCAAGGAGGATGGTAGAATTAAAAAAGCTGTAAGTGCATTTCACTATCTAATTGTGAGTCTCTGCACCCCTTTAGGCTGGCCACACACCCTAAAGTTTTATTGTATGATCTATGTAAATCTCTGTTAGCACTAATAAAACTGTGTAATATAAGGGCCTACCTAAACAATTTATTCAATCAAGTTGGTCTATTTACTATATAGTTGTTAGGAAATCTGAAGGAGATTGTACAAACAGATTGTAATGAGTATGACCAGCCCTAGCTTTAACAATAACTGTGTAGTGCAGTGGCATGCCTAAAGATTTAATGCAATCCATATGCAGCCAAGTGGGCCCTTACGCTATATAAAGTAGTTGCATAATCAGTTTATAAAGTGCATGTACAGGTTTAAGGAAAATGAGAGTTGAATAGACTTATATAAGAAGCTAAATATTCAGTATTAAAGGATACGGGTAAGTGACATATTTCATGGCATTTCTCACCTCTAATTCCCAGGGCCTAGTGCGGGTGAGAATTTATTTGGAGAGAAGGGGGCATTTTTCCCCTGAACCAGTTATTATAGAATATGTTGGAATGGTGGCCCTGCGTGGCGATACATAATCATTCACAAACTGATCACAGAGGGACCTTAGGTCAGTCAGTCATTATATAGACACCTGCTGAGGCCTGTGATCATGGTATCTGGAATATGGAAGTCTTATAGCATCAACTTCCTTTGAGGCTCTGAGATATCATGACATCAAGAGCCAAAAAAAACAAGAGCCAAGAACCACAAAGGATGCTGATACTGGAAGATGTAAGGGTATGTCACAATAAATCATTTCCTTTTGGAGCACCACCTTTCGCCATGCTGACCAATTACTGTAGCATCATGACACATTTTGTGTGGCTCAATTGTTTTAGCCTTTGGTAATCTATCCCTATATTGAAAATGCTACTTGCCCCCCCCCCCCCCCCTCAAGCCAAAGGTTCCCAGTCCTCCCCTGGTTTAGATCCATCCTTAGGTAGGGTAAAGGTCTGTACTGGACAAATGCAGTTGGATTTTCACATCAGTTTAAGATGCCTCTGGAATCAATTAGAATTAATTTATAGGTGCATTCAACCTGCCCTAAATTAAAACTTTGGCCTCTTTTTAAAATAAATAACATGATAATTGAAAGCCCAACTCTTTTTTTGGATAATACAAGAAACGTTAGAACATTTGTGAGATTTTTTATTTTTCAAATTTTTTATTTAAAGAATACAATACAGACAACAATCAAATATGCAGATTCATGAAACAACAGGTTAGTCATCACAACACAAAAGTGCGGGGAACCAAAAGCGGACAGTATGAGTAAATATAAAAAGGTTGGCCGCTACTTTAAATTACATTTATGAAGAGAACGCGCTATTCCCAGGGCCTCCGTGTAAGGGAGGCAAACTTACCCTGGGAAGGACGTCTCCAAAGTCAAACCAGCAAACCAACTAGTGAAGGAGAACAGGGGAACCGTCCTCCAAGTGGGCAGACGCCTGAGCCTGAGTGCATCCTGAGATTTTGTTTCATTTTATGGTAACCAGAGTGAAAAAAGGAAAGATGCTATAGGAAAGATAGAAAGAAGGATTGAAAAGAGGGAAAGGCAAGGGGGGAGGAGGGAAAAAAAAAAAGGTGCTAACTCCCCCCCATCCCCCACGCCAACCAGGACGGGATGAGAGGAATTCTCGAAGGGATCGGACTGGCCAGAAGGGCGCCCAAAATGGGCTGCAAAAGTTGCTACAACCCAAGCGGCACCAACCCCCTGTGGAGGGTCAGAGTATGGCAGGTACTCGTCTGAGACAGGAAATAGGTTCCAATGTATCCACCTAGTCCTGTGCCTCTCTCGTCCCCCTAAGCTTGGACGTAAGTTCCTCCATATGCTCGAGTTTGTTCACCCTGGCAAGCCATTGCGAAACCGTGGGGGCAGATTGTTGTTTCCACATAGCTGGAATGCAGGCTCGGGAAGCGCTTAAGAGGTACTTGAGTAGGGATTTGCGGTATCTCTTCTTCAACATAGGCGTGAGTTTAAGCAGCACCGCCTTAGGATCCCCCTGCAAAGCCACATCCGTGAATCTCTGAATGAACTGCAGCACTGGGTCCCAAAAGGAGGCAAGGACAGGACATTCCCAGAAAATGTGTAAGAGAGTGTCCTCGGAGGAATGACACCTCCAGCACCGGTCACTCTGTTGAGGAAAGTATTTGGCCAACATCGACGGTGTTCTGTACCATCTGGTCATCAATTTATAGGTAGTTTCCTGATAACGGCCGCTGTGTGCCGACTTGTGCGCAAAATACAATATGCGCTCTCCGCTGAGGGACAGAGAAAGTAGCTCCAAGCTCAGATCCCGCCTTAAGCTCCAAAAGGAGCTTTTAGGAGTTGGAAAGGGAACCACGGATTGGTCCCTCCCCCAGACACAACTCCTCAAAGGCGTGCAGATCGCGCTGGAAAGACGAGTAATGCGGCAGTGAGTGCAGGAAATGCGAAAGTTGATGAGAGCGCCATTGGTTAAGGAAAGAGGGGGGTTGGCCAGGAGGCAGAATACGATCTACGCGCCACCCCCCGAGCCTCAGTAGTCGGGAAGCGCGAACCAACCCAGTGGCAGATAAAAGACTAAAATGTGCATCCGCAAGCCCGGGCTGGAAGCCCAGATGTCCAATAATAGGTGACATAGGAGAAGGATGACCCTCCAAGATGGCCATTCGGTAGAATCTATCCATCTCGGCCAGGGTGGCACCTATCAAGGGGTGCCCCGAGATGGTGGCCAAATGATGACGCCCCATCCAGGGCAATCCCGCGAGCGGTGCATCACATGCCTCCTGTTCCAACTGGACCCACAGCTTAAGGGACTTGTGTCTGCACCAGTCCAGAACCCTCGTCATATGGGCAGCAGTACAGTATAAGGCAGGGTCTGGAAAGCCTATACTCCCCCTGTCCTTGGAACGTAACAACAAGTCGACTCCAAGATGGGGATGCCAACCATGCCAAACAAATTTGATAAATGCTGAGCGGACCGAATGTAAAAAGATATGAGGCAGTCTTTTTCAAAACATTACAACGGCCAAACCACGACAAGGCCAGTAAGTCCCATTTCTGTAGGTCACCGGACAGAGTGCCTAGAAAGGGCTGAAAGTTCAAAGAGAAGACCTCAGACAAGTTCGCCGAGATCTTCGTGCCCAGGTACTGAATGTAACGCATGGCCCATCGGAACGGGAAGTGTGGGCGCAGGGCTGACATAGTCGCCGCGGGAATCGAGACATACAAAGCCTCCGATTTCTGGAGGTTGATCTTGAAATTGGACAGTGAGGAGTAGCGGTTCAACTCAGCAAGTAAAGAAGGAAGGGATATGAGAGGCTTGGTGATATAAAAAAGTAAGTCGTCTGCGTAAGCAGCCACTTTATGATGGTAGTCTGTTGCACGTACACCCTGGATTGAGGGATTATCCCGGACGTGTTGGAGGAACAGTTCCAACGTCAGAACAAATAGCAACTGAGACAGGGGACATCCCTGTCGGGTGCCGTTGGCTATAGGAAAAGGGTCCGAGCTAAACCCATTGACTCGGACTGACGCAGTGGGGGTAGAGTATAGCGAGGCTATCCAGGACAGGATAGGGGGTGGCAGGTGCACATATTGCAGCGTTGCATGAAGAAAGGACCAGTTCACCCGGTCAAACGCCTTTTCGGCATCTGTAGACAGGAGCAATAGCGGTGTGCGAAGCCTCTGTGCTCCCTCTATATTTGTGAGATTTTTATTGCTGTGATCCCGTTGGGAGGAATTCCCCCAGTAACACCAGGGCACACAGTGAGGGTAATAGAGGTCAACGAGCCAGGATGGTACAGGTAAATAGTAAATCAGTCTCAAATAGATTCTAACCTTCTACTTTTTAGTTTAAAAAAGTTGGCTTACCTAAAATAGTTACCACTTTTTCTTTGGTAAAAGATCCAAAGGATCAATTTTTTTCAAGAGGAATCTCTTCCCCAGTGGCAAATCGATGATCAGTAGGTCAAATGTAATATAATATTATGTTTGCAGTCTTACTAAAATAGTCATGGCTCAAAACTCTTACTTTCATGGAGAAAAGGATGCTCCTGGCTTCCTCCAATGGTGGTCACTTGTCACATGCAAGTACAGGTTCACCTAAATCTCATGTGACTAAACGACTAAACCTCTCACATGTAGCGGAGCCCTTGAAATTAAGAAATATTGTTCTCAGAACAGATCCCAGCCAGTTGTTCTCTTCCTTTTTCCGCCTCTGCAGCTTTGTGTTATTGCATGAACAATTAAAATGTGAAGAAACGCAGACCAGATTTCCTCACAACAACATAACACAGTTCAATGAAATTGTTTTTATCATCTCAGCTCGTACAGATTGGTGGAAAGTCTGCCGTGTGTTTGCATAAAGGCTTTTGTGAAAGATGCACACATTGCCTCAGTCTCTAATTAGTACAATATTCCCTAAATAGCACAATCAACATAACGTGGCAGATGTCCCCGCTAACACAATCACACAAACAGGGAAAAATACAAAATAGGCAGCAACAAGGTTTTCCAGTAGAAACAATGCGTTGCTGTACAGCACAGCTGATAAGCATTCCATGTCTCTTAAAGTGAATTTCCCACTTAAAATAAAATCAAGGTAAAGCTCTAGCACTTCCGGTTAGTGACGGAGCTTATCCGCCTGTTAATAGCACGGGAGAACTGCTGTGTTGGTTTGTGAGTTAGCACTCCCTTGTGGTCACTGGACAGACAACCTCACAAGGCCTCACACCAGAAGGGACATGCCTTCATACCCTCCAAGGACACCTGTCCCAGTCTTGACACAGAGTCATTCTAAGGGAATCAATGTAGAATGATTATCTTCCATCAGTCCTTTTACACCTTACTCTTGTCTCAGCCCAAAAGCTCGGAGGGCAGCCACCAAACACTTTGCAAGACCTCGCACACTAGTAGTCCAGGCTTGGTCACTGAGAGGCTCTGTTCCACAGTGGGCCCTAAGATAGGTACCCTAATGCTGAGAATTATTGGATTTCTTCCATTGAATGTGACTTTTAAGGCTCAAATAATAATATTTTTAAAATCTTTACATTTTATTTAAAATGGTAGTAAATCGCTGAAACCCCCCCAACAAAAAAAAACCCTTGTAAGACAATGGCAAAATGCATCACATGCTAGCACATTATGAAATACTTACCTTAGAACTAAGCCCTTCCAGCGGCACCCAGTCACCACTGATATGGCTGACATGTTCCCCTGGCTTTTCTTCTGGGTTTGCGGGCTCCAGCGCTGTGAGTGGCCAGAGCCACGATGACGTCAGAGGAGTCCTTGGTTCCGGCAAGAAGCTCTGAAAGTCTAGCACGGTATGCCAGACCTTCAGAGCCCATGTGCCACTGACGTCAGTGCCTGCATGCAGGGCGAATATCTCCTAAACAGTGCACGTTTAAGAAATATTCATTTTACCTACAGGTAAACCTTATAGGTAAAAATAGCAAAGCTGGGTTTACAACTGCTTTAAATTACATGAAAGGGTAGCATACAAATAGCGTAAAAAGTTTTCACATAACAAGATACCAAATCACAAAATACAATGTATATATGGTTGTTTCAGATTATACGTGCAGAGGTTATATATCTATCCGATGTGTTTCGGAGTCAATTAGCTCCTTTTTCAGGGATAACTCTGTAAGCAGTATGATGTGATCTATAGGAAAAATCACAATATATTAATATTAGAACATGCAAAATGGCATCACATGTTGCAAGGAGTAAACTTCATGCATTATACTTACAAGGTGTTCTCAGTTGGTGAAACAAAAGCAGATTTATTAGAAAACAATTAAAAGCAGTCAGTTGCCACAATTCCATCAGAGTGCTGATACCCCAAACCCAAGATGGACATAGGTGGGATAGGTGGGGATTCTTTAGTCCAGCAGGGCTGGCCAGGTAAGCGCTGTGACCACCTAACGCCAACATAGAGAGGGAATTAGGTGTTATTATGGGGAGTGTAGAAGTTTTTACTCAAATGACCAATATATAATGAATGTACAAATCACATACCTCCAAATAATGAATTGGGTCAGGCAGAAACTATGTTCAAAGAAGGTAATCAGTATGAACACAATCTATGGGGGATGCCAAAGAGTATCTAAATTAAAATAAGTAAACATATGGGCAGTATACTGAGTTTAAGATAGTTGCTAAAAAATAAAATGCAACAAATCTACTTTGCAAAAATATGCAACTAAGTCTATTAATGTTATAAAGAACATCTAATTTATCTCATACTGTATACTTAAAAAGGGAGGTTTTAGGTAGTGTGTTAACACTAAATAGCAAACCTACAGTGTGAACATGCTAGAAACAGATATCCATGGGTGCCCATTGAAGGAAGCGAATGAAAAAACAATGTTTTTTGCATATTTCGAAACTTGCTTGGCAGTGTCCCTCTTCTCCTGTTGCCCTAGTTATTGGTATTATAGTAAATGTGGTCCTACAGACATGGCTTGTCTGATTGAAAGTCGCAGACGTTCTGTCTTCTGTAATGATGTGTAACATCCACAGTGTTTGAGGTAGACAAAGGTACGGTATGTGATCGGGGTTGCCTAGGCTTTAGATTACAGGAGCTTGGGAGCAGTAGCTTTTTCATTCATGGTAATAGAAGTTGGTAATACTGACATACTCTCTATAGAAGCTCACTATGTTACACTTTAATTATTTTCCCCATCAGGTGAACAAAGCTCTTAAACAGAAATCTGACATAGAGCACTACCGCAACAAGCTGCGTCTGAAAGCCAAGAGGAAAGGCTACTATGACTTCCCTCCAATAGACAACAGATCACTGAACGACAAGAAGAGGAAAGCCTTTGAGAAAACTCAAATGGAAATTGACAATGTGCTGGAAGGAAAAACAGATTCATCCCCCCCTTTTGTGGAGGCTAAAAACAGGTAGGCAGGACAGCAATCTGGTACTGTTTTTTTATACAGCATATACAGTATACTGTATATACTGTATATATAATGTGTAAAATGTGTGGGGGGCTGTGTGCGCCCCTGGTCACCCTGCTGCGCCCATGTCGGCTGTGTTTAAATCATGTCTAGACTAGAAGACATGTTAGCATTTCCCTGTTCACAAAACTGTATTTAGAACATTTTATCTAGTGCTTATATTTTGGCAAATGACAACCTGATATTTCTGAGATTAGTCTCCATTGCTCACCATTTGATAAAATGTATCAAATGCCAAAACACCAATACAAATTAAGCTAAACATCTACATTTTACATACAACCTAAAGCTAGACCCTGGCAAAACTGAAATTAAGCCTTCAAAAAAGAACTTTCACTTTTTTTCCCCAGTGTTTTGTCACCCAGGGACAAAGTACATGTAGTAGTTTTTCCCATGTCCCTATGTGTTTTGTAAGCCTAGTTATGAGGTCAGAAAAGCCCCCTCCCTACGGATGTCCAGCAATGTAGCTAGCAAAGAGATTGATGTGTGATAACTAGCACTTTCCCAAGACAAGCATTAGCAAGAAGAATGAGGGAGGGGAAGCTGACTCGTATTTCTCTTGCCACTACTAGTCTGGATTGTTGGATGGCCTCAGGGGGAAAGGGGGAGCCAAGACAAGCGCTGGTTATGAAGCAGCCATCTCCTTGCTATCTATGTTGTTGGATAGCCTCAGGGGGAGATGGGCGCCAAGACAAGCACTGGATATTAAGCAGCCGTCTCCTTTCTAGCTATGTTGTTGGATGGCCTCAGGGGGCAGGGGGGAGCCAAGACAAGCGCTGGTTATCAAGCAGCCATCTCCTTGCTATCTACAGTATGTTGTTGGATAAAATCAGGGGGAAGGGGGGACCCAAGACAAGCACTGGTTATGAAGTAGCCATCTCCTTGCTATCTATGTTGTTGGATAAAATCAGGGGGAAGGGGGGACCCAAGACAAGCACTGGTTATGAAGCAGCTGTCTCCTTTGTAGCTATGTTGTTGGATGGTCTAAGGGGGAAGGGGAGAGCTGAGACAAGTGCTGGTTCTGAAGCAGCCATGTCCTAGCTAGCTATGTTGTTGGATGGAATCAAGGAGAAGGGGGGAGCCAAGACAAGCGCTGGTTATGAAGTAGCTGTCTCCTTTCTAGCTATGTTGTTGGATGGCCTGAGAGGGAAGGGGGGAGCCAAGACAAGTGCTGGTTATGAAGCAGCTGTCTCCTTTCTAGCTATGTTGTTGGATGGCCTCAGGGGGAGCCGAGACAAACACTGGTTACGAAGCAGCAGTCTCCTTTCTAGCTATGTTGTTTCATGGCCTCTGGGAGAGCCGAGACAAGTACTGGTTATGAAGCAGCTGTCTCCTTTCTAGCTATGTTGTTGCATGGCCTCAGAGGGAAGGGGGGAGCTGAGACAAGCACTGGTTATGAAGCAGCTGTCTCCTTTCTAGCTATATTGTTGGATGGACTCAGGGGAAGGGGGGAGCGCTCTGTGCGACCCTGCAGCTAGGATTACAAAGCACATAGGAACATTTTGCACAAAGTACTACATGTTTTTACACATGAATGGGCGAAACTTGTGCCTTTGGGTAAATTATGCCTATATGCATGTGCATGTAAACGCAAGTATGGCACTCACACATATATCTACATACAGCATATTTTGTAATTTATTCCTATTGCCAGAACTGTGCATAAACTAAGGCTCCTTGGACCACAAATAGAGGTGGGTTTTACTCTGTACGCGCATACACCTGCAAAAATGCCCATGTGCATGATCCCTAAAAGAAGACAATCCCAAGATTATTTATGGTGAACATGTTGATGCCTGGTACCTGAAATACAAGTTTTATTTAATGAGAAATGTAATGAGATCCTTTGTAATAAATGAGGTAGGTGTGACTAACTAAATAGGAGAGATTTGAAAAGTTTGTAACAGTTTTTACAAATAATTACCAAATTACTTTTTGAAATCACATCACATATTTTAAAGTAATGATTTTCAGCCACAAGGCGGAGGAAATACAAGCTAAAAACTGAAGTTCATTGTGATATACTGTATATTGTATATTGAGGGATGTTGAAGAGTATAGATCATAAACCGGAAATAATTAAATTATATAATTACTGTTGGGATAAAATAAAACAAAACACACCAGCAACAATATTTGCATTCTATTTCACAGTCAATAAAACTAGTTAGAAGCTGGAGGTTATTTATCATTGAATGAGAAATAAGTACATTTAGGTTTGGGTGACTGATTACTGGAAATTAAGACGCAGTTGCAAAGGGGAGTTATTGACTGTGTAATGAATTATCAGGATGGGGCCACTCTGGAAGGAATCGGATTATTCTCTCTGCGGTGCTGCTACGGCTGA
>NC_138777.1:52381902-52669402 GCF_965119305.1 Pelophylax lessonae | reverse complement strand
AGAAAAAAAAAGAAACAGAAATGTGCTTCTTTAGGATGTCTGTAATAAGGATGCAGGTTATTCTTGGTAAATAAAATCATTGGGGGTGCAGGGGAATAACTTGATAAAGAGAAAGATAAGAATAGGTAAATTAGAGGAAGACAAGAGAAGAGAGTGAGAGGGGAAAGGGGAAGAAAAAAAAAAAAAAAAAAAAAAAGGGAAAGGGAGAGGGGGGGGGGTGGGAAGGACTAGGGGGGGGGGCAGTAGGGAATGTAGTATTTTAGTAACAAAACTCATGAGACCAGGTTATGGAACACACATGATGGACTTGTATTCATCTGTCTCCTTGTATCGGAGCCAGTCCAGCCATTCCGCAGAGAACTTGGATATGTCATCTCTTGAAATGGCTATCAATTCCTCTATTTCTTCAGTTCTATTCAGTCTGCGGAACCACTCTGTGAGTGTGGGGATTGCTGTTGAACGCCAATGACAAGGTACACAAAGTTTAGCAGCGTTCATCATGTGACGGGCAAGTACGGTTTGTAGAGAATTGGGTGTTCTAGGAGAGAAGTTCAAAAGGAACTTCTCAGGAGTGAAGGGAATCTCACTTGATGTGACTTTTTTTATGATATCATGGACTTCCTTCCAAAAGGGTTGCAGTACCGAGCATGTCCACCAGGTGTGTAGCATGGTACCCGGAGATGTCAAGCATCTCCAGCATGTGTCGTCGGCTGCTGGGGCAAATCTATGTATTTTGTCTGGTGTTCTATACCATCGGGAAAGGATCTTGTATCCGTTTTCTTGGACGGTGACATTGATCGAGGAGCGATGGGGCGCGCGGCAAATAGCTTCCCAATCTTTTTCGGTGAGGGACAATTGCAGGTCTTTCGACCATGACAGAGCAAATGTGGCAGATGATGCCGATGGAGCATCAAGTATGTGACCATATAATTCTGAAATTATATGTCTTTGAGGTTGAGAGCGTTCACAAATGGATTCTAACGGTGTTAGGGTTCTAGACCACGCAGCCGGGGTACCTCTAGATGAGAGGAAGTGGCGTAATTGAAAGAATGTCCACAACGGAATGCCTGGTGGGTGCAGTGAGGAATTGAGTTTTTCCCAGGAGAGGATAATCCCCTCTTTGAAAAAATGTTTGGCGAGGACTTCCCGATGTGGCCAAAGGGAGCGTAGAAAGCTACACGATATCCCTGGAGGGAATGCCGGGTTGTGTCTAAGAGAAGTCAGGGGGCCACATCTGGGGTCTATTTTCATTTTCTTGCGCCAGGCATCGTGAGTAATAAGCGGAGGTCCAATGAGAGGATGCATTTTGAGAGATTGCGATATATCAGATAAGGGAAGCCACGGGAGAAGATGGAGTGGGGTGTTCGTCCAGTGATTTTCCATCTTTACTACCTCCTTTTGATTAGAATGGAGGGTCCAGTCGACTATTCTGCTGAGTAGGCAAGCTTTGTAGTAGCTTACCACATCCGGCAGATTGAGTCCACCTCTGTGTTTGGGGGCTGTAAGACGGGAAAATTTAATCCTGGGAGGTTTATCTTGCCAAATGAATGTCCGCCACATAGCGCGAAGAGAGGAGAAAAAAGCAGAGGGAATGTGTATAGGGATTGTTTGGAACAAATACAGTAGTTTCGGGAGAATGGACATTTTAAGAATAGCAGCTCTTCCGAACCAAGACACCTGGATATTCCTCCATGATTTCAAATCTGTTCCAATTGCTGACAATAGGGGTTGGTAGTTGGCGGAGAAAAGATGTGACAGATCCCTTGGGATATAGATGCCCAGGTATGGGAGTGACGAATCAGCCCATAAAAAAGGGAAGTTAGATTTACATCTGTCTACTTCAAGGGGAGGAAGGGAGATGTTGAGGGCCATCGATTTTGAGTGATTAATTTTAAGATTGGATAGGGAGCCAAAATAGTCTAGATCTTTCAGCAGGTTTGGGATAGAAATGTGAGGTTGCGACAGAAACAAGAGCATGTCGTCCGCGAACGCGGCAACCTTATGGGTGGAATTACCCATCTGTATACCGTGAATATTGGGGTTCTGGCGAAGCATGTTTAAGAGGGGTTCAAGGGACAACACAAAAAGGATGGGGGACAGTGGACATCCCTGTCTCGTGCCGTTAGTTAAGCGGAAGGCGTCCGACAGGTGGCCATTGACCCTGACCCTGGCAAACTGGTCAGTATAAAGTGCCTTAATGTTTGAGAGCATCCGATTTCGGAACCCAATGGATTCCAGGGTCTTCAAAAGGTAGTCCCAGGCCACCCTGTCGAACGCCTTCTCGGCATCCAGAGAGAGAAAAAACCCGGGGATTCCTTTTTCGGTTAGCCAATGATGAACGTTGAGAGCTTTTGTGGTGTTGTCTCTCGCTTCCCTGCCGGGGACAAAACCTACCTGATCCAAAGAAACAAGAGATGGTAGAAAGGGGAGAATTCTATTGGCTAGAATTTTAGCATATAACTTGGCGTCTACATTCAGGAGGGAGATCGGTCTGTAACTTGTGACCAAGGAGGAATCCTTCCCCGGTTTCGGGATCACTGAAATGTGAGCCTCAAGCAAAGAGGGCGGGTGGGAAGGTGAAGTGGCCAGACTTCCAAACGCTCGGAGGAAGTGTGGTGTAAGAACATCGGCGAAAGAACGATAATACTGGAGCGAGAGCCCATCGGGACCCGGACATTTACCCGGCTTCATTTCCTTAAGGGCTCGATGTAATTCCTCTCCAGTTATGGGGTCTTCTAAAGAGCTCGCGTCTGTTTCGGAAAGGGGGTTCATACCATGCTTCTGGAAAAAATGATCCAGTTGAGCTTTTCTGGCATCCGAGGAGGTTTTAAGGACACGTGAGTCATCGAGATTATACAATTTCCTGTAGTAAGATTCGAATTGTTTCGCAATCTCAGGGTTAGAATGGTGATCCTTGCCAGAGGCGTCTCTGATTAGATGTACCGGAGTCGACGTATGTTGCGGACGTATTGAGCGTGCCAGTAGACGACCGCTTTTGTTTCCCTGTTCGTAAAATAATTTGCGGGATAGAACCAGTCTACGATGAGCCTGCAGACCCAACTTATCCCGCAGCTCAGTTCTTACCGCTGTCAGCTCCGATAAAGTAGATTGAGCTTGGGAGCGTTTAAAGGATTTTTCAAGTGTTTCGAGTTTGGAGTAGAGATTATCAAGTTCCTTCTGTCGGGATCTTTTAAGTGAAGCCGATAGTGCAAGAAATTCTCCCCGAATCACGCACTTGTGTGCCTCCCATTGGGTCAATGCTGTGGTGTCAGGGGTGTCATTCAGATCAAAGTATTCCGTCAAGGTATTTCGGAGCTTCGTGATTACCGCTGTGTCTCTTAGGAGCGAAGTATTAAGTCTCCAAGACTTGCATCTCGTCTCGACTTCTGGAAACAACAGGGACAAGGTTATGGGGTTATGATCTGATAATGCACTGGATTCTATAGAAGAGGAAGAAAGGTAGGGAAGATCTGGTTGAGAGAGAAAGAGATAGTCGATTCTGGAGAATTTCTGATGAGGCGAAGAAAAGAATGTATAGTCTCTGGTGTCAGGATGAGACAACCTCCAGGTATCATGAAGCCGGAGAGACTGAAGCAGTGTGGTGATTTGGCGAAGAGCCTTATAAGGAAGAACCGAATTACCCGTGGAGGAGTCAAGTAGGGGGTTTAGAGGGGCGTTAAAGTCCCCCCCAAGGATCAGGAGTCCAGATGTGAAATCCTGAAGCTCCTGAATAGTCGAGCGGAAAAAGGCCACCTGTTTGGTGTTGGGGGCATAAATATTCGCAATTGTGATTGGGCGAGAAGCTAGGAATCCTTTGACGAAAAGAAATCTACCATTAGGGTCTGTCTTGGTGTCAGTCAGTTTAAAATCTAATTGGCGCGCTAAAAGAATAGAGACCCCTTTCGATTTGGAGCCTTCCGTCGTAGAGTGGAAACCTGTAGGGAAACGTTTGTTAGATAGGTAGATCGGGTCACCAGTTCGGAAGTGGGTTTCCTGGAGTAGAACAATTTGCGCCCGAAATCTGTGTGCCTCTGCTAGTATTTGTGAACGTTTTTCTGGCACGTTAAGTCCATGTGCATTTAATGAAAGGATTTTGACACGATTTTGTATCTGCATCAATTTAGGGTTAGACATGTTGGAGGGAAGGGGAGAGGGGAAGAGAGAGAAAGAGAGAGAGAAAAAAAAAAAAAATTTAGAAATATTAGGGGAGCAGAAAAAGATAGAGAATTAGAGTTGGAGGCGCCCCCAGAAAGCTTACCAAGGGTACCGGTAGAGCCTTACTCTAAGGGACGAGGAAATGCGCACTTGGTGCTCAGGGTCAACGGATGCCTGATACAATGAGCAGGTACCCGTTGTGGTGCGGGGAGGGGTCTTAGAACAAAAACCAAATAACCGTGGGGCTATACGGCACTGGGGGACAGCAGGGGAATGAAGAGTAAATTGGTTGGTGTCTCCAAAAATGAATAATTGTATGAAAAAGAATAAACTGTATGGTAACGATCTTGGTCTAGTATAATCAGGGTCATCTGGAGCACTTGCAACTACAGGAAATAACCACCGCAGAAAGACCTGTTGGTCTATATAGGGCAAACTCGCTGTTGTCACAAGGCCCATGTCAAGTTGGGACCAATAAAGCGGGTGTCCCACTCGAGATGGGCATGACATGTGACAGACATGTCGTACAGTATAACTAAACAATGAGGATAAATATAGCTTCATGTAAACATTATTTAACGACTGAAGTACATAAAATAAAATGGCAGAAATATACAACGGTGTAAAAAAATTCAAACAAAGTACCTCAGGTCAACAAGTATATTCTGTTGCGTTCTATTAAGCCTGGATTTGAAGTGCATGTCAATGAGAGATCTAGTCTGAATAATCGGGAGGGAAGTGAGAACAGATCCTAGGAGGAATTATAGGGAGAGGAGTAGGACACAAGGAGTTTAACAGGAGGAGGGGGTGGGATTTGGGAATGAGTGGGACCGGGAGGAGAGAAGAGGGGAATGGGAGAGAGAGGGTAAGGCATGAGGATGGAGGGAAAGGGAAGAGCAAGGGGGGGTGTTCAGGGGAGCAAAAGGCAGGAAAGAACGGGTAGAGGGGGGAGAGATGGTGTAGGAGTATATTATCAGTGTAGCGCTGTATAATCAGGAGTAGGAAGATACAGGATTGACAATCAGCACTAACATAAAAACCATAAATGATTGCAGACTCTATGCTTAAAATAGCGAAACCCCCCTCCCCCCACCCCCCAACCCCCCCAGCCCAACGTCCCAAGGCACGAACCAAGCACTAGTTTGGAATGAAGGGATCTGGGAACCCTGCTGAATGGATCTCCCCATTTCCATTTAATACTCTTAATCTCACTATGGAGGTATCAAACTGTATTCAGTAGGGGATCATGAGGAAGGGTCAGTATCCTCTTAATTCAGTCAACGATCTGTAATCTCAAAAAAAAAAAAAGGAAAAAAAAAAAAACGTTCTGTAAAAGTGCACAGACATATCTTTAGGAAGATCTGTAGGCAGTTCAGGTGATGGAGGTTTAATCTGCAGCCTAGTATAATGGGGAAAAGTCACTATACTGAAGTATAGTGCGGGAGCAGATTACACGGTGCAGAGGAACTATCTCAGACTGCGGCATTGGTCTCCTGCACAAGGAATCAGTGTGTGACGGGGGGGCAGAGGGGGCGAGCACAGAGGAGAGGAACAACAGGTGCATGAGACTGCTATTGGGAATGGACAGGGCAGGTGAATAGGCAGGAAAGCATTGTCATTCAGAATCATAAATCAAAGGGACCTTAACTGGACATCAGGAAAGTCTGTGGGTCAAGGAAATGGGAATAGTGAGTGAGGGGAAAGAAAGAACTCACATTGGCAGGCATCCAGGCTGGATCGGTGAGCAAGTTCAGAGGTCTGCATGCTCCCTCTGCAGGGCCGGGGAGCGCAACGGACTGTTCCGGTGGTCATCTCTTCCACGGTTAGGTGTTGATCCATGGTGTGATTGACGGCGCCTGTGACGATGGCGCTGGGATTTCGGGGTTGATGAAGACGTGACAGCAATCCAGGGTTCCGGGGTGTAGAAGGTGCTGTACCAGTCGGGTAAGTCCATTACCGGAATCTCCATAGTTTCGCAGAAGGCAGGCAGATCTTCTGGGATTCTGAGTGCTGCGGATCTCCCCCGGAATGTTGCGGACAAACAGAAGGGGAAGCGCCATCTGTAAGTGATCCCCTTGGCTCTCAGGGTTTCCAGCAGGGGGCGCAGAGCCCGTCTGTTCTGCAAAGTGATGGAGGACAAGTCCTGGAAAAGTTTGACCTCAGATCCCTCATAGGATATATGATCTCGGGCTCTCGCCTTTTTCAGAATAGCCTCCTTCACTTGGTAATTAACCAAGCAAGCCACGACATCTCTCGGGGGATCAGATTCAGCTCCTCTTGGTCTTAGAGCGCGATGGGCCCTTTCAAAGTCCACAGGAGTGTCTGCTGGCCGTTCAAGCAGATCATTAAATATGGCGGTCAGAGCGTGCATCAGGGCCGGGGGTTCCACTGACTCAGGAAGGCCCCTCAGACGAATATTGTGCCTCCGACCACGATTATCGAGATCTTCCAGATGTCTGTTGATCTCGATAAGATGAATTGTGTGTGCATCTGTAGAGCGCTGAAGCTGTTTAATGGCGGTGGCTTGAGTGGATGAAGACTTCTCTGTCTCAGTGAGGCGTGCTGTAACCGAGCGTAGCTCTACTGAGAGCTCAGTGATGGCAGAGCCCAAAGTATGTTTAATGTCAGCGGCGACTGACTGAAGGTCCGCTAAGCTAGGTAGCGGAGTCGCCATGCTCGTTCCTGCTTGGGGCAGTGTAGGAGGAGGAGGGAGCACTTCAGGCGAGCGGGGAGCCGGAGATGGTGAGGCCGCCCTTAGGCCTTCTCGCTGGGATCGGAAGAACGCCGGGATGTTACCCGAGGTCTGAGCACTCCGGTCGGGTGTTGCTCTGTTGGCGGAGGCGCTGCGACCCGATCTTACCATTTTGGGATTATATAGAGACACCGAAAAGCTGTAATTAGTCCCCCAATGCAGAGAGCTCCTCTAACATGCGGCCATTCAGGTCCGGTGCCAAGCCACGCCCCAGTTATTTATTATATTATGATTTTGTGTTTCAAACTTTATCATACCCGAGATGTTATAAAGAAGAACGCACAGTAAAAAAAAAAAAATCATATGTAAATAGTTGGTTTGGGCTGCTCATTCTTAAGAATTACATGCAAAATAATGGTACCGCTTTCAGCACCTAAAATGGGAAAGAATCATACCGCCAGGGAGGTTAAAAGTTGTATATGCACTTACAGACATCGAATGACAACAGCACAATCAATGGGAATGGAATTTAAGCAGTATAAGGCATGGTCCTGACTTGTTTCGTCAAACCTGATTTCTCAAAGGAGAAAGTCAGGTTTGACGAAACGCGTCAGCACCATTCCTTATACTGCTTAAACTCCATTCCCATTGATTGTGCTGTTGTCATTGGATGTCTGTAAGTGCATATACATAGTTTAATAAACAGTTTTTGTTAGCTTTTTTACACTATGTGTGTGTCACTTGGCTTATCTCTTCATGTGAATGTATAACTGAGAGTTCCAGCCATTCCTGGTCAGAATACATGGTTTTACATCGGAGCATCCAGAGACACAGCTGTTGCCAGGGTGACCTATGGTTAACATTTTGAGCCTACCCGACCCATTTGCTGTATGGTATTTTGGGTCCACAACTTCTGGTGAGCGCATTTGATTTTTATCCCGATGGTGTGGGGACCTATCTGCTTCCTTGATCACTTACATCACTTTGGACAATCAACCTCACCTCCTCACTTGGGACTCACTACTTTATATTTATTTTATACATTTTCCATTTTCACATTTATTTGTGTCTACTTCCAATGAACTGTTTGTTTTTTTAGTGCTGCACTGTATTTACACATGATTTTGAGCAACTTTATGTCAGTTGATTGTGCTAGCAGCTTTTTTTATTAGTTGTATTTGTTAGCGCAGTTTGAATTTTCCACTTTCACTTTCGAATGTCATAAGCTGTCATGAATTATCCCCTTACTTTGACTAATTTAGTAGACCATTTAGTGGTCATAATGTAGTATTTTCTTGACATCCATCAATCAGGAAAATGTCACATTATGGCCACTAGATGGAGCTGATGATCATAGGAAATAAACAGACAAAATACAGGATAATTTGTGAATGCTTGTGATTTTTTTTTACAAATAGACCCCTTGGCGTTCTTTGTATATTGCTTCCTGATTTTGTACCTTGCCTCTGAACAGGAACCTTCTTTAATGAAGACATATCACTGTTAATCTCTCTACTTGTGACTGGTCTTGTACCGCCCCCTTGTAGTTCTCTTGCAGGCAGCCTGTAGTAAAAGGACCTGCTGGGCTCCTCCCACAGTTCTGGTCTCTGCACTGGCTTTGTACAGCACAGTGATGATGTCACAACTAGGGTTGAGCAAACACCTAGATGTCCGTGTTCGACGGGTTCGGCCGAACTTTAAAAAAAAGTCCGGGTCCGTGTCCCGGACTTTTACCGAACTTTTCCCGGACACCGAACCCCATTGAAGTCAATGGGGACCCGAACTTTAAGGCACTAAAATGGCTCTAAAACACCAAAGGAAAGGGCTAGAGTGCTGCAAATGGCAGCAAAACGTAATTAAGAGCATGGCAAGTGCTCTGCAAACAAATGTGGATAGGGAAATAACTTAAAACAACAAAAAAAAAACAGAAAAATAAAACAATGTTCTTCTTCATCTCTGAAGGACGAGGCCCATATGGAGTAGGAGGGAGGTTGAGGTGGTGGTGGATGTGGCGGTGACATAGGCGTGCGCACAGGGTGTGCTGGGTGTGCCTGGGCACACCCTAATCACCTAGGGCACATAGCATTGCCAGTGAGGAGATGGGAAAGATCTCCCTGGGACCTGCTCTGCTCTATTTCTCCTTGCCTACAGGTACATGGCCCCGATACATTACTCTCCCTGCTGGCAAACACATGCATGTGTATTTCAACTTTGGGGTGCACACCTTAATGCAATAGGCTGCGCACACCTATGGGCGGTGTAGGTGGAAGCGGCGGTGGAGGAGGACCAGGGCCGGATTAACAGCATCATGGGCTTGGTGCTGAGGATTTTGAAGGGCCTTAAGGGCCGTGCCTTGCCATGCACCCAGAGGAGGAAGGGTGCAGCCATGCATGCCTAATTCAACATGGGATGCTGTCTCTGAAGCCCATAAACACATCCATGCATCGCCAACTGTCCCTCCTTGTCCGGCCTTCACGCTGTGTGGGGAGGTTCTGAGGGTGCTGCCTGGGGAAGCGAGCATAGAAGCCAGACTTCTGTGTTTACAAGTGACAGAAGAGCGGTAACAGTGAATATGGCCAACCCGGGGCCTATATAAAAGGTAGGGGCCTGGAGCTGCAGCTCCAATAGCCCCTACATTAATCTGGCCCTGAGGAGGAGGACGAGGTAGCCAACACTGCTTCTTTTCAAAAATTTTAAATGAGGGTACACCCCAAAAGAGTGAGAAAGAGCAAAAATGGAACAATGGGTGGGTAAGGTCGGTATCCATTGCTATTCTGCATAAGGTACGGAAAAGTCCCGTGGGATCCATGCCTGGTTCATTTTAATGAACGTGAGCTTGTCCACATTGTCTCTGGACAGGCGGCTGCGCTTGTCTGTTATAACGCCCCCAGCCGTGCTAAATACCCGTTCAGATAATACACTGGCTGCAGGGCACGCCAGCACCTCCAAGGCGTAAAGGGCAAGCTCAAGCCATGTGCCCAATTTGGAGACCCAGAAGTTGAAGGGGGCAGACCCGTCATTCACTACATGTAGGCGTGTGCACACATACTGCTCCACCATGTTGGTAAAATGCTGCCTCCTGCTAAGACGTTCCATCTGAGCTGCTGGTGCTGCTGTTTGTTGTGGCGTGCTGACAAAGCTTTTCCACATTTCGGCCATGCTAACCCTGCCTTCTGAGGTGCTGGCGGTGCCCTGGTTGCGTTGGCGACCTCCTCCTCCTCCTCCTCTGCCTTGTGCTTCCACTGTGGCCCCGCTGTCAGATGGGAATGCCAGCAGCATGGCGTCTACCAGCGTGCGCTTGTACTCGCGCATCTTGCGATCGCGCTCCAGTGAGTGAATTAAGGACGGTACGTTGTCCTTGTAACGGGGATCCAGCAGCGTGGCCACCCAGTAATCAGCACAAGTTAGAATGTGGGCAACTCGGCGGTCGTTGTGGAGACACTGCAGCATGTAATCGCTCATGTGTGCCAGGCTGCCCAGAGGCAACGAAAGGCTGTCCTCTGTGGGAGGTGTATCGTCCGTGTCCTCTGTATCCCCCCAGCCACGCACCAGTGATGGCCATGAGCTGGCCTGGGTGCCACCCTGCTGTGAACATGGTTCCATCTCCTCCTCCAGCTCCTCCTCCTCCTCATCCTCCTCATCCTCCAGAACTGTGCCCCTGCTGGACAATTGCGTCCCTGGCGTTTGCGTGTGCAGGAACCCACCCTCGGAGCCCCTTGCGAATGACTGCCCTGAAAGCCTTGGAAATGTTACCTCTTCATCCTCCTCCTCCTCCTCATCCTGTGCCACATCCTCTTCCATCATCGCCCGAATTGTTTTTTCAAGGAGGCATAGAAGTGGGATAGTTAAGCTGAGAACGGCGTCATTGCCACTGGCCATGTTGGTGGAGTACTCAAAACAGCGCAACAAGGCACACAGGTCTCGCATGGAGGCCCAGTTAAATTAAATAGCGGAATAGAAAATATGATCCAAAAAAAGTGTATGTATATCACACGTACACAACCAAACTGGGCCCCAATTACTATTGTTTGTACCCCTAAAAGGCTAGATGAGGAGTAGGGGGAGTATGGAACAGGCAGCACCCTCAAACCTTCAGAAGTATGAGATGAACCCCAACAACTTGGAAAGGTGGATCTCTCTCACACGTACCGACACAGACTATCCCGCAATTCAATTGATCCTCAAAGGTTTTTATTGAATAGCGGAATAGGAAATATGATCAAAAAAAGTGTATGTATCTCGCACGTACACAACCACACTAGGCCCCAATTACTATTGTTTGTACCCCTAAAAGGCTAGATGAGGAGTAGGGGGGGTATGGAACAGGCAGCACCCTCAAACCTTCAGAAGTATGAGATGAACCCCAACAACTTGGAAAGGTGGATCTCTCTCACACGTACCGACACAGACTATCCCCCAATTTAACTGATCCCCAAAGGTTTTTGATTAAATAGCGGAATAGAAAATATGATCCAAAAAAAGTGTATGTATATCACACGTACACAACCACACTAGGCCCCAATTACTATTGTTTGTACCCCTAAAAGGCTAGATGAGGAGTAGGGGGGGTATGGAACAGGCAGCACCCTCAAACCTTCAGAAGTATGAGATGAACCCCAACAACTTGGAAAGGTGGATCTCTCTCACACGTACCGACACAGACTATCCCCCAATTTAACTGATCCCCAAAGGTTTTTGATTAAATAGCGGAATAGAAAATATGATCCCAAAAAAGTGTATGTATATCACACGTACACAACCACACTGGGCCCCAATTACTATTGTTTGTACCCCTAAAAGGCTAGATGAGGAGTAGGGGGAGTATGGAACAGGCAGCACCCTCAAACCTTCAGAAGTATGAGATGAACCCCAACAACTTGGAAAGGTGGATCTCTCTCACACGTACCAACACAGACTATCCCCCAATTTAACTGATCCCCAAAGGTTTTTGATTAAATAGCGGAATAGAAAATATGATCCAAAAAAAGTGTATGTATATCACACGTACACAACCACACTAGGCCCCAATTACTATTGTTTGTACCCCTAAAAGGCTAGATGAGGAGTAGGGGGAGTATGGAACAGGCAGCACCCTCAAACCTTCAGAAGTATGAGATGAACCCCAACAACTTGGAAAGGTGGATCTCTCTCACACGTACCGACACAGACTATCCCGCAATTCAATTGATCCTCAAAGGTTTTTATTGAATAGCGGAATAGGAAATATGATCAAAAAAAGTGTATGTATCTCGCACGTACACAACCACACTAGGCCCCAATTACTATTGTTTGTACCCCTAAAAGGCTAGATGAGGAGTAGGGGGGGTATGGAACAGGCAGCACCCTCAAACCTTCAGAAGTATGAGATGAACCCCAACAACTTGGAAAGGTGGATCTCTCTCACACGTACCGACACAGACTATCCCCCAATTTAACTGATCCCCAAAGGTTTTTGATTAAATAGCGGAATAGAAAATATGATCCCAAAAAAGTGTATGTATATCACACGTACACAACCACACTGGGCCCCAATTACTATTGTTTGTACCCCTAAAAGGCTAGATGAGGAGTAGGGGGAATATGGAACAGGCAGCACCCTCAAACCTTCAGAAGTATGAGATGAACCCCAACAACTTGGAAAGGTGGATCTCTCTCACACGTACCAACACAGACTATCCCCCAATTTAACTGATCCCCAAAGGTTTTTGATTAAATAGCGGAATAGAAAATATGATCCAAAAAAAGTGTATGTATATCACACGTACACAACCACACTAGGCCCCAATTACTATTGTTTGTACCCCTAAAAGGCTAGATGAGGAGTAGGGGGAGTATGGAACAGGCAGCACCCTCAAACCTTCAGAAGTATGAGATGAACCCCAACAACTTGGAAAGGTGGATCTCTCTCACACGTACCGACACAGACTATCCCGCAATTCAATTGATCCTCAAAGGTTTTTATTGAATAGCGGAATAGGAAATATGATCAAAAAAAGTGTATGTATCTCGCACGTACACAACCACACTAGGCCCCAATTACTATTGTTTGTACCCCTAAAAGGCTAGATGAGGAGTAGGGGGGGTATGGAACAGGCAGCACCCTCAAACCTTCAGAAGTATGAGATGAACCCCAACAACTTGGAAAGGTGGATCTCTCTCACACGTACCGACACAGACTATCCCCCAATTTAACTGATCCCCAAAGGTTTTTGATTAAATAGCGGAATAGAAAATATGAACCAAAAAAAGTGTATGTATATCACACGTACACAACCACACTAGGCCCCAATTACTATTGTTTGTACCCCTAAAAGGCTAGATGAGGAGTAGGGGGGGTATGGAACAGGCAGCACCCTCAAACCTTCAGAAGTATGAGATGAACCCCAACAACTTGGAAAGGTGGATCTCTCTCACACGTACCGACACAGACTATCCCCCAATTTAACTGATCCCCAAAGGTTTTTGATTAAATAGCGGAATAGAAAATATGATCCCAAAAAAGTGTATGTATATCACACGTACACAACCACACTAGGCCCCAATTACTATTGTTTGTACCCCTAAAAGGCTAGGAGTAGGGGGAGTATGGAACAGGCAGCACCCTCAAACCTTCAGAAGTATGAGATGAACCCCAACAACTTGGAAAGGTGGATCTCTCTCACACGTACCAACACAGACTATCCCCCAATTTAACTGATCCCCAAAGGTTTTTGATTAAATAGCGGAATAGAAAATATGATCCCAAAAAAGTGTATGTATATCACACGTACACAACCACACTAGGCCCCAATTACTATTGTTTGTACCCCTAAAAGGCTAGATGAGGAGTAGGGGGAGTATGGAACAGGCAGCACCCTCAAACCTTCAGAAGTATGAGATTGTGTTCACTGTACCCCACAAAGATTGAGTTCACTGCACCCCACAATGATTGTGTTCACTGCACCCCACAAAGATTGTGTTCACTGCACCTCACAAAGATTGTGTTCACTGTACCCCCCAAAGATTGTGTTCACTGCACCCCACAAAGATTCTGTTCACTGTACCCCACAAAGATTGTGTTCACTGCACCCCAAAAAGATTGTGTTCACTGCACCCCAAAAAGGATGTTGTTCACTGCACCCCAAAAAGGATGTTGTTCACTCCACCCCAAAAAGATTGTGTTCACTGCACCCCACAAAGATTGTGTTCACTGCACCCCAAAAAGATTGTGTTCACTGCACCCCAAAAATGATTTTGTTCACTGCACCCCAAAAAGGATTTTGTTCACTGCACCCCAAAAAGGATGTTGTTCACTCCACCCCAAAAAGATTGTGTTCACTGCACCCCAAAAAGATTGTGTTCACTGCACCCCACAAAGGATTTTGTTCACTGCACCCCAAAAAGATTGTGTTCACTGCACCCCAAAAAGGATGTTGTTCACTGCACCCCAAAAAGGATTTTGTTCACTGCACCCCAAAAAGATTGTGTTCACTGCACCCCACAAAGGATTTTGTTCACTGCACCCCACAAAGATTGTGTTCACTGCACACCAAAAAGGATTGTGTTCACTGCACCCCAAAAAGATTTTGTTCACTGCACCCCAAAAAGATTGTGTTCACTGCAGCCCAAAAAGATTGTGTTCACTGCAGCCCAAAAAGATTGTGTTCACTGCAGCCCAAAAAGATTGTGTTCACTGCAGCCCAAAAAGATTGTGTTCACTGCAGCTCACACACAGAAAAATGGATGTGGATCACTGACACCTGCCTATCTCCAATCCCACACCACACAGCAATATCGATTGTAGTTTGTAGAACACAGTTTCCCTAAAATTCAGCAGACTCTGTCCCTAACAGGATTGAGAAGAGATCGTAGATCAGGATTGAGTGCAGACCCCACCCCCCACACAGCAATATCGATTGTAGTTTGTAGAAGACACTGACCCTATAATTCAGCAGACTCTATCCCTAAAATGCCTACAACTCGCCCTGCCTAAACACTCCGACCTGTCCCTCAATTCTATCCGGACACAAATGGTTTTTTCCTGCCTATCTTTCCCTAATCAGCAGCCAGCACGTTGATGTGTGCTCTGTCCCTGAATCTAAGCAGCATAATGACGCCGCTGCGGCTGCCTCGAACTTATAAAGACTTGGTCACATGCTTCAGACGGCCAATCACAGCTACTGAGACATTTGCAGGCATGGCTGGGATGGCTTAAGGCACACCAGTTAAACGATTGTTGATTGGCTGTTGAAAGCCCGCCATGAAAAGAGCGCCAAAGCATGCAAAACCCGGAAATAAAACGACCGAACACGGATTTTTACCCGAACATACAGTAAAGTGTCCGTGTCCGTGTTCGGGTACAAAAAATCCAATTATTCGGTACGAACACGAATAATACAGTCCGTGTTCGCTCAACACTAGTCACAACTACTATTATAGAATAATATCTGGCTTTGCAAAGGCATTTAGTGCATACTAAGTGGATTTATATCCTTTCAAGGCTATTCAGGAAAATATGTAGATGAGTTTTTTTGTTTTCTGCAGTTCATTTTTACATGTTTAAAGCAAAAGTGCAGCGTGCAGCTTTGGGTGGCTTCCATTGTTGTTCTCAACACCAATATAAATGTTTTCTATTTGCTGCTTCCGTAAATAGCTTTTCATACCAGGAACACGCTTAAATTATCTGTGCTCGGGTTTGTCAGTCCCTGACAACATGCAGGCAGCTGTCCATGAGCTATATAAATGTCCACATAGACTGAACAACAGCTAATTAAGCTGTCAATATGAATTAAGACACACTGACAAAGAACAATACTGGATAGTGTAAGTTTGCTTAGGAACTGGTGATAGGTTCATTAAAAGCATACTACTTACATAAGTAAAACAAATGTATGGCCTCTACAGAGTTCCAGTACTTAACCACTTCTGGACCGGAAGGATTTGCCCCCTTAATGACCAGGCCATATTTTGCGATTCGGCACTGCGTTACTTTAACAGACAATTGCGCGGCCGTACGACGCTGTACCCAAATAAAATTGATGTCCTTTTTTTCCCACAAACAGAGCTTTCTTTTGGTGGTATTTGATCACCTCTGCGAGTTTTATTTTTTACGCTATAAACAAAAAAAGAGCGACAATTCTGAAAAAAAAAAAAATACACATTTTTCACATTCTGCTATATAACGTTCCCAAAAAAAATGTAAAAATCAACATTTTTTTACATTTTAGGCCAATTTGTTTTCTGCTACATATTTTTGGTAAAAAAAAATCACAATAAGCGTATTTTGATTGGTTGGCGCAAAAGTTATCGCGTCTACTAACTACGGGAAAGATTTATGTCATTTTTATTGTTTTTTTACTAGTAATGGCGGCGATCTGCAATTTTTTTTTGCTGGACTGCGACATTGCGGCGGACAGATTGGACTCCTGACTGATATTTTTTACACTTTTGGGGGCACCAGTGACATTACTGCAGTAATCAGTGCTAAAAAAATGCACTGTTACTTTAATAATGACACTGGCAGGGAAGGGGTTAACACAGTAGGTGATCAAGGGGTTAAATGTGTACCTAGGGGCATGTTTCTAACTGTATGGGGGCGGGGCTTGTGAAATGATCACAGAGACCTGTGTTCCTATATAGAAGGATCACAGGAGCTTTAGGATCATTCCAGAGAGAAGAACGGTCAGCTGTGTTTACTACAGCTGACCGTTTTTCTTTCTCTCGCGGGTGTCAGGCAGCAATCGGAGCCCCCTGACCCGTGCATCAGAGTCCCCGCTGAAGTATACCTACGTCGGTTCGTGCAGGAGGTCTGCCCCGGCCACAGTATAACTGCGGCGGGCGGTCCGGAAGCGGTTAAAGTGACTTAAAGCGAATCATTATATATATTATGAAAAAAAAAGTCTGTAAACAACTTCCTTTTTTTATGTCCTTTTTGATATGGAAAGCAATTCTTCACTTCTCTGTTCATAGTTAAATTATTTTTTCTGCATTTTCTGAATGGGTGGAGGCCTCCTTAGTGATAATAAAGTCTTTTAATTAAAATTATTTTTTTTTTAAAATAAATTAATTAATTATTTTTAATTAAAAATAACAAGCATGTTATACGTACGTGCTCTGTGAAGTGGTTTTGCACAGAGCAGCTCATATCCTTCTCTTCTCAGGTCCCTCTTTGGTGCTCCTGGCCCCTCCCTTCTGTTGAATGCCCCCCACAGCAAGCAGCTTGCTATGGGCATACCTGAGCCGAGCCACAACTCCTTCTGTCCATTCAGACACCAAGTCGTGGCCTAGCCCCGGCCCCTTTCTCTCCTCATTGGCTGACTGACTTTAAAAGACAGCAGCGGGAGCCAACGGCGCCGTGCTGCTGTCTAAGCCTAAGAGGAGGGAGAGTTCCGGGCAGCTGAGACACTCCTTCAACATCGCTGGATCTAGATGGACCTCAGGTAAGTATTAGAGGGGCTGAGGGGGGCTGCTGCACACAGAATGCTTTTTATCTTACAGCATAGAATGTATTAAGAAAAAAAAAACCTTCTGCCTTTACAACAACTTTAAATAAGGACTCACGGGTCCAACATTTCTTCAAAGTTTGGAAATCCTTGTAGCGCTACCCCTGCAGGAGCCGCTGGTTGAATCGGGTCCTCTGTTCTTATCTTGACCTCTACAAAGATCTCTGTACCTCTGAAACCTTGGGTATACCTGTCAACAGACACAAATTGACAGGGTTTGGTAAATGCCTCAGGGTCACCTTGAAATTTGACTCGAGACCTTGGAGTATGATAACAAGTTATATTAAGAATATGAGTAGTCAAAAATAACAGAAAATCACAATGCAGTGCACGTTTTAGTATATACAGTTTCAAATATCAATCAATGCACTAGGAGTGCCTCCTTAGGTTTTGATAAGGCTGCATAAGCTGTAGCTTTCCCCACTGGAAATGAACAACATAAGGCGACGGCGAATTTGGTATCAACAGAACAATGACAAAGTCATCTAGAGTCACTTACGGTGAGGAGGCTAGGGCCTAGGCTACAATGCAATGATGGTAAAATAACTATGAACTCTTGACTGAACAGGGCAACAAGCACTCTAATGCAGTCTTCAAAGTAAATCTTTAGCCAGCCACGTTGGAGCTCTTTAAGAAGTTTAAGAAATAAAGAGAATGTTTTCTGTAATAAAGAAACGGTTGTAGAACACTGATTTCCCAAAGGGCACTGAGTGGCAAAGTGTCCAGCAAGGGGTTAATTGTCAGGAATATATTATTAGATGTACCTCAGATGTTCGGGTTTAAAATTCTAAACAGCAGGATTGTTGCAGAACATCAAAGGACAGTTGGTGGTGCCTTTAAGAGGGATAGTGCAGTTTGTCTTACAATAGGGCTTGACAAATTGCTTGAAATCTAGGAGCCAGCTGAAAAAGTTAGGAACCAGTTTTTTTTTTTTCACGCATGCCAAATAGCTGGCTTTTGTTGGACCGGCTGCCATACACACGGGCCCAATAGCGGCCAGTTTTTAATGAAGCGGCTGATGTTGCGTGTTGCGTTCAACGCGTGTGTACTGTGGTCATGGTGGTAGGAGTCAGAAACACTGCACCTGCTGGGATATTTACAATTATGTGCTGGGGGCTAGTCGCACCCCTAGCACATGTGACTTACTGCTGGCAGGTACTGCTGGCGGGTACTGCTGGTGGGTACTGCTGGCAGGTACTGCTGGTGGGTACTGCTGGCTGGTACTGCTGGCGGGTACATGGTGCAATATGTGAATCATTCCATATGTGTCCACTACCTTGAATCTTGTGCTGCAATCCCCAAGTGAAGTGTCTGCTCACCTCTATGATTAGCCCACTAGGGGTCTAAGGCAATTTGTTTTGAAAGGAGGAAAAAAAAAAAAGCTACTCCAGTTGAAGCCATGATGGATGTGGCGTAACGCGTAGAGGTACCAAGCGGTGGGCAGGTTTGACGCTCTCTTATGTGATCACTGTTGGAATTGTGATTTTAAGCTGTATTTTATCTAAATAAACGTTTTGGGTATTGCGCCATTGTAGTTTATCTTTTTATGTCTCTACATGCACTATCCTGGAGCAATATCAAGCACAGTGGAGTGGTAAGAGCTAATTGGGAACATTGCCAAGGAGTGTGGAGCTATCTAGAAAGTGGACGGCAGTGATTATGCTTTCAAAACAAATTGCCCTAGTACAGGAGCTGCTGCTGATTTCTGCTGTCATGCTGCTGAGTCTATCTAAAGGCTTTTGCTGCATCGCAGAGGTACTGCTGTCTGAATACTGCAGAGATATACCAAGAATTGTTTCATCTTAAAGGGGGCCCCCGTTCATCACCGAAGGAGACCTGCTGCTACAAATAGTTATGCTAATATAATTGTGCGCTACCTTAAATATAACAAACCAAAATTGATAACTATTATAGCTGCTGCTATCACCTAAATGTGTTCCTTCATCTGCAGTGTACAATTTGGTACAAAACAATGTGATAGCGCTGCAAACCTAAATCAATTCACTTATAAAAATAAAAATATTAGCAGGAGGATAAATAATATAACATATAATGTGATAAAATAAAAATCCAAAAATGGGCAACTCCTAAAGTGCAAAATATATAAAAAAAAAAAAAAAAAGGGGAGAAACCTGCAGTACCAGCCAGCAGAATAACAGCCAGCAGTACCCACAGCAGTACCAGCCAGCAGTTCCCCGCAGCAGTACCAGCCAGCAGAAACCACCAGCAGTACCCGCCAGCAGTACCAGCCAGCAGTACCCGCCAGCAGTACCTGTCGGCAGTACCAGCCAGCAGTACCAGCCAGCAGTACCCGCCAGCAGTACCCGCCAGCAGTACCAGCCAGCAGTAGCCACTGGATACTCAAAATGAGGCTTGGTAATAGTTTATTCCAGTGTTTTTAGTAGGAGGCTTGGTTTCTACTTCCTCCTTGTGGTTTCCGAGCTGTGACTCATATTGAAGCTTGCAACATTAGAATCAGCATTAACATACTATGATATTCAAAACAAGGCTTGGAACGCACGCCTCGCCCCCATCTTTGTCAGATCAGGAAGTACAGCTATACACAATGGGGAGACACAATACGAGCATCTAATTGTGGGGTTCACCCCCCGAGAGGTATATTAAGCAGCAGCACTTGTATCAGGACACCCCAGAGGATGTCTATTTAGACGAAACTCATCGGGCTACTGCAAGTGTTGTGATTATTCTATGTACAAGCGCTTTTCATCAATTTCTTTGTAAGTGTTTTTACCTTTATCATTAAATGGTTTTATTTGGGTACACACTATGTGAGTTTTCCATTGAGCTCCATGTGGAAGAATTTCCAGCTGTAGCCACCAGAAGTTATCCTCCTAATTAATATTCTGTGGATGATATGCCTGGGTTGAAAGTAGCGTTTTCTTTGAAGGTTTTCTGGCATCAATAATAGAGTGCCATTTACATTTCCCTTAAGCCTGAATGACCCAAAGAGTATAAACTCTATTGGGTCCAGGATATCTGGTACGCCTTTTTGATTTACCCGTTACACTGGTGATGGTCATGCAGGTCCTTTTATTGTCAAGAGGATTCATCTGCAATTTGCACTTTTTGGTGGACGTATCACGGATTATATTATCAATTTGATGGACTATTTTCATTTATTTAATTGTATAGCATTTAAGGAATTTTGTGTCAAGAAATTTTGGTCACTTAAGCACTTTATACGTGTTTGCACTTTTTTGCTCAATTTTGCACATATATCTGCACTTTCTTTCCTTGAAAGTTCATGTATTGATTTATATACAATATTTTGCACTACATACATTTAAATTTGTATGTGTTTGCACATCTTTTTGCTTAGTTTTGCACATATATTTGCACTTGAAAGTGCAAGTATTGATTTACACATATTATTTTGCACCATATGTATTTAAATTTATAGTATCAGCACTGCATTATCTGCATTATCTTACTGTTTACAAATTGTCATTTGTTTTTGCTGGCTGCTGCTGATTACTAGTGTTCATGCGGTATATTTTCTACATACCACTGGCAGTACCAGCCAGCAGTAACCACCAGCAGTAACCACCAGCAGTACCAGCCAGCAGTACCAGCAATAGGATAAAAACACACATTTTATTATTTTTTTCAAGAACATAGAAGTAAATGGTTCATAATATGGTATAAAGAGCCTGATAGAGGAATCTTCCACCAATGGTCGAGGTTACTTTGTCTCAATATTATTAATTAAGAGGTGACCCACCCAGAGGTGTCAGAGAGTGAGGTATTTTTGCCCCTCATACAATTAACAGCGCAGGGAACTTGCTCATCAATATTCTATTGACTTGAATAAAGAACTTACCTTTGAGTTCTCACCCAGCACATCATACGTTAGTCTCTTTTGTGGTCTGATGGACCGTTTCTCTTTTGGCTATGGGGGCTGTAGGACTCACTTTCATCTTCTTCATCAGTAAGAAAGGGCTCAGTTCCTATTGCCTCAGCAATCTGGAGCTTATCAGGTTCTTCTCTAGTTTCTGAAGGTGACATTGATTTAAGCGATTCTGGGTTAACAGTCTCGGAGCCACATCCATCATTGGTTCTGGATCAGCAGTCTTTGAGTCATTATTTTAAATCTCTTCTTCATTAGTTTGTAAAGTGAAACCCTGGAGTGGGCTTTGAGGCTGAGACTGGTGTCTCGTGTAGGGGTGAATTTGTTGCCTTCCCTTCTGGCCTGATTTTATAGACCGTCAATCCCAGCAGTTGTTTACAAACTATGAAGGGCTGAGACTTCCATCTATCAGCTAGCTTGTGTTTTCCTGGGACTCCTAAATTCCTCAATAACATTTGTTCCCCTGGCTGCAGGTCTTGCACTCTTACTTTGAGGTCAAAGTTTCTATTGTTTCTTTTTCTCAATACATTTGATGATTCCAAAGCTTGCCCATAAGCAGCTTCTAGGTTTTTCTTTAAGCGTTCTGAGTAGCTGTGGTTGTATGATCAACTGAAGTGCCAAAAGCCAAATCAACCAGTAGTCGGGCTCCCCTGCCAACTATTAGTAGGTATGGCGAATAACCTCTAGCATTATTCTCAGTGCTGTTGTATGCATACACCATTGCGGCAATGTGTCGACTCCACTGTTGCTTCTTCTCACTTGAGAGGGTGCCAAGCATGTTCAGAAGGGTCTGATTAAATTGTACGGGTTGGGGATCCCCTTGGGGGTGGTAAGGTATAGTTCTTGACTTTTGTATCCCTAATAGCTTTAGTAACTCTTTGATGAGCTTGCTCTTAAAGTCTTTACCCTGATCTTAGTTTATTCGCTGGGGTAGACCACAACTCCCAAAATGCAATCCTCTAAACTGATTAATCCAAGTTCATAAAGCTCCATCTTGTGGCAGACAAAAGGAACTTCTTGCAATAAAGATTAACTATGATAATGCATTAGTAAACCTGCACATTTCAGTTACAATGAGCCTTGTTACATCCTTTATTCAAACCTTGCTTTTAGGTACTCAACAATCCCCAGTACAAATTTTCCAATACACTCAGTGGTACCAAACTAGATTATTAACCTATGACCCTCCCATTGACGTTGTACCCCTACTTAACCCGTAATATGTTTTGTAATCTATTTACTAAGGCCTCCCCCATTTTTCTCTACCTCTTAACTACTAGACAGACCACCATCCATCGAAGTGCTTCTTACCATTCACCAATCGACCCAGCGCTGCTTGCTTGTCACCAAGCGGTACTACCAAAATTAAAATTTGGTATTATTATCTTGTTTTATTGGTCAAATGTTGAAGCCACTCTTATTGTCAATTGCATGTTCGCAATAAAAATAATAATAAAAAAGGGCAAAAATTCCCCCAACCATAACCTGAGCTTTGCTAAAAAATAAGTTTTAGGGGTTACATGATGCCTTCTGCATTTTGGTTAAAGAAAGGGACATTTTGCCTATACATATGGCAATAACATTTTGTTTTGTTTTTTAAAGTTATTTTTTAGAGTTGTTTTTTAGAGTTGTAAAGTCTCAAGGGTTTTCACCTTAATGCATTTTATGCATTAAGGTGAAAAACCTTCTTGGTTGCAGCTGCCCCCCAGACCCCCCGTTATTCTAACCTGAACCCCAACGTTCCAGTGAGGAGCACAAGCCCAGCAGCTCCAGCCCCTGTCTCGGGTCCTCATTGGATAGATTGATAACAGCAGGAGCCATTGGCTACCGCTCCTGTAAAACAAATCCAGTGACATGGGAGCGGGGGACGGGGCTGAGTCGTGCTGTCTGTATCAATGGACGCAGCAGTGGAACTCATGAGCATGCCCATGCAGGTGCCTCCATGGAAGTAGCTCTCTGTGGGGGCACCCAATGAAGAGGAGGAGCAAGGAGTGCAGCCAGGGCACCCAGAAAAAAGGATTAGGGCTGCTCTGTGCAAAACCCTTGCACAGAGCAGGTAAGTATAATATGTTTGTTATATATAAAAAAAAACTTTAAAATCACTTTTAAGAGCCAGATTATGGGTCCTTTGCAGGAGAAGAGGATACAGTTTAGTAATTCTGCATTTTAATATAAAACTATGGGGTTGATTTACTAAAGGCAAATACACTGAGATGTGGACTTGGATTGGATGTGGCACTGAAAGGAGAATTCAGGGTCCAGGATTACACCTAGGACCCTGTGCTATTGATGCTCTGGATGGAAAAGTCAGGGTAGGTGACACGGGGGAAAGGAAATATAATGAATAATAAACAAAATGACAATATTACAATGAGTGACAGCTTGAAATGTCTAATGCTACAGACCTTAGCATCTTTGTGGGGCATATTTATAAAACCCAAATGTATAGGCATTCACCCCAGAAATTCGTTCGACTTACTACTGTTTGTGGCACTGTGGACACGGAATGAATCCAAACATGCAAAGAAGAATTTAATGGAAGGTAAGTATTTGTATTTGTGGAGCTTTACATTAAAGTGAACCTACCAGATCCAATTTAAACTGCCACAGACATTAGAGAATGTTTGCTGTTTACAGTTGAATTTGTATTCGTTGGCCTCTTCACAACCCTGGCTGATGCTCCCTGATTGAGGGGAAAGTTAACATTTTTTTTGTTTTACTCGAGCTATGCTATAATTTTTTTTTCTTTTTTGTAGGCAACCTTCATTAAAGAATCATCCATATAGGAGTCGCCAATCTCTGAACAGTCCAAGCCCAGGAGAGACTGAAATGGATCTTCTTGTAACTCGGGAACGACCACGGCGTGGAATTCGGAACAGTGGCTATGATGTGAGTTTTAGGTTGTTCATAAGAATTTACTGTTTTAGTAAATGTAATATTACAGCACTGGAGCTCATTTGTTTTTTTTTTTTTTGGCCAAAAGTTTTACATAAATGCTCACAAAACTGTGCTCATGGTCGAAAAATCAATTTTCCATGTATGATGGAGATCCACTAATTGCCACAGCTGTACATATGCATGGCTACCTGCTGTTGGTACCTGCTGTTGGTACAGTTTTTAGTGCTCCTGCGCATTGGCACCCTGAACCTGTGCAGTGTAAAATTTTGGCATATTGGGATAAGTACAATGACCAGCTACTCCTACACTTTCCTTGATAAGCCACACAGGGGTTTCTGTCCTCTTGGCAACATGACAGTAATTGGATTCTAAGCATGAATCATTGCGAGGCATACTCTCCTCTTATAATAATACTTTATGTGAGTTTATTATCTTGTCCTGGCGCTAAATGAAAAGATCTGCGATCGCAATGATTCATCAGTCCTTTGCAGTTTCCATCTTTTTTCACTGTAGATAAGTCTGGCCTGAGTACAAAGCTGACATTTTCATTCATCAGGCTGCGGAGGATGGTGGAAAGTAGCCTCAAAATACTGACGTATGTAGGAAAATCAATATCTATTCTGACAAATATGAAGATGGAAAGTTTTTTTTTAATAACAGGATAGAGATTTTTTTTCTTGACAGGATAGACATGACCATATGTTGTGGAGTATTTTTGTAAAAAAAAAAATCACTTTGCGAATGTCACAACCATTTACAAGGCTGTCACAAAGAATCCCTGCTTTTTGTTTAATATGGTTATTTCCTATGATTGTCAGCTCCATCAAGTGGCCATATCGCAATATTTTCCTAATTGAGGTATTCCAGGAAAATATTGCACTATATAGAGTAGGGATCGACCGATTATCAGCAAGGCCAATATATCGAGGGCCGATATATCTGTATCGGCCCCGAAACTGGCTGATATTGCCGATATTCCAAATATTGCTCATGTAAGGGTAAAATGATGTCCCATAGCATAATTCCGTTTACAAATAATATTGAATATGCCACTCACATGTGTGCAAATGAAAGATAAAAACAATTCCACATTAGCAGATCTGCTGGCAGATCGGTATCTCTCACCCACTTGCTGTAAGTGATACCCGGTTGATACTGCTCGGGTTCGGCATCCACTCAATACTGCTCTGTCTCTCACCCGCTCCATCTCCCACCCACCCGATACCAATCCATCTCTCACCCACTTGCCATAAGTGACACTCGGGTTATACCGCTCTGTCCGGCATATGATCTCGAAGGTCACATGCGTGGTCCGCCGGGCGTGATGTGGAATTGCTTATATCTTTAATTTGTACATATGTGAGTGGCATATTCTAAAACATTTGTAAACGGAATTATGCTATGTGACATCATTTTACCCTTACATGAGCATTACCACCTAATGTTTGGAGGAGGAGAAGACTAGTCTCGGACCCTGACATAGGATGTAAAAAATATCGGGTCATATCGGCCGATACCAAAATGCGATGGCCAAAATATCGGTATCGGCAATGAAAAACCAATATCGGTCGATCCCTAATATAGAGCACTATATGGAGCGGAGGGCTATAGGAAATAAAAATATATTACACAAATTACAGGGGATATTCTTGACAGCTGTGTGAATGCTTATGACCTTCATACAGCAAGTTTTTTTAAAATAAATTAACTCTAAAGTTTAGTCTTTCTCTTACGTCTTCTCTAGTCTTTCTCTAACGTCCATTAGCAGTATCAGATTGCAGGCTTTACTGAATTCCTCCAGTATGTGGTTTCTGGTGGACTGAGCAAGAGGAAATGCTGAAACCAGTGGTGAGGCTAGGCTTTCTTTCACCCAGGGCAAAGACTCAGTTTGGCACCCCCCACCCCCTGAAAGAGGATGGTGTCCGTAGTTTTTTATTATTTCATTTTTGTAATTCTTTTTTATTTTTACAATATCATTTTTACAATACAGTATTATTATGTTGCATCATGTTGCCCCCCTTAGATCAGTGTCCCCTTACATCAATGCCCCTCCCCCATTTAATCAGTCTCCCCCTTGCTTCAGAATCCCCCCTAACATTAGTGTCCCCCCCTTTCCTTAGTTTTTCCCATTACTTTAGAATCCCTCCTAATATCAGTGTCCCTCCTATCATCAGAATCCCCTTTTTGCATCCACAATAGTGCCTTACTTGCATCATAGTCCCCTCTTACATCAGAGTCCCACCTTACATCAGTGTCCCCACTTATATCAATGCCCCACCTTACATTAGTATCCCCCTTTACATCTGTGTCATTCTTTACATCAGAGTCCTCCCTTACATTAATGCCCCTCCTTTCAACAGTGTCCCTCCCTTACATCAGTGTCCCAACTTACTTCTAAGCCCCCGTTACATCAATTTCCCGTTTTACATCAGAGTCCTTCCTTACATTAGTGTTCCCCCTTACTTTAGAGCCCCCCTTACATCAGTTCCCTCCTTTATATCAATGTCTCCTCTTACATCAATTCCCCGTTTCATCAGTGTCCCTCTTCACAATAGTGCCTTCCTTGCTTTGGGGTCCCCCTTACATCAGTGTCCCCTCTTACATCAGAGTCCCCACCTACATCAGAGTCCCCACTTACATCAGTGCTCCTCTTTATATAAATGTCCCCTCTTACATCAATTCCCCCTTACAGTAGTGCCTTCCTCGCATCAGAATCCCTCCTTACATTAGAGTCCCCCCTTACTTCAGAGCGCCCCCCTTTTCATTAATTCCCCTCCTTTATATCATAGTCCTTCCTTACATCAGAGTCCCTCCTTACTTCAGAGACCCTCTTTACATCAGTTCCCCCCTTTTTATCGATGTCCCCTCTTACATCGATTCCCCCTTACAATAGTGCCTTCCTCGCATCAGATGCCACCCTTGCTTCAGAGCCCCCCCTCCCCATATCCATCCCCCTCCTTTCCATCAGAGTCCTTCCTTACAGTAGTGTGCCCCCTTACTTAAGAGCCGCCCCTTACATCAGTTCGCCCCTTTATGTCAACATCCCCCCTTACATCAAGTCCCACTTACATCAGTGTCCCCTCTTTGTTCAGATGCCCCCCTTACATCAATTCCCCCTTTTATATCAGTGTCCACTCTTATATCGATTTCTCATCTTACATCAGTTTTCCTCCTTCATAATAGTGTCCCCCTTTACATCAGTTCCCCCATTTATATCAGTGTCCCCCCTTACAATAGTGCCTTCCTTGCATTAGAGCTTCCCCCTTACATCCGTGCCCCCTTACATACGAGCCCCCGCTTACATCAATGGGTCCCACTTACATCAGAGTATCCCCCCCTTAAATCAATTTGACCCCCCACATTAGTGTGTCCTCCTTACATCTGTGTGCCCCCTCCCCTCTTTACATCAATATATCCCCTTACATCAGTGTGCCCCCACCCCTTTACATTAATGAGTCCCCCTACCTTACCAGCATGTTTAAATCATCCGCATCTACCAAAACGTTGAAATGTCCTTTTTGGTGGACAGACCCTTTAGCACCCTTTTACACCTATACCACTTTAGGTTACGGGGCCAAAAAAGTTAAGTGCACATGTTTGAAAGCATCCTTTAAAGGAAAACCTTTCATTGAGGCTGCATTGCTGATCTGTGATTCTTTTATTATGCCTGACTGAGATGTTGACCCTCTGCCTTAAAGTGACCCAGCCAGTCACCTTAAATAAATGTAACTGGCAGTAGACCTTGCAGTATAAGAACTATTACACCCACCTTTCTGGTGGCCTGTCTCCTACCCATTTTCTGTTCAGCGCTGCAACCTCAGTGAAACTCATCAGAATTTTGACATTTTTGGAAGCCCCTGCTACATGCTGTGGTTCCTTTTTTCTTAACCCTATGCCACTATAGGACATAGCAGTAATGTAAGGGTCAGAAGATGAAGCAACAGCATGCAACAGAGGACAGAAGTGTCTGACACTATGGTGTTGATATACTAAAAGTGGAGAAATCTGGTGAAGCTCTGCATGGTAGCCAAACTTTAGCTTGTTAAATTCAATATTGACAAAAAAAAAACTGGAAGCTGATTGGTTTCTTTGCAGAGAAGCACCAGATTTTTCACTCTCCAGTATTAATAGATCAATCCCTTATCGTCTGACACTTAGGCTTAATAATGGCACGCAATGCCAAGCAACGGTTTTCAAAGTGAGCAAAATCCTTTCTTGTATTAAAAGAAGTGTAGACTCCAAAGAGAGAGAGAGAGAGATATATATTTGCCACTGTACAAATCATTAGTAAGACCTCATCTGGAATATGCAGTTCAGTTTTGGGCAGCAGTTCTCAAAAAGGATATCAGGGAACTGGAGAAAGCGCAGAGAAGAGCAACCAAACTGATAAGAGGCATGGAAGAGCTCGGCTATGAGGAAGGATTAGAGGAACTGAATTTATTCTTTTTTGAGAAGAGGAGATTAAGGGGGATATGATCAATATGTATAAATACATAAGTGGTCCATATAGTAAACTCGGTGTACAGCTATTCACTTTATGGTCATCATAGACGACAAGGGGGGACCTCTTCATGTCTGGAGGAAAAGATATTTAATTTATTGGAATAGACTCCCCAGAAGCTGGTTCTTCCCAGCTCAGTAGATTATACAGGGATATACAGGTGCAGCGCTTCAAGAGAAAGCTCATATAGGTGACTCAAGTGAAGGTCAGAAAAAAAGAGCCCAAAAGTGAAAATTCCAAAATCATAGTGCCACAACAAATTCTCCACCGATAGTACACACTGACCCTTACTGTCAGGGATGGAGCACTACTCTGATAGCAGTCAGATACACTTTATGTGATTTAACATGGATCACACAGCCACTAGAGGGTATCAGTCCTCTCGGTGTAAGAAACTCATCCACAGCCACAAAGTCAGGCACATAAGGATCAAAATCAGCAAGAAGACTTCATAGTGTAGTATTTAAGATTCCTTGTTTATTAAAAGCAATAAAATACAATCAAACGGCCAGCATAAGCTCGTATGTAAATCAATGGGTACAATGAGATGTTTACAACCGACAAGATGGAAGACCTCCGTGTGCGACGACGTCATGCGATCCAACTCCACCCAATGTGTTTAGTCATATAGACATCAGGGGCTTGTCTTCGCGTACGTACAATGTCTTTATATATATTGTGGAAGCCGGCTTCCCTGGTGATGCGCTCCAAATAATGGAAATAGCTGAATTTACCAAAAGCCGGAAACTATGGCACATCCGGCTCTGTATCAAAATACAGAATAGCTCATAAATCAGGAGCGATACAAGGTCTACTGTTCCCAAACGGCATATATTCATGCCAAAACATAAAAAGAGGTGACCTACGGGAAACATCACAATAAAAATAAAAATGACATATATCAAAATTTTTAAAAATAGTTGTAGACTAAAACTGCCAATGTCGGAGTCCTAATATCATTAGCGCCATCTTGTGGTTGAAAACACTCACAGCTCCACAATTAAAATGATACAAAATTCATATATTATAAATTTTGTTAAGAAAAAAAAAAAACACAAAGCCTAGCAGAAAGTTGCACAAAATCAATAAATTAACAAACTATGGAGATTAGCTAATTAGAAACACAAGAGGTAAAAACAATCTCACATTACCCATTAATGATGAAGGCATTAATGTCCCACTCTGTATTGAGACCATAGGGCCTAAAAGATCTCAACCAATAAATCCACCTAGTTTCTAGTTTGGAAATTTCCTTCTTAATATGACTACCCCTCCAGTTGGGATTATACTTGTCAATAGCCAGGGTTTCTGTTGTGGCACTGGTCATAATTTTTGGATAGGCTGCGGTTAGGAAAACCTTTTCGAATATTGGCAAGATATTCCTTCATTCATACCATTCTTACCAGCTCAGTAGATTGTTTTAAAAAGACCTGGGTTCTTTCAAAATATAACTGGATACTATAATTTATAGGTAAAGTTGATCCAGGGAATATCTGATTGCCTCTTGTGGGATCAGTAAGAGATTTTTCTCCCACTGGAGCAAATTGGAACCTGTTATATTATTTTTTTTCCTTCCTCTGGATCAACTGTTGGTATAGGATTGTGTTTATGGAGGTTTTCTATTTGTGTGTGTTTTTTCCCTCTTGTGGGTTGAACTGGATGGACTTGTGTCTTTTTAAAACCTGACTAACTATGTAACAGCCAACATTCCTATAGCAGCCAATTATATTTCCATTTTCTGAAGTTATATGTGTAAAGAGATGAATCCTGACTGGTATCATTGGGTTGCTACACTAAAGATGACCATAAATGGATTGAATTTTGGTGATCTTCTGCTGAATTAGTTGAATTAGTTTAAATCTGATCTGTGGGTGGCCTTGCTGCAATAGTTGGCTTTGCAATTGTCTGTAGCCAATCAGCTGCATTCACTATTTTGGATAGTTTGACATAGTTTGGGTACTGCGTATCAGAATACAATAGCAAGCAGGGGAGATTTGTCCAAATTTGTTAACTTGGATGGAGAAGTCTTTGCGTTAATGGTCAGTTTTAGTCAGTTTTAGTCCGTGTACAATGCAATACTGTGCCAAATAAGCCCAATTGTTCCTACAAACATTTTCACTTCTGCTTATAATAGAAGTCCCGACAAAGCTGCTTAATGATCACTTGTATAGAGATTTAAATGATTTATCACAGATTTGGGTGTTCATGGATCTTATGAAAGGTTTATCCATTGTTACTTCTCTTTCCAGAGGAAGTAGGTCAGGCTGATGCTTATTAATATTGGAGTCTTGGGAATTGCAGAGATAGGACAGTTTATACCTTACAGATGAAGGGAGTAAACAACATGTATTGTTGTTGGATTAAAGTATACCAGCCAAGCAACCTTAATTCGTTTTTATTTACATCTCAGCTACCTGAATCTAAACTATGATATGTATTATTAACAACAAGCAGTTTTCTCTCTCCGCTTATCTCTGCCTGTCCCACTCTACAAGCGATTCTTGCTGTTCAAAATATTTTTTTCCCCATAGGGTACCCCTGAATGACTCATCCCTCTTCTGAGCATTAGATCAGGGATGCAATTTATGGTCCCCCCTAAGTATATTATGTTGTTCTTAACCTCTGAAGGAAGGTGTGTTTAGGCTTATGTCATAAGACATAGAGCCCTGACCCATAGGAATACATTTTCTTTTGCAAGTGGCAGAAGCTGAAAGATGTGTTCTGATTGGTTGCTGTGGGTCTCTAATGCACTTTACCTTGTTGAAAAAGTCTGATGGTGTTCAACCTTTTTCATCACATTTCCTCTTCTTTTGTTATAATAAACAATTTCTGCAAGTGAGGGTCCGATGCTGCAGGGTAATTGAGGCAATGTGTCAGGAAGTGGTTTTCATTATACCGTGTTTCCTTGCATCGCTCATTTCTGGTTAGTTCAGTCTCCCAGATCTTGTAGGACTCTCTATGCCTTTGTTTAAATCATAAATTAGCACCTACTCCCTAGGGAGCTGCTGAGATGTTGGATGCTTCTATTGCTCCCAGTGGTGACTAGCCCTGAACCGAACCCAGACTCAGCGAGATTCCAGTAACGTAAAGTGTTTGGAATGAAGGAAAGCCCTGCAGAGGAAGATTTGGTTTAGACAGTGTGGCATTAACAAGGCATACTGGCAAATCTGTAATTCTGAGGCTCTAAATATACCAATGGTCCTACCACGCAGCCTCCTGGGGCCCATGAACTCTCATTAGGGCACTCTCTCTTTCTTGAGAGTGTACTTATTATATACCATTTCCCTCCTTGGAGGTCAGATGAGAGGTCATGCAACACACAGGGGCTGCCCTTTTAAGCCTGCATCTTTGGATCCTTGGGTGTCTCCCTCTCCAGAGCTCAGAGACCAAAGCCCTGACAGGCCCTCTGGAGATCTCTCCTCTGCTGTCTGGCAGCACAATCTCTCTGGGCTCTGCTCACAGCTCAGCATAGTATAGAAGCCCTCATCCACAGCAGTCTCTGGCCAGCCCAGCACAGCAGCAACCCTTGGGGTGCTCCTTTTCTCTGGGCTCTCTGCAGCTCTCATGTGTCGAACTCAGTTTGGCAGCCTCCAGTATATCTGTAGCAATTTTTTTTCTTCTGGTCCCTGGTGCTCTGGCCATTTGTGCTTCTCCCTCTCTGAGCTCATTGAGTGAGTCTTCAGTCCCAAATGTCAAAGCAGCCAATCCAGATCCATCTCTACCTGCCACACTGTTCTATCACAGCGGAAGAGAGACAAGCTGCGGTGGATGACCCCAGGAATGCATGAGCCAAGCAGCTCTGAATTAAATGGGTCACTGACCAGGTGTACACTACCTGGCGAGAAATTTGGGGTCTTTCATTGCCAATCTTCTTTTGAAATAGCCAGTTTTGTGGCTGTTATGTTGACCTATTATGTTCAATGCTTTCTAAGTCACTGATGCAAAAGAAGCAGATCAGAAAAGTTAGATGTGCTTATACAAGTGACTTTACTAAAGCAAGAGAAGCAGCAAAATAGTCGGACATCCAGGATTTTCGAAAAGAGAGGTTAGCAAGTGAATAATTCATGGTTCTCTCATGACAGTTTATTTTTATTTTTTGTGGAAGAAAAGGCAAAACTTAACTAACTCTAAACCTACTCTCAGCCACATTCTAAGCCTAATCTATCTAGCCTTGTAAAGAAAAAAATCACTATACGTACCTATTCTGAAGCCACCCTGGTCTCCAGTGCCCTCTGAGTGCAGGAGAAAGCCAACAATGGCTGGGAAATGCCTGGGAAGTGACTTCACCCATAGACTTACTATTTGGCTTCTGTTGTTGGCTGCCTCTCCTACACACTGAAGCCGCTGCTGACAGCTCAGCCTGGGACCAGACCTGAAGCGACTGCAAAATAGGTAAGTATAGCGATCTTTTCTTTACAGGGCTAGACAGATTAAGCTTAGAATGCTGCTAACAGTAGGTTTAGAGCTAGTTAGGTTTTGTCTTTACTTCCACTTTATGGAATTCTCCCAGAGCTTTATGGGGGCAAACGTAAAGAGACCCGAGTTGATTTAAATCGACCCCACTGTCATTTGCCCATTCAGGGCAGGCTCCAGACCCTAGAGTGAACTGTTGTCACCTTAGAGGATTTTGTTAAAATACATATTAAAGCCTAACCCTACATTTAATGTCCCTTTAGTTTGTTTGGACCAGGTGAAGGTAAGGAAACAGCCTCAGCCTACGCTTCTCTGCAAACCATGCCCCCCTGACAGGTTTTGCCCCACCCATTGGGGCTTAATCATAGTCATGACTAAGCGCCGCTAAGCAGGGAGAAATGCGTCAGTGGGCGTGGTTTGCGGAGAAGTATAGCCTAGGACTGTTTCCTTACTTTCATCTCGCATGGGCCGGCTAGGAGAGTGGTGTCCATCCCACTCCATTGCCTGTGATTTTTTTAATAAAAACAGTGTAATGCCAGCATCCTGTCTCAAAGGGAATAATTTCTCCTGTAGTTTGATTTTAGCTCTTAGCTTTACATTTAGTTAATTTAGGCCAGCTTGGCCCAACCAAAATATTTAAATGAACAATAAACAGGGAGTAAGGGTTTAGGGGTAACCTGTTGTAACAGAAATATAGAAGATGCCATTGCTCACTTCTTTTTGAACCAACGACCTGGAACAAACATGCAGCAACAGAAATCAAAGTATGGTTGGAAATCCTGATTTACATACTGGATCAGATACTCAGAATATATGGAGGCCTTTGGATCAGAATGACATCCCATCTAGTATTTTCAAAGGGAAAGCAATATCAACCTACATACAGAATTTTCTTGTCTATAGGTTTATTAAAGTAATATAAAAAATTAAAGTGTAAATAGCCCTGACTTAGAGTGTGTTGGTGGATCATGGCTTGAGCTTGAACCTTCTGTAGATGCTGAACTAGCACCTGTGCAGCACAGAATCTGACTCCAGGGAACAATAGGCAGGTAGTGTAAAATAGGATTCAGCAAAAAATGTATGATTTGGTGTATTTTTCATTGGCATATGTATATGAACTTGCTGTAGCTGTCATACTGAAATTACAAGACAGGAAAAATTACCAGTCTACTATAAGTCCTCATTGAAATGCAGTGACTGTCAAAACTGTCGCTTCATAATTTCCCTGTGGACAAAAAAAATCAATGTGTGGTGGAGAAAAGCCGCAGAAGGCTGAGATTGAATGAGAATTTAACCCATTAGTGGCATCTGCAACAGTTGATATCGTCATACGTTAATGTCCTGTTCCCCACCAAAGCCCAGAGGAATTCATCTGCTTTGTAGGATTACTTGATACAAGTTCTAGTCATTCATGGACTTAAAGGGAAGACTGTGGCAGTATTACTCTTTTCTTAAATAATTGTTCCCAGCAGAGACATGTCATTATGCTGTACCATGTTTATTGTTAAAAAGTGCTGACTATGGATAACATTATGTGTTGTGATGTCACACTAATCCCTTGCCTCTATGCAACATCCAACTTGGTATAGTCAGATTATTAGAGATTAAAACAACAACAAAGCACTCTGAGAAGATAAAGGTATTATAGGTAAATAAATCATGACAATACCACGGGATATTATCAAGCTTTTGCTTTCAAACCCGTGCCTTTAAGCATCACTGCTTCTCCCTACCTGCTGCAAGTATTCTACCATTTCAATTAATGGAATACCTGCTCCCCTACCGCATGTTGTGGTTCTTCCTGACAGCTTATACTTCCTGTAGTGATGTATGAGCTGATGGGAGAAACCAAAGCAGGCTGCAGGTATTTTACAAAGCACAAATTGTGGAAATCTTGTAGCCACCAGACAGCAGCCAGGAGGATAAATTTCACTGTCTGCCAGAAATGTAATTATGTGGCTTCCTATTTTAGTATTATGTTATTGTATAGACATTGCCATGCAAATATGTAAATACTCATCCTTTAATATTATCTTTCAATTGTATCTAAAGTCAAAACTTTGTTTTAGACTTGGATAGAGTAGCGAATGGTTAAAGTAGAAGTTTAGGGGTGGCAATTTTTACATATTTACATTAGTTTAGCTTGGAACAATGTAAGTATGTATGTGCCAAACCAGTGGGATTGCCATGAAAGCTGGAAATCACTGTAGTATGCACTGTAGTATGCACTGCTACTACAGTGGTTTCTGATAGTCTCCACATTGCTCCAAGCTGGTCCAAACTATGTAAAAATTGCCATACTAAAACTTTAGCTTTAAAACCCTGAAATTTTTTTTCTTAGTTCTACTTTGGAAGATTTCCCAACTATTCCTGTTTTAAAGGGGAACTTTGGATTGCCTATCACTTTCTGTCCCTTTGACAATGTTCACCAGAAAAAAGGCCTGAATCACATGCATACAAGCCTGGATTTACATTTCACAAGCCCATAGGCACAGAAAATGTGGTACCTTCAAGTGTAGCTCCATTTTTAGATAACAAATCTTGTAGACAATTATGATTGGAATAAGTGTACTTATTAGAATATTTCTCCTTTATTCTTGCTTTGACAGTTGACAATTTTGTATTTTTCTTTACTTTTAAGCTAATCATGCATATTAAGATTTCTTTCATTAAGTGCTGCCAGTTGAAGGAGAAAAATCACTTTCCCCATCCACGCCAAATAGGGAGGATAAATGAATTTGCAGTGCTGACTATTGTATTCTGATAGCTGGCCCCCAAGTGACAAGAGTGAAAGCAGACTGGATGTATAAGTGGGCAAGGCAGCACATTTTTTGGGGTGCTATTGGACCCCTATTCATCAGGGCTAAAGGACATGAATAGATATTTATGTTTATTTATATTTTTCCTTTTCATTTATCCCTGAGTAAAGAGCTTGTTTAAACTCTTCAAAAAGGTTGGCTAAATATCTAGACATTAGGTCTGATGCTTCATTTATTTACCACATAAGGGTTATTTGTGAGTAATAATCAAATATATAGAGACGCTGTGAATTTGAAGATCACAAAATAAGAATAAGCACAATGAAAAAAAAAAAAATTATTGTTTTGGTACACAATTCATATATATACAAAACTTCCCGAAATCATTATATTTAATTATCTAACTATAAAAGTCACAGCCAGGAATTTAGAATTTTAAGGGGGCTGGCATATGGGATGAGATATCCAGACATGCCCGAATCCCATCTTCTTTATATTCTTAGCAGCTAAAATAACTATAGCATGAGCATGGAACTCACCCGTGGTTAACGTTACGTTGGTTAAATACAAAATATCCTGGATTATGAATAATGAAAAATTGACAAGTATCCTTAGAGACAAACAAACCAGGTTTGAAAAAGTGGGGAATCCCTGGATTAAATGCCTTCAAGCTCCCTAGACATCGGGGCGCTTTGTGGTTGGGGACCAATTCTTGTCCTTCCTCCTTTCTTTCTTTCTTTCTTTCTTTCTTTCTTTCTTTCTTTCTTTCTTTCTTTCTTTCTTTCTTTCTTTCTTTCTTTCTTTCTTTCTTTCTTCTACGTTCTCCTTTATTTTTTTTACGATTTGATGTTTCTATATGGATGCCAATGGAGGGACCATAGAGCCTCTCCTACTTTAGCATACATTTGGGAGCAAGGCACCATGCCTTGAGGCACTGGGAATAATTCCTGACATTATTGCTTCCACACCTCTCAATGTAAATGCGTTAAAATTTGGTTTACTGTTTAATGTAGTGTCTTGTCACAGTTATGTATTTATTTTGTCCTTTGTAATGAGGTGATTACATTTACTGAGATGTATACGCTTGGTAAACTGTCATTCTATTTGGTAGGGCCAGCCTGTCAGGTTCGATTCCTTTGTATTTTGACTATAATAATCTGGCTCTTGACCACATTTGAGGGTGCATCCATTTTTTGACATTTGCTTGAAAATGTTTGTATTACTGAATTTTGTTAAATCTTTTAATAAAAACCTATTGAAAGAGAATTTTAAGGGGGGTGGGCACAGGATTTCAGGAAAAGATGTGTACTTTTTTATAACGTGTAATCATATGAATTTTGTACCAAAAAAAAAAATATTTTTTTTACTGGAGGTAAATTAATTTGTGGTGTTCATAGTCACTACATATAGATTATATGTTAAATAATTTATTTATTTTACTATTATTATTAATATTATTAACTGCATCATTTTAATGAGAATACCAGGCCAATATATTGGAAAGAGAATCCTATTTAAAATAATTTGGACTCCATTTTATTTTTTAACTAATTTTTATTGGAAAAATGTGCATACAAAGTGGACACATAATAAAAGTACAAAAGCACTTTCCAAATTGGTAGCCAACGGGATACACATAAGCTATCAGCAGTCATTACAAAATCCGAGAGCACAGACGTATCAAAAATCCAGTATCCATAATATAAGTGCATGTATACACAAGTTCTCAACAGTAAAATAGGAAAACAAAAGGAAATATAAATAAAATATAAATAAAAATAAATAAGAAAACAGGGAACCACAATAAACTATCATGTGTATGGAAAGATCTAATCAGTTATGAGATTATTAGTGGCTAGTTCACCTGGTGTACAAACCAGATACAATACAGGACAATATGATTTATACTATTGCAGCGGTAGGCCTAATATGAGGAGCACTCAAACATCATACACAGGAAGGAGTCATAAACATACCTATGATATTATGGAATCAGAATGTAGGGGTAGATCATGCATGATTATGGCATAGAGCCCCTAATGTCTGGGGTATCTATCCAGGATCCCCAAAGTTTAGAGAATTTTCTTGCCTCATAAATTCGTTTGTAGAGCGGGAAGTTCTGATTAATTAGTCGTTTCCATAAGCCAACGTGTAGAGGTTCAGAGCGTATCCAATATAAAACAATGGTTTTCCTAGCATAATAAAGTAGCAACCAAAGAAATCATGAAACCCTAGCAGTAATCTCAATGTCATCAAATACACCTAAAAGGCACCATTTAGGGTTACATACTGTATGTAAAGGGGAGGGGGGGGGGGTGGGGTAGAGGATGGCGCGATTGAAATTAGCTGAAAAAAATGCAGTAAAAAGGTCTGACCTTAATACAGGACCAGGCCATGTTTGGGTAATCCCCATGTTCAGACTCATACTTATGGCATGTGGGGGTGTTATGCTTGTTAGAAAAAGACAATTAGGTGTATAGTACATAGTAAATTCTATATAACTATTGGATGAGTTCATCCTTAGTGCATATAACTGTGTCAGAAAAGGAATTAAACACCTCTTTCCAGTTGACAGGAAAAAGGTCAGAAATGTCAACTAGCCATCAAGCTTGTAGTTTAGAAAGTTAAGCTGAAGATCTACCCATGAGTAATGCGTAGAATGTAGAAATGAACAGTGTGAGATTCGGGGAGAGTAGTGCCCGTTCTAGTTTGGAATTACATAAATGCACATCGCTAATCCCCAATTGTGCTTCTGCCACACATCTGAGTTAGAGATACCTAAAATTCCATCCAAGGGAGAGTCTCAAATCTTGTTGTAATTGTGAAAAAGCCTTAAAAATGTCTTCTTGATATAATTGGTGTATATACCTTAGGCCTCTCTGGGCCCACTGCAGACCATCTGGCAGGTTAAGAAAGTGGGGTAATCGGGGGCTGGTTGGCAGAGCAGATATGATCAGCTTTGGCTAGTAGGTTCAGACAGTGGTTATAAATTTGCAGGGAGGATTTAAAAGGTACTGTACCACTGGTAGTGTTAAGTGTACATCTGTAAATGAGATTGCCTAAAGTTTCGTATGAGGACTCCAATGCAGCTTTTGCCGCAGTAGCAGCATTATTCAGCTGAGGGAAAAGCCACCAATCTATGTAAACCAATTGGGCTGCATAATAATAAAATCCAGGATTGGGAAGTGTCAAACCCCCTCTGGAGGTGGGAAGCTTTAGAGTATACAAAGGCAGTCTGGGCACCTTAGGATGGCAAAGAAATTCAAAGAGAATTAAGTTAATTTCTTGAAAAAGTTTTTGGGGATATATAGTGGGGAAGTAGCCAGAATGTAGAGAAATTTTGGGAGGAAAACCATTTTAAACAGATTTACATGCCCCAGTAGTGTAAGAGAAAGCATGTCCTGGTATGAAAAGGGGAGATGCATGGTAAAACATTATTCTTAGTGCACTTTGCCAATAGTAATTGAATATCAATACCCAAGTATTTTAATGCATGTGTAAACTACATTGGACAAGACCTGGGTAATTGCAAGAGAGGGTCTACATGAATAGGGGATATACAAGATTTTGTCCAAATAACTTTAAATCCAGAATATTTTCCAAATATTGAATAAGATCTAACATGGCTGGAATACTATGCAGTGGGTCTGAGAGATACTAATATTTAAAAATCTGCATTCTGATCAAAATAAATTATTTGAGGTTACGTACAAAGGTAGTAAAGGCAACCCAGACAAGATATATACAGATAATGTGTAACGCCAAAATTAAATAAAATGCAAATAATTCATAAAAGGTAATTATCTGGTCTGAGAGAGATAGCATCATGTCATCTGCATATAAGGATACTCTTTCAACCAATGGGCCATTCTTCATGTTCCTAAGCAAGAACGAAACTCTGAGAAGTTCCCATAGAGGTTCAATTGTAAGAGCAAACAGCAGGGGCGACAGCGGATATCCCTGCCTGGTGCCCCTCTAGATAGAAAAAGGGGCAGATATGCAGCCATTGACCCTTATACATGCTAGAGGTTGGGTATATAGAATGAAGATCTCACCAAAACCAAATTTCTGTAAAATATGAAGTAGGTATTGCCATTCGATTGCGTCAAACACCTTGTGGGTATCCACAGCCGTAAGCACTCTAGGGGTATCTGAGATATTGGGAATCTGCAAGTTAGTAAACAGCCTCTGAAGATTTATGGAGGTGGTCCAGTGAGGAATGAACCCAGTCAGATCAGATTTTATTAGGGTGGACACAATTTGGATGGGTAGCAAGTAGTTTTGACAGGATCCTAAGATCAGTATTAATGAAGGAGAGAGGGTAGTGAGACTCACAGTAAATAGGTTTGGGGATCAGTATGATGATAGTTTCTGGATACCACTTGTTTAATTGATCGTTAATGGGTAGCCATTGATTAACCAACCAATTTTGAGCTCCTTGGCCACTTTCCTGCCTACAGCCTCTGTCCCTGTTGCATATTTACTTCAGAAAGATGTTTATGTACAGTATCTGGTAACTGATTTGTGTTTAATAAGGATATACTTGTGTAAACACATTTAAAGTGGTTTCTGTTTACACGTAGATTTATTGTTGGCATTTCTATCTCATAGTAGAGGGTAGGTCACCTCAGCCCATCATGTCATGAATTATGACTGTTAGGAGACCTGGCTCTTGAGAAACCGAATAGCTGCAAGATGAAAGATTTTCCTTTGGCTGTGATATGACCTTTCAGAGAATGCAAACTAACCAATAACCTGCTCAGGAGTGATTTTTATAGCTTTTGAAGATCAGATGTTGTTTGAATAAAGAAATATAATGGAAAATTCCATCAAGTTCCAGTGCTGCAGAAATGGCTTCATTTTAAAGTTAAACTAAAGGCATTTTTTATTTTTAGTTTTCAATAGAGTGGATATGGATTGAGATACCTAAACAAACCCTCCCTTGCAGCGGGGATGGGATTTAGACTAGATCAGTGGTGCTCAACCCCATTGAGACCAGGACCCTGTAAACATCCGTGCCGAAAAATAAAAGTTACATACTCACACAATAAAAGTATGGGAATGCAAAATATGTATTGAAATGCTGGAAGGCTCTGGATGTGGATGGGTGTCAGTATGAGGGGAATAAGGGTTCTGGAGGGGGTTAGTAGACTTACGTCTTGTACACACAATGAGAATATCAGACAAATGAACATCCATTTATTTATTTTTTTTGCATAATAGTCTTATATCAAAAATGAAGAGGCTACTACAGTTACAAAAATTCTTGTACAACAGAATACAGCTTTGGAAGTGATGTATTGTATTGTAATGTATTCTGTTGTTTCCGAACGAATATTGTACTGATTAAACAAAATTGTTCTGTTAAGACTGGGGGACACTGCAGGGGACTGGATGGCTCTGTGCAAGGTTGGTGACCACTATAGGAGGTTAGGGGCAGTGCCATCTTAAGAGCATTAAAGGGCCCTGGGCAATGCAGTGCACTGGGGCCCTGCCTACACAATCACCCACTAGAATAAAAATGCAAATTATCGCTAAAGCTATATTTTTTGGTACAGCAGTGCCAGGCTAATGACAGCTTCCAAGTTCAGTGGCTGGGTCCGGTGAACACACGCGGACAGGAGTCAGACTCGACTGTCCTGTGTGTGCCTGTTCCCATGGAAGCAGACAGGCATTCCTGCAGTTGTGGGCTCCCCCTCCATGGCCCAAGTGGCCTGACAGCAGCGAGGGCCTACAGGCGCTTGCCACCTGCTAAGTTTGGTGGCGGGATGCACATGTGAATTGGGACTAATGCTTAGCTGGGGCTAGTTCGCTGGACTGGTGGGGCCCCCTGGGCAAGTGGGGCCCCCGGGCAACTTCCCAGCATGCCCATTCAGTAAGATGGCCCTGGTTAGGGGGCACTATTGGAGCTGAGGGGCACTACGGTCCACTATGAAAGATTGGAGGGCACTATGGTATCTGGGAGACACTGTAGGAGATCTACAGCTGGCTGGAGGCCAAGTAGGAGGGAGGCTGCAGCCTGGCAGCAGGATATGGCCCAGTGGTTGAGAACTACTGGTCTAAGGGACAATAAAAGCCATATTACTTGCCTGATCCTCCAATCCTCCAACAGACGGCGCCCCTCCGTGCTCCGGCGGTGGACTATTCCTCAGTGTCCTCCTGTGCAATAAAAGGCTATGGACCCTGCATTAGCCTTGATGAGTTCAGAGGACCTTAGACCAATGAAGTGAAAATGAGAAGAGGCTTCAGGGACTCATATAGCAGTGTGGAGTAGCCCACTGGAACAGACTGCTTTACTAAGTCTCCTAGACCTAACAGTTAATGAGGATGTTTAATGATCCTGGAGTTCAGCTTTAGGGTGAAATCACTCAAGTTTACATGTGTGTCCTGGTAGTTTGTTACCTCCATGTAAACTTCATGCAAACCAAAAATAAACACCTTAAAAAAATCTCTCCGTTCATTACAAGCCTCCAGGTTGAAATATTGCAAGGAAGTGACATTTGATTTTTCTTTTTTTGTGAAAAAAAAAAAAATGACAGCAACTATAATAGCTAATATTTAATTACAGAATGACTGGCATATCAGTTATTTATGCCATATCAATTTTTCAGCAAAAGTGGAGTTTGCCTTTAATGGTGTCATAATATAAATCTACTGCAGCATAATATGTGTCATTTTTCTTACTTAGACCGAACCTGAAATTATTGAAGAAACGAATATCGATCGGGTAAAACAAGCCAGAACGTATATTAAATCTCGTCAAGCTAAAGGTCATTCTGAGACATCTACGCTGAGCTCTCAGCCTTCGATTGATGAAGTCAGGCAGCAGATGCACATGCTGCTTGAAGAGGCGTTCAGCCTGGCATCCGCGGGGCACGGAGGACCCAAGCGACAAGCAGATCCATATGCTTCAGCGCAGCATATGCCCTATTCAGAAGTTGTCACTAGTGCTCCTGGCACAATGTCTCGACCTCGGATGCAGTGGGTACCAACGTATGGGCCTGAGATGTATCAGTATAGCCTTCCCAGACCGGTAAGACTGTATGAAGCTTGCATTTTTTGCTTGCCTAATGCACAAATGAAGCATCATGCAAATGTTAGGAAATTCAGACTCACTTGTCTCCCCTTCCCCTGGACAGTTCTATTGTTATATCCTCAAAGCTAAGATGTTCTGCAATTCCATTGTGAATATACAGTATATATACAGTATCTCACAAAAGTGAGTACACCCTCAAATTTTTGTAAATATTTTATTATATCTTTTGTTACAATGTAAAGTAGTGAGTGTACAGCTTGTATAACAGTGTAAATTTGCTGTCCCCTCAAAATAACTCAACACACAGCCATTAATGTCTAAACTGCTGGCAAAAAAAGTGAGTACACCTCTAAGTGAAATGTCCTAATTGGGCCCAAAGTGTCAATATTTTGTGGGGCCACCATTATTTTCTACCACTGCCTTAATCCTCTTGAGCATGGAGTTCACCAGAGCTTCACAGGTTGCCACTGGAGTCCTCTTCCGCTCCTCCATGACGACATCACGGAGCTGGTTGATGTTAGAGACCTTGCGCTCCTCCACCTTCCATTTGAGGATGCCCAACAGATGCTCAATAGTGTTTAGGCCTGGAGACATACTTGGCCAGTCCATCACCTTTACACTCAGCTTCTTTAGCAAGGCAGTGGTCATCTTGGAGGTTTGTTTGGAGGTCGTTATCATGTTAGAATACTGCCCTGCGGCCCTGTCTCATGCTCTGCTTCAGTATGTCACAGTACATGTTGGCATTCATGGTTCCCTCAATGAACTGTAGCTCCCCAGTGCTGGCAGCACTCGTGCAGCCCCAGACCATGACATTCCCAACACCATGCTTGACTGTAGTCAAGACACACTTGTCTTTGTATTCCTCACCTGGTTGCCACCACACACGCTTGACACCATCTGAACCAAATACGTTTATCTTGATCTCATCAGACCACAGAACATGGTTCCAGTAATCCATGTCCTTAGTCTGCTTGTCTTCAGCAAACTGTTTGCAGGCTTTTTTTATCTTAGAAGAGGCTTCCTCCCGGGAAGACAGCCATGCAGACCAATTTGATGCAGTGTGCGGTGTATGGTCTGAGCACTGACAGGCTGACCTCCCACCCCTTTAACCTTTGCAGCAATGTTGGCAGCACTCGTACGTCTATTCCCCAAAGACAACCTCTGGATAGGATGCTGAGCATGTGCACTCAACTTCTTTGGTTGACCATGGCAAGGCCTGTTCTGAGTGGAACTGTCCTGTTAAATCATTTTATGGTCTTGGCCACTGTTCTGCAGCTCAGTTTCAGAGTCTTGGCAATCTTCTTATAGCCTAGGCCAGCTTTATGTAGAGCAACAATTCTTTTTATCAGATCCTCAAAGAGTTCTTTGCCATGAGGTGCCATGTTGAACTTCCAGTGACCAATATGAGAGAGTGAGAGTGATAATACCAAATTTAACACACCTGCTACCCATTCACACCTGGGACCTTGTAACACTAATGAGTCCCATGACACCGGGGAGGCAAAATGGCTAATTGGGCCCAATTTGGAAATTTTCACTTAGGGGTGTACTCACTTTTGTTGCCAGCGGTTTAGACAACAATGGCTGTGTGTTGAGTTATTTTGTGGGGACAGCAAATTTACACTGTTATACAAGCTGTACACTCACTACTTTACTTTGTAGCAAAGTTTAATTTCTTCTATATTATATGTATATACAGTAACTGTATATATATGTTCCTGAGACAGTCTAAACATATCCCAGTTGCTACACGATGCACAAGCCTCATACATATAGTAAAAAATGTCCTTTATTTTCCCTGACTGTGCCAAATCCTCCTTCATTTGTGTCTCACACGCTCCCCTTCCCAGGCACTGCAGCTTACAGTGCGAGGGTTTTAGTAACAGGATCAGTGATGCCAACTCAAAAAGCATTGGACAGAACGAGGTGTGGCCAGGTGCTGATAGACAAGCTACCGGCTTGTAAATCAATAGCGACAATGTTCATAGCCACACCTCCTGCAATGTCTTCCCATCCAACTATAGTGCAAACAGGCACAGCCTACATAAGGATGACAACTGTGCTGGTCGGGAGCAGTGCAGTATTGTTGCCACATCATCACAGGAAGCTGCATGAGCTGGACCTAACTAGCAGCATTAACAATTGTTATGGGACTTTGCAAGGGAACTGAAAGTGGCAGATAACCTTTACATATTAAAAGGTTTTTCTTTACAGTAAGAGCAGTGAAACTGGTGGAATTGTCTTCCATATTAGCTAGTTCTAGCTAACTCTATAGATTGCTCTTCAAAATCCATCTAAATCCACAAAATATACAGTAACTGGCTATTAATATTTATGAAACAGCATTTTAGATTGCTGATCCAAGAGTATCCAATCACCATTGTGAGATCAGGATAGAATTGTTTTCCTTTAGAGCAAATAGGGTGTCACGTTATAAGGTTTTGTTTTACCATGGATAAACTGGGGGATATGTAGTTTTGGTTGGACTCAGAGGACGTGTCTTTTTTATGTGAAAGCATATAGTCCTGCTTTGTGAAATATCTAGAAACAAGTTTTTTTTTTTTGGCAAATGATTAATGCAAAGTCTGTTTCGCCAAAAAAATATCTTCTCCCATGCTGCTAGCACTTTTTTTTTCTAAGAATGTACAGTGCACTACATATGTGCCAAGAATAAAGCCCACTGCCAGTGGCAATGTAATGACGGAGGAGGATTGGGGCAGGACCTGGATGAAGCAACAAGGGAGATGACGGCATCATCACGCATTGAGGGGCCTGGGTCCTGGACCCGTGACCACTGCAGGGGGGCACTTTATGATATAAGTGTACCATGCACATCCTCATATGGCAGAATTTAGCTCCATTTAACTATGTAACTATTATATATTTTTAACCAGGTAACTCACAAAAAGAAAGATACAGTATGTGAAAATGAAACATAAAGAAAACCCAACCCCCCTAAAATGTTTTTCTAATGCTCTAGAGCAGGGGGTCTCAAAACTTTCTAAACAAAGGCCACTTTACTGTCATTCAGACTGTGGGGGGCAGAATGTGGCCAGTGAAAGTAGGAATTATCCTGGCATCAATGGGAGTAAACATTGCATCTTTGACATCAAGGGAAGGAATAGTGCACCATAGGTGGGGTCAGTGGAAGGAATAGTGCCCCATCCTTAGTGTCAGTGGCAGAATTAGTGCCCCATCATTGGTATTAGTGGGAAGAATAGTGCTCCATCATTGGTGTCAATGAGAGAAAAAATGCCCCATTGTTGGTGTCAATTGGGGAAATAGTGCCCCGTTGATGTCAGTAACAGGAATTATGCCCCATTGTTGGTGTCAGTGTAGAAATAGTGACTTGCATCCATGGGAGGAAACGTGCCCCAAGGGCCCTAAAAACCACAGTTTGCAGACCACTGCTTTAGATGCCTTTCTAAAATTATGGGTCATTTATTGCTGGTTGGTTGACTTACTCTCCACTCTTGTGGTTCTCTCTGTGTTTTGCCTACTGAACTGCGTATGACTGGCTTGTCGAGTTTGAAACTGAACTTAAGAAGCAAGGGTATTGTGTTAATTAAAAATTAATATAAATTTTGAATTAAAAATTCAAAAAGGTGGATTTTGTCCCACATGACAACCATGAGGATCCAGTTATCATGCAAGACATATTTAATAGATTAGCACCCCTAGTGGGTTTGTTATATCCATGAACCTGGCAAAAAAGGAAAATAAGGGCTTTTCCTCTTTTTCATCTCTGATCGCTATTCAGAGAGTGAGAGTTCCCTACCTCTTTCATTTCGTATCTTCAGTTAGAAAGTGATAGCTTCCAAGCTCTTTCCTCTTTGCCTTCAGTTAGAGAGTAAGGGTCGTCCACCCCTTTTTTTATCCCTAACCTCTATTCAAAGAGTGAGAGCTCTCCAACACTTTCATCACTGACCTCCAAACAAAGAGTGACGGCTGCTCACCTCTTTCTTACCTGACCTCCATTTAGAGAGGGGGAACTCCCCACCTCTTGGATTTTTCACCTTAAAGCATAACTCCACTTTTGTTGAGAAAAAAACATTCCCCTCTGGGTGATCTATGTACAATACAAGGACTTTAACAAACTTTGTTGCAGATTCCTACCTTTTGTTATTCTGAAGTATCCCTGTGTGTTTGTCTGTATCCATGTGGGAAAATGAGTCCAGTGGGAATGGTTTCTTAACCTCTTCAAACCTGGAAGGTTTACCCACCTTCATGACCAGGCCATTTTTTGCAATATGGCACTTAGTTACTTTAACTGACAATTGCGCGGTCGCGCAACACTGTATCCAAATAAAATTGATGTCCTTTTTTCCCAGGAATAAAGCTTTTTTTTTTTTATGGTATTTGATCACCTTGGTGGTTTTTATTTTTTGCACTATAAACAAAAAAAGATCGACAATTTTGAAAGAAAAAAACAATATTTTTTTACTTTCTGCTATAAAACATACCCAATAACAAAATGTAAAAAATCTAATTTATTTATATATTTAGGCCAATATGTATTCTGCTACATGTTTTTGGTAAAAAAAATCCCAATAAGCGTATATTGATTGGTTTGCGCATAAGTTACAACGTCTACATACTATGAGATATATTTATGGAATTTTTTTATTTCTTTTTGTATTGTTCTTACTAGCAATGACGGGGATCAGTGATTTTTAGCCAGACTGCGGCATTGCGGCAGACAAATCCGACACTTATGCCCCATACACACGTGCAGATTATCTGCAGACTTTTGTCTGCAGACTTACCAAAACCATATAATATGAGGTCAAACCTAAACACTTTCAATTTGTATGCAATCCGACAGGCCCTTGCACTACATAGAAAAGGTAAGTCTGCAGACAAAAGTCTGCAGATAATCTGCACGTGTGTACGGGGCATTAGTGACACTTTTTGGGGACCAGTGACACCAATACAGTGATCTGTGCTAAAAAAAAATGCACCGTCACTGTACTAATGACACTGGCAGGAAAAGGGTAAACACCAAGGGCGATCAAAGGGTTAAATGTGCTCCCAGGGAATGTTTTCTAACTGTGTGGGGGGTGCTTTGACTGGGGTAAGACAGAGAGCTGTGTTCCTGCTTAGCAGAAACACAAGATCCCCATCTTCCCCTCACACAGAACAGTGGTCTACTTTGTTTACATAGGCAGACCGCCAATCCTCCTCTCCTGAGAAAGATCGCCGCATGCCGGCGAACATCAGGACCCGCTGATTGGCTCCCACTGTGTCCAATCACAGCGGGTCACCGGACCCAGTACATGAAATCAGATACAGGTACAAGATTTCGCGCAGGAGGGCCACCCTGCCGCAGTATATCTACATAGGGTGGTCCAGAAAGGGTTAATTATCAACCAGCTGTGCATCTGCAGAGCTCTAATGAGGAAAGCTGCTGGGCCTGCATCCCTTTAGACGTGTTCCTATTGGAAGTATCTCACCAAAAATTAGATTTTTGTTGCAGGGGATGCCTGAAATCTGACTTGTATCTTAGGGCAGACTTCTGGGAAAATTGGTGAGCCAATCACATAGGCAGGATATTATGTTTCTGGGGTGTGGTCAGCACACATTATGTGTACAGAACACCTCCAGGTAGCCATATTGCATTGCATTTTCAGAAAATTACAAAGCTGCAGATTGAAAAGGAAAGGAAATTTTTATAAAACATTAAATCACAATATGACTTGTGTTGCAATTGTATACGTTATACAATTTTTTTATTTGCTATTTTTTCCCTGACTAAAGTGGAGTTACCCTTTAAATCAAAGATTAAGGACTCTCCTTCTCTTTTACCCCTAACCAGTTAGAGAGGGAAGGCTCACCACCTATTTCATCTCTGACCTTCAGTCCAACAGGGAGGACTCCTCAATGCTTTTATGTCTGATTTCCAGCCAGAGAGTGAGGTCTACCCACTGCTTTAATCTCTGACTTCGAATCAGAGAGTAATGCCTAGTACACAGGATGAGAAAATCAGACAAAAAAAAAAAAATTAGATAATCTGATCGTTAGTACACAAATTTTAAAAGTCAATCACGACAATTCATGTGAAAATATCTGAAGGGACAAGCACAAAAATGTTCTGGTACGTTACCAGAACGAATGATTTTCGTGTAATGAGTATAGTATAAAAAGTTGCATGACCAAGACCACACATTCTCGGAAACAATATAATACATTACATAATTTCCAAAGTTGTATCCTGTTGTACAAAAAATGTCATAACTGTAGTAACTTATTGGTTTGGAGACCAACATGCAAAAAAAAAAAAAAAAAAACAGACTATCATTTGTCCGATATTCTTATCCTGTGTATTAGGCTTAAGGGCTTCCAGTGGAGTTTCCATCTAATTTGATAGATGGGGTGAGTAATTATAACATTACCTGGTAAAAGAAAGAGATTTTATTCCCTGTTGGCTAAACTATATCATTTTGTTAAATTATTAGTGTTACTAGTCATCAATCAACTATGGCGTTCCCTTTGGATTTCTGTTTAGTTGGGGAATAAGGAAGTGAGGGTTGTGAGTGAACTAGTAAGGGGTTACAGGGACCTCCTTACCAGTTCCCCTTATTTTCCCTTCAAAGAGTTTATTTCCAATGGTCCGGGGATCCAGGCCCAATCGGTTAAACCATGGTGAAGCCAATATACTGTACATACACTATTTTGTCAAAAGTATTGGGACACCTGCTTTTACAAGCACATGAACTTTAATGGCATCCCAGTGTTAGTCCCTAGGGTTCAATATTGAGTTGGCCTACCCTTTACAGCTATAACAGCTTCAACTCTTCTGGGAAGGCTGTCCACAAGGTTTAGGTTTAGTGTGTTTATGGGAATGTTTGACCATTCTTCCAAAAGCGAATTTGTGAGGACAAGCACTAATGTTGGACGAGAAAGCCTGGCCTGGCTGCCTTGTCGGGTTGAGGTCAGGACTCTGTGCAGGCCAGTCAAGTTCCTCCACCCCAAACTCGCTCATCTATGTTTTTATGGAGCTTGCTTTGTGCACTGGTGTGCAGTCATGTTGGAACAGGAAAGAGCCATCCCCAAACTGTTCCCACAAAGTTTAGAGCATGAAATTGTCCAAAATGTCTTGGTATGCTGACACCTTAAGAGTTCTCTTTACTGGAACTAGAGGGCCAAGCCCAACCCCTAAAAAACAACCCCACACCATATCCCCCCCCCCTCCACTAAATGAGTTGGACCAGTTGAGCTGTTATAGCTGCAAAGGGTGGGCCAACTCAATATTGAACCCTACGGACTAAGACTGGGATGCCATTAAAGTTCATATGCATGTAAAGGTAGGTGTCCTAATACTTTTGACACTATAGTGTATATCTTAGAGGAGTTATTTAAATACAGCCTAAATGTGCCTCAATATAAATCAGTGTTTGTAACTGCTTATGACATACAGAAAGAGTGCTAAATGCATGAATGAACTTTCATATCACATCTATGATTACACTGAAGTTTCTACTTGGCTGTGTAAAATGAGATGTGGATGGATCATGACTGAGGATAATCATTACAGACACATTTTAAGGCTAGAAAGCAGCAGCAGTTTTGTGAAAGTAGACCTCCAGCCTGGAGCTGTTTAGAGCAGTTTCAGCAAACCTATCCACATATGTTACATAAACAGCAGGCTTCTGTGTTACTTACCATTCCACACATCCTTTTATTTTTTAAGGAATGCTTTATTTAATTACTTGTTTATTCAAATACTTACAATTATTTTTGGCTTTGGAAGAGTTCTATCTTTTTGGACACTAACGTGCTTAGTCTTACACAAGTGTGTGGAAGTATGGACACTAGAGAGGAGGGAAGGGACCCCGATGCTGCACATCCACATGAGTAGTACGATAATGGGAAAGACAACCTCAGCCTGGGCTCCACCAGGCCACGCCTCCAAAGTGTTTCACTCTGCCCCCATGGAGCTTAGTCATGGGGATGGAGAACCCATGTGTGTGGGGGAGTATAAAAAGCATCCTCGGTAGTCACTAGTAAGAGCTGGCAGGTGTGTGTGATTGATCGTCTGAATTGTGAGGTGGGGATGAGGGAGTAAAATGTGAAAAAGGGGAAACAGGGACCAGAACAAAGAGGACATGTGTGAAAGTTTGGACTTGGTTGTGTGGATTTGAGTGGGTTTTGGGTGGATTGATGGTAAAAGTTTAGTAGTAAACATAGTGCTGTGATGGATTACGGTAGGGGATGTCTCACTTGCCTCTCGCAATGACCAAGGAGAAAAAGATCCTTTTAGATTTACCAAAACAATGTAGTATGAAGACCTACCCAAACTATGCATTTGATTTGTATCCAATCAGACAGGCCATAGTACTACATACTGTAGTTGTTGGTAGATTGAATATATCCCGGGAGCTTGGTTCTCTCTAGAGAGGCTTCTGCAATGGGAACCAAACTCCTGGGACATATTTGGTTAAGACGAGCATTACTTACAAGGACTTGCGTTTTTTTTTTTCTGATACTGCCCCTTCTAGTTTTATGGAAGTAGTTAATCTATTTGGTATTAGGCATAAGGAAGGATGGGTTGACACATTGATCGAGTGGATGCGAAGGAGCTTTTGCTTGGCAACTGATGTCTTAAGTGAACTACAAAGGTGCTTTGGTGAGTTTTCCTGTGATCTCATAGTCTCCACCTTCTGGTCAGCAGCAGATATTCATGCTGAAAACCTGATATGACCAGAGGTTTTCCCAAATGTCATCATCAGTCTCTTCCCGATGCACACGTTCCTTTTTCTACCTCAAAATGTTGAGAGGGTTAGAATCGCTATAAGGTTTTTGTTGCTTTGTAAAAAGTCCAATGAGAGCACCAAACCAAAGATTCCTTCATACCAAGATAACAATATAAAACAGCCAACATGTTTTGGAGGTACAAAGATCTCCCCCTGCTTCAGGGCTCAAATAATCTATATACTAGGGGGACTCACAATGGCACAATCACCATTTTAGAAAGTAGGGATCGACTGATTATCGGCAAAGCCGATATATCGAGGGCCGATATGCACTTTCCCCGTTATATCCGAATTGGCCCTGAAAGTTATCGATATTGCCGATATTTTGGTAAATTGCATGTACCGGAGTGATGCCTGCAGCTAGAGGCATCACCCCAGTACCAGCATCCATAGCTGACGGTCGGCTGTCTTGTAATGACAACCGATGCGGCTGAGAAGCCGATCAGCTTTCATTACAAGGAGCGGGAGGGGACGTCCCCCCTCCCTCCCGCCGCCTTCCGCAGCTCGCCTGGGTTTCCTGTCCCACCGGGAGACCCGGGCAATGAGCCTGCATGGCTGCCAAAGACCCGATCAAAGCCGCATTCAGCTCTGATCGGGTCCCCATGCAAAAACCCGGAAGTGGCGCTAGATTAAAAAAAATTACAGCATTCAAAACAGCCAAACTTGGCATTTTGAATGCTTTTAAGTGCAGAGGAGGGGTTTGGGGTCTTTTAGACCCCCAGATCCCTCCACAAGAGTAGCTGTCATAAAAAAAAAATGAAATGTACGAAACCAACAAAAAATAGGATAGAAAAAGATGGGGCTTTGCGGGCCAGTGGGAGTAGAAGGATCAGACCAAAAACCAATTTATATAAAACCAAAATACATTTTATTGATGATTACAGGATAAAACTACACATGGACAACCATGTATACTCAAAAAACCACAGACTGACATACAATACTAAAATCAAACATTGAGAGTCACTAGCAATATAGAAACCAATCCCTTAGGGGGATATGACCAGAAAAAAGCCTGTGTAGGATGGAGAGTGGGTCTCAAGCTGGATTCGGTCAGAGTAGGTCCCCAGCAAGCCGACGCGTTTCGCTCAAGGCTTCCTCAGGGCCTGAGAGACCATAACAGACCGGTATTTCCTTCTTGGTAGTGACTCATGCTAGACGACAAGGTTGTAGCGATACTAGATGCTGCTTGGAAGATGTTTCTTCCGAAAATATAAATTCTTTACAGACGTCATGAACAAATTTATTGCACTGGATCCGATACTTTAAGTCCCAAATGTGTCCCCAGAAGGAAGGCTTCAGGGTTTACCCTTAATGTAGCCTCCTCAATAGGGATCGCAGCCAGAAAAGGTAGGGGTCCACTCTTAGGTATCTTTTCAAAATATATATGTGTATATATTACACCATAATTATGATGGATCTAATGTTATATAAAAGTGGCTTAGAGTAGGACGAGAAGCAGCCTTTCCTGTGCGTTCCTTGGAATATTGGATTTCCAACCTCTGTACTCTGGTTGGTAGCAGGGAATAACCTCTCCTTAGTATGTAAAGTACTTCAGGCAGGGAAGGGGGGCATATATGCATATATATATTCAATTATAGGGAACAATCGGTCCTGGGCTACCTAAGCCCTCTGTGGTCAATATACAGCAACAACCTGCCTTAGGCAGGTTGTTGCTGTATATTGACCACGGAGGGCTTAGGTAGCCCAGGACCGATTGTTCCCTATAATTGAATATATATATGCATATATGCCCCCCTTCCCTGCCTGAAGTACTTTACATACTAAGGAGAGGTTATTCCCTGCTACCAACCAGAGTACAGAGGTTGGAAATCCAATATTCCAAGGAACGCACAGGAAAGGCTGCTTCTCGTCCTACTCTAAGCCACTTTTATATAACATTAGATCCATCATAATTATGGTGTAATATATACACATATATATTTTGAAAAGATACCTAAGAGTGGACCCCTACCTTTTCTGGCTGCGATCCCTATTGAGGAGGCTACATTAAGGGTAAACCCTGAAGCCTTCCTTCTGGGGACACATTTGGGACTTAAAGTATCGGATCCAGTGCAATAAATTTGTTCATGACGTCTGTAAAGAATTTATATTTTCGGAAGAAACATCTTCCAAGCAGCATCTAGTATCGCTACAACCTTGTCGTCTAGCATGAGTCACTACCAAGAAGGAAATACCGGTCTGTTATGGTCTCTCAGGCCCTGAGGAAGCCTTGAGCGAAACGCGTCGGCTTGCTGGGGACCTACTCTGACCGAATCCAGCTTGAGACCCACTCTCCATCCTACACAGGCTTTTTTCTGGTCATATCCCCCTAAGGGATTGGTTTCTATATTGCTAGTGACTCTCAATGTTTGATTTTAGTATTGTATGTCAGTCTGTGGTTTTTTGAGTATACATGGTTGTCCATGTGTAGTTTTATCCTGTAATCATCAATAAAATGTATTTTGGTTTTATATAAATTGGTTTTTGGTCTGATCCTTCTACTCCCACTGGCCCGCAAAGCCCCATCTTTTTCTATCCTATTTTTTGTTGGTCTCTCATAGGGGTAAGGGCCTTAACTACACGGAAAAAATTTTGTACGAAATGTACGAAAATATCGGCGCATGTCGGCCGATACCGATATGCATTGGCCAAAATATCGGTATCGTAAAACCAATATCGGTCGATCACTATTAGAAAGTGTCCTTACTGCTGTTATTTTGCTCCTGGACACTTTCTACTTTTTCATCTTACAAACAATTATTTGTGTTGATTGTGCCAGTTTAAGTCTTCCCAGGTATATACAGTATTTGAGCCCTGAAACAACATGTTGGCTGTTTTATATTGTCTTGTTGTTAATGAACTTCAATATCTAAACATTTTGGACTCTCAGTTCTTTGGTCTCATGCTCCCATCAGATTTTTAACTCGTAGATTCAATACTTTGGGTCCCCTAGTTAAAGGAAATTGTCAAAATCAGCCTTACTGGATCCATTGCACACTATAAAAATGAAATTTACCTTATTCAGTTATATTTCACTAAGGAGTCAATCCAGCTCCTAAGTCTTGCATGTTCCAGGTTTTTATTGCTGCCTATTGGAAGATTCACCCTCTGCAAACATGTTTGGTTGAATTTCTTTACCTTTAAAGCTGAATTCCAGACAGATATAAGAAATACAAATTATTCCAGCTCTGTAATTATTAATAGATTATTATAACTCAGAATTTATATAATGCTAAAAGTTTTGGCAGCGTTTTACAATATAATGGGAGTCACAATAGTTACAATAGATACAATCTAATATATAATTTAATGTATTTTTAAGTGCATGCAGTGTAAATACCTGAATCTGACCTGAAATCTGTACAACAGGGCTAGAGTGTGAGAAGAAGCAGCACAAGGGGACAATCAGTTCACCTGCTAACAAGAGGCACGACAATAAGAGGAGAGAGACATAGGTCTCAGTTGAATGATGCTGGCCAGAGGACATCTAGTGGCAGGACAAAGTACTGCTGAGGAAGCGGCTGGATTGAGGCTGAATATTGCAGCAAAAGCTGTTATGTTAATGTACCTTTCAGTGGGCTGCTCAGCTTTATCTAGTTGTTTTTGGCATGATTTCTGCTTTAAAATTTTTTGAAAACCCCCCCAAAATCGTTTTTTGGTAGATACTAGTGGTAAACCACCCAATGGAGTGTTTTCTCTCTGCTTGAATTTCTGGGTCAGCATCATGGCTGTGACCATTATAGGCTATTCCCATCAGTGGCGTAGCGTGGGGGGTGCAGGGGGGGCGGCCGCACCGGGCGCAACATCTGGGGGGGCGCATCTGCAGTGTCACTCTGTCTGTCTGACTCTGACATACACAGTTCACACACTGTCTGCGGCTGCCTCCACCTTTAGGCTGGGAGATGTCCAGCGCGGCCGCCCTATGGCTGAAAATGGTGGGTCAGGGCGGGACTGGACTGTGCCTCACCTGTCCATTGGTGTAGGGTGGGGTCGCATTGCAAGCTATGCCGCCTCTCCTCACTGCTCAGTCAGTTTAGCAGTGAGTGTGTCAGCAGCCTGGCGCTGTCACAGAGTGGGTTTTTTTTATTATCACCTGATTAGAGCCAGAGGCTCTAATAGGCTTCAAAAAAGGGTGGACCCGGGGCACAGAGCAGTGCGCCCCCCGAGCCCATCCATTGTTTGACAATAGTGAATGAAAATTCGCTATTGTCACAAGGATCCTCCTCCTGGCCAATCAGGAAGCGGGTCCGAGGCAGCTAAGATTAACTAATCTAGTGGAAGAGACTCGAGTGCTAAAATCCCGCGGGTTAGGGGGCGCAAATTACTTGCCTTGCCCCGGGTGCTGACAACCCACGCTACGCCACTGATTCCCATTCTCCTCTCAGAAATTTTTATGGCTAACTCCAGCTTTTGCACCATGTTACATGATACACTCGTATTTAGAGTGTAACATAGTGCAAAATGAACCCCCCCAACATGTCCACCTCTCTGTGACAACATGCAAAGGTTCTTCTCCTCTGCAGCAGTTTTAACTTTTGAAACTGGCATGGCTTCACCTGCATAGCTGTGTCGTTCATTCATAGAGATCTGTGAAATATTAAACTACAACGTACAGGTCCCATCAGTCATCACAGCAGATGGACTTGAAGTTCTCAATGAACCACAAGTGTGGTGATTGGAGTCCAGGGACACTTCCTACAGTTCAGTAACTGAAAGCCCTACCTCAGTACAGACATAGATAGGTGGAGGAAAAGTCTAGCATTGCATCCAGCGTTCATTGATGGTGGCTGCATTGCTTTGCAGGCTGATTTGTAAAAAATAAGTGCACCTTTTTTCCTGCACATATACTGTTGTGTTCAAAATAATAGCAGTCCAACATCACCAACCAGATCAATCACTGTGTAAATGATATTTCTACATGGCAAATAATTTACTAGTAGGTGTAGTAAAGTTAGGCCCCCTTTTACACGGGGCCTCTGTCTTGCGAATTCCGCTTGCTCAGTGGAGGGGATCTCTCTTCTGATCCCCGCTGATCAGGCAGGTAACAGGTCATGTCTGCTCCGCTGTGCAGAGCAGACACGGACACAGTCCTGCTCTCCTCTATGGGGAAATCGGTTGGAAAAGGACCGCCTGTCAGTTTTCATCTGATCCTATCCGATCCGATCCACCAGTTGGATGGAAAATAGGACCACCATCCATCTGGTTTTTGAGAGCAGGATCGGATGGCGGCAGGTCTGCTGACATCTGCTGCTCCATTGGGGAGACTGGAGGGTCCGATCAGGTCCATCTGAAAAACTGACAGGTGGACCTGATCGGAAAGCCCATGTGAAAGAACCCTAATAAAAAAACCAACAGACCCAACAGTCATTACATGCATGCTGCTGTAATTTATTCATTAATTTAAGGGGCGTGTTAAAAAAAAATAGCAGTGTGGAGTTCAAATAGTGGGGTCATTCAGTCTGTGTAAAAACAGGGGCCAAACATGTGGCCATTATTTAAGGATGAAGTCAGAAAATATTGTACATTCTGGCTATAGTGCATTTCTCTGAAAATCGGAGTAAAATGGGTTGTTCCAGACATTGTTCAGAAGAACAGCGTACTTTGATTAAAAAGTTGATTGGAGAGGGGAAAACATTTAAAGAAGTGCTGAAACGGATAGGCTGCTCAGCTAAAATTATCTCAAATGCTTTAAAATGGCAAACAAAGCCAAAAAGTCGTGGAAGAAAATGGAAAACTAACATTCGAATGGATTGAAGAATAGCCAAATTGCCAAAAACTCAGCCAATGATCAGCTCCAGGGTGATTAAAGAAGGTCTAAAGTTACCTGTGACTACTGTAACCAGGGCCGCTGATAAGGCAGTACAGCCAGCCCTCCTGTACTGGACCCGGGCAGCAGGAGGTTCAGTTGTACTGTCTTATTGCATACACATATACTCTTCTGCCTCCCCCTGCTGCGCTGCCAGCTTCTCCTCTTCTTTCCCCCTCTGGCTGCACTGCAGGGGGATTGTTTCTAGCACATATGCCCCTTCCATCTGCTGTCTGCCCCACCCCTGTGTGCCCCTTTCCCCTGCAGTTCTGCCGGCTGCTCTCCCCTCCTCTCCTGCCAGCAGCTGCTGCGGGCACACAGGGGGATGTTTCAAAATAGAGAACGGGGGAAGGGGCCAGTAAATATGTACAGTTATTTACTGGCCCCTTCCTTTGCTGAATGAACACAGTGAGCGATCAGTACCAATCACTCCTGTGTCCATTCATCACTGAAGCTTAGTAAACTGTGTTTAGTATGCATCAATTTGTGAATGAGCAGGAAGCCTCGGAGCACCCCCTATTAATTCATCAAGGGATTGTCCTCAGTCACTTTTGGACCGGGGAGGGAGCCCTATCAGATAAGCTGTATGGGGCCCCGTGATTTATAACAGCAGCTCTGACTAACAATTAGAAGACATTTATGTGAAGCTAAGCTATCGGCAAGAATTGTCCGCAAAGTCCCATTGTTGAAAAAACAACACATGCTAAAGAGGTTACAATTAGCTAGAGAACACATTGACTGGCCTAAAGAGAAATGGTGCAACATTTTGTGGACTGATAAAAGAAAGATTGTTCTTTTTGGGTTTACATTCAAGCCACAGTACACTGTGAAGACGGTGAAGCATGGTGGCGCAATCATCATGATATGGGGATGTTTACCAGGGATCGTGAATCAGTTTGAATACAATAAAATAGTTGAAGAGGTCATGTTGACTTGCCTAAGAGGAAATGCCCTTGAAATGGGTGTTTGAACAAGACAATGACCCCATACACACCAGTAAGCGAGCAGCATTTTGGTTCCAGACCAACAAGATTAACGTTATGGAGTGGCCAGCCCTATCCCTGGACCTTACTCCAATGGAAAGTTTGTGGGGTGCCATCAAAAATGCTGTTTCTGAGGCAAAACCAAAAAAACCCCAGAGGAATTATGGAATATAGTGCAATCGTTCTGGGCTGGAATACCTGTTCACAGCTGCCAGAAGTTAAAGTGGTAGTATACTAAAAAAAAAAAAAAAAAAAAACCCTGCAAGACAAAGGCATAATGAGCTAGTATGCATCGCATACTAGCTTATCATGAAATACTTACCTTAGAACGAAGCCCCGACACGGACACCGCTGTGGGAGCTGACATGATCCCTCGGCATGTCTTCCAGGTTCGGCGGCTCCGTGGCTGTGAGTGGCGGGAGCCGCGATGACGTCACTCCCGCGCATGCGCGCGGGAGTAATTTTCCGGCACTTCCTGGCAAGGAACTCTGAAGATCCCCCCAGACCTTCAGAGCGCATGCGCTGCTGGCGTCAGCGGCTGCATGCAGTGCAAATATCTCCTAAACCATTCAGGTTTAGGAGATATTAATTGTACCTACAGGTAAGCCTTATTATAGGCTTACCTGTAGGTAAAAGTCACAAAAAGCGGTATACTTTAATCGACTCTATGCAACACAGATGTGAAGCAGTTCTCAGAAAAAGTGGTCATGCAACTAAAGATTAGTTCAGTGATTGACAGGAAAGCTAAATCTTGGAGCATTTTTCAGTTCATACAGTAAATGTTTAAGTTTGTAAAGAAAAATGCAGACTCTATTATATTTTTTGGAAAAGCCTAATATTCCTTTTTTTTTTTTTTTTTTTTTTAACTTTCTGTAAAGTAATAAAACTTTTTAAACATTTTTCTTCATGTTCTTCATGTTTGGATTTGGAATAGACTGTGTAATGTTCTCAATGCATTTGCGTGTATGGAAATAAAAGCTATTCTAAGGATTTTGAGCTTTACTCACTTTTTTAAACACAATGCTATTTTTTTTTTTAACACAACTGTAGGTGTATTTATTGTTTGTTTTTAAAAAGTGGACTTATATGTACCATATACTATATGAAAAATCGGCTGAAATTCGGTCATTTGGACAGTTCGCTTGTTTTTTGGCCATTTAATGAGCACAAATCGATAATCAGATGTGACTTTTTTAATCTAAAAAAAAATGAAGGACAAGTTTTGAAATTTTCTGCCGAACGAACGATAAATTATAAAGTTAATGTGTTTCTCGTCCAAAGTGTTTGCACTAGGTATATGTGAAAAAACAAAAAACAAAAAAAAACTGATTAATTTATGTCTATTGAACGATTTATCAGCCATTACATGATGGCACTATCATTTGCTCTCACGGCCGGGTGTTCCTCTTTCGAAAATGAGTGCAAACGATTTTTCGTATAGTGTATAGCCAGCATTAGTCTTTACGTTATGTAATGTTACATGTAATCTAATGGAAAGAGTGGGAACACCCCTGGAGAATGGGAATACCAACAACAGAAGGTTGCAGGTCAGGAACAATTGAAGGCAGATCTTGCCACAGGAGTCCCTGAATCATACAGTGTAAAGGTCCTTTTTACACGAACGATCCGATCCGATCTGCCTGTCAGTTTTTCAGGCGGACCTGATCGGATGCTCCATGCATCCTTATGGGGCAGCGGATGTCAGCGGTGACATCTCCGCTGACACCCGCTGCTATCCGCTTCCAATCCTGTCCGTTAAATCCGGACGGATGGAAACCCTATTTTCCATCCGTCCAGGGGATCGGATCGGATGAGAACGGACAGACGGTCCATTCTCATCTGATCTCCCCATAGAGGACAGCGGGGATCTGACGGCTCCATCTCCGCACATAGAGCAGAGACGGAGCTGTCATCCGCCTGCTCAGAGGGGATCGGCGGATCGATCCCCGCTGACCAGAACAGAGTCCGCGGATGTGGATCGTGTAAAAGGACCCTAAGAAGCCAGAGGGTTTATTAGGACCACGAGTCTCCACATTTAATTAAAATATCACTTTGGGATGAATTTTTTTTTTGTTAATTAATTAGCAGGACAGTCATTTTGTTACGCTGAAATCCTAATATATTAATAAATGATTGTTTCATTTTTTTTTTTCTTGTTCCAACAGACGTACCGGTTTTCCCAACTCCCTGAAATGGCTATGGGCTCTCCTCCACCACCGGTACCACCGAGGACAGGTCCTGTGGCTGTCCCTTCATTGAGGAGGTACATTTCACTAGTGTGTTTATTACTTATCTGACCTTGATTCAAAAAGAAAAAGATTGAGTAAAGGAACAACTGTTTTAGATTACTTGTTTTTGTTTTTTAAAAGCAAATGTGAACTTCACCTTAGCAATCCATGCCCCTTAAATATCACCTATCCTTAATATCTAGACACTTTACTACTTAAAGTGTATGTTCGGGCAAGAAAAGAAAATTATTACATGCTGTTTAATTAAAGAAGGCATCTACAGCAGGTGCCGAGTGAAGCAATGCAAGCACTGCAGTCATGGCTCAGAATGATATTCCGCATTTTAATTGGCACCTTTGCATAGCTGCACTTGCTGATTTTGTATCCTCTTCTGCCATCTAGTGGTCATTTTGTGTATTATTTTAGGTTACTTTTTAGGGTTAACCCTTTTTATAGTCAGTTCTTCTGTTGGTTTTCTGACCCAATTGACCCACTGTTTTCCAGCCTACAGCGGGGGTCTCCAAACTACAAACTGTGGGCCAGATTTGGCCCGTTATATGATTTTATCCATCTCGCAGCCAGGGTCAGTGGCATATCCTCAATGTGCAAAGATTGAGAATTCAGATCAGCAAAGGCCAAGGGGTATTGTGATGTAAGAGGGACTCTGATGGGGACCCTAATGTAAGGGGGACTCTGATGGGGACCCTGATGGAAGGGGGACCCTACTGTAAGAAGGCACTCTGATTTGGACCCTGATATAAGGGGGATCTCTGATGAAGCCCCTGATGTAAGGGGGTCTTTGATAGGGTCCCTGATGAAGGCACTCTGATTTTGACCCTGATAAAAGGGGGATCTCTGATGAAGCCCCTGATGTAAGGGGGTCTTTGATAGGGTCCCTGATGTAAGAAGGCACTCTGATGTGGACCCTGATGTAAGGGGGGACTCTGATGGGTACCCTAATATAAGGGGGGCTCTAATGGGGGGCCCTGGTGTAAGGAAAACTCTGATGAGGTCCCTCATGTAAAGGTGGGCTCAACTATTTTTAAAACTGTTTTTTTTTTTTTTTTTTAGCCTGAAAATATTTGAAAAATATACTACTTGTTCCCTGTACTGAAATGTTTGGAGGCCCCTGATGTACAGGCTAAAAAAGTAGAAATATAATAAATTGGACTTTACACGTTCAGAACAAGGTGGCTTTTTTTTTTTTTTTTTTAAACAAACTTATTAAATATGGTGAAAACCTTAAAAAATGGTGGAACCTAAAAATGCCAAACGAATTAATGAACTAAAGTGGAAATTCTTCTTCTTCTTACTGTCTTAATCCACTGGAAGAGCCATTCTCCTAGCATATTCTACAAGGTCCGCTGTCAGTCTGGCAGATGGTCCTCTGTGTTCATAACAACTGATAACAGTTGGTACAGACCAGTTTACATGCTGAGGACCTGTACCAATAAATGGTACAGTAATGAGTAATACAGAACAGTTGGTGAGTCTGTATGTGTATGCTGTATATATATATATAGATATATATATATATATTATTTTTCCTAATGCAAAAAAAAAAAAATAGAAATTGATTTGAATGAACACTTTTTTTTTCAATTCAGCATGTATGACAGTGTGCGTTGCTATTATTTCAACAGATCAACATCAGACATGACCAACAAGAACAGAGTGCCGGAGCCCAGTGGGAATGAGCAAAGTCCAGGTGAGTACGTGGGGTGTTTAGCATATTAAAAGTTGTCAGTCCCAAGGGACCCAATGCATCCGTCTGTATGAAATTATTTAGGTGTATATATTGTACATTCAATTATCAACAAATCCCAGGAGGGACAAAGAAAAGGATTTAGGGCTCCATTCACACTTGTACGACTCCAACGTTGCGCCGACTTTAGAGTGCAACTTTGGTGCAACTTTGATGCAACTTTGGATGGGTGCAACTTCAATACAACTTTGGCTTTCACCAGTGATAATGGACAACTGTTGCACATAAATTGCATTGTATAACATTCAGGTGTCATGACTGTCATGAAAGCCAGACCAAAGTAGTGCATGAACTACTTTGAAGTTGCTGCAACTTTAAGTTGTGCATATATGAATGGGTATCTTTGGAATACATGGGGAAAGACTTGTCATGCAACTTTGATGTCCAAAGTTGAATGACAAGTTACACAAGTGTGAATGGAGCCTAAAGGAAAACTCCAACGTAAAAACCAGTCTACGTATAACCTTTAAAGAGGAAGTAAACCCTCCTCAGGAAGTTGTACCTATAGGTAAGCCTATGATAAGGCTTACCTATAGGTACTTTAAATATCTCCTAAACATGTACCGTTTAGGAGATATTTACCTTTAATGCAGCCAGTGACGTCACTGGCGCATGCGCTCTGAAGGAACGGCAGATCGTGCCGTTCCTTCAGAGCCCCGTGCCGTGACCGTCGGCTCCCACGCGCGTGCGCGGGAGTGACGTCACCGCGGCTCCGACCAATCAGATGGCCGGATGCCGCGATCCCGGAAGACGGGCGACTATACATGTCGCCCGTCATACAGGTAAGCGGACGGCACGGCGGGGGCTCGTTCTAAGGTAAGTATTTCATAATGAGCTAGTATGCGATGCATACTAGCTCATTATGGGTTTCTCTTTCAGGATGTAAAGAAGAGAAAAAAATTTTTCTCGGTGTACAACCTCTTTAAACTGGGATGAAGAGCTGTTTTAATTTGTAAACAATCATGAATCCATTCTCTTTGATGTTCTGGCTCCAGAAGAGCTGATGGTATGTACATTACTAGCTCCTTGAGTTTTGTACCATGCGAGATTTAGAGACTGTGCCACTCTGTCCAAGTGAAACCCAAGACTTGTATGATTTTGTGTTCCTCATATCCCTTCCATAACACATCTGATAATATCTGGTGTAAGAGTAGTAGATCAAAATTTAATTAAGAAGTGTAAGAATGAGTTACATTGGAACTTTAGCCAAATCTTTTCTAGTTGTAGGCATGCTTGAAGAAGGGTTAGAACCCTTTGTCCACTTTATATGATTTTCTTTTCTTTTATGGGAACATTTCCACTCATTTCCTGTTGTTGTAAGTAAGGCCTGGACTATTCAAAACGAAATAAAACTTTTTTGTTCCATGTTTAATTCAGGAGGCATACCTTGTTTCAAAAATGTGAAGCTCTTAGATTTCAGAAAACTTCAGAAGTCAGTGGAAAAAAGTTATATTTTGTACAGAATATAAATGGCTACCAATATTTATATTTAAATATTTTTATTTAAAAAAATACGGTAGAATGTTGGGTTCATGGATGCATTGGAACAATTTGAACAATTTGGATAATGATTTATAAGGGGTTTCTGGCTTTCTCCGGTTCATCTGCAGGTTAAGGGGTTTTTTTTTGATTAGAGTTTATTTTTTATTTTTTGGGGAATTTACCCTTCCCATGCAATTCCCCTCCCTCTCCTTACCTGTTATACAACAGTATCATAATAAAAGATTTAGGCTAAAGTTCCAATGTAACTAATTTTTACCCTCCTTTATTACATTTTGATTTACTGCTCTGACAGCTTGAACACCATCAGATACTATCACATGTGTTATGTGGAGAGGGATACTGGGAAAACAAAATTATACAAGACTTCACTTGGACAGGACGGCATAGTCTCTCAACTGCCCGGAAAATACAGCGCTATCCTGTTGTGATCCACTGCTCAGGAATGACAGCTGGGGTTCTACATTGCCATCTTGGTCCTCCTTGATGTTGACCAGCTTCCTTTTCCAGACTCAGGCAGCCAGCCCACTATGACACGCACCAGCTACATCCACTGACCTCTCTGTGTCCTGCTTCCAAAGCTTCCTAGGATATGTGATGTTGATATCTCAGGAGGTTGTAAGAGTGGGATACATCATTCTTTTTAGGCTGTTTATCCTATGGTGGGGGAGGGACAGGTATCCAGGGAGGGTCAGTGACTCTGGGCAGTGAAGGTCTTCTGTAAGAGCTCTTTTAGACCTGTTTGCCCCCTAAAAAGTGATTCATATCTGCATGGCAGCTGCGGTGCCATCCCATACATTTTAGTGGGTCGCATTCGGCAGCTTTGTCTATTTTTGTGCCACTGTGGTAAATGAAGCCCCCCCACCTCATGGCCACAAGTGTAAATGAGGCCAAAAGGATATGTGTCTGTTTTCAGCCTTATCAATTACTCAAGTATGTCCACCCACCCATGGCAATATCTCCCCATTTTATTTTGAATATGCTGTAGATTATAAAGAATTTACCAGCAGAAGTGAGACCTGCAGTAGGTAGAGATTTAGGCAGTCAGAGGGTGACATGGCCAACCACCATCCACCTATAACTGCCAGAGGTAAACAAATTGGTTTATTCGGACTCTCAACAGCTGACCTGGGTTGGAAACCACCTTGAAACTGCAATTAAAATAACTATACTACAATAACTACACTATACATATATAAGATTGACACCTTTGACCTCTACCTACATTACTTAAGAAGGCAAGAGCCATCCACTAAGGCATTCTTAGCATTATTTTTTTTATGTTTGTACCTTGTCCAAATCCCTCTACAGACACCGTCTGCTCTGTTAGTCTTCCCTAAGAGATAACTGCTCATTAGCTCAGCTACTGTTTGCAACAGATGATAATGGTAACCTATACGAGATAATTCCTGGGTGACCCATATGCTGCTCCGCACTGTTTTTACATAAACAAAGACCCACTGAACTGCCTGTAACAAAAAAGGCTAATCAATTAGAGGAGTTATCTGCCAGGCTGAATCGTGGGTCTTGCACACTGGTACATCAAGTTGTTTTCTGTGTATGCTTGGCAGGCAACAGGGCCAGACTGGATTAGCCGAATCAAAGCTGTTGGATTTTACAAGAACTAGATAAAGAAAATGATAATTACAGAAAAAAATACAAAATGCAATAACAAATTAAGCATAACGATATCGGTTTACTGGTTTAGCTGAACATTTTAAAAGGAAACTATAATGGTTTGATGTCAATTTTATGTAGAAGTTTTTAAAGAATGTTATTTTTTTTATTATTATTACTTTAACTGTTCTTGAGGCTCCATTCACATATAGGCGTCTCGGATCGCGGCAATTCTGCCCAAGATCCCAAATCATTGCAAATCACGGGAGGCCCGTGCGATTCTCAAGAATGGTGCAATGGCACTCCAAATGCAGCGTGAATTTGCCACGATTGTCGCCCGACAAATTGCGGTAAAATCGCGTAAACAGAATCGCGGGACGCCTGTCGCCCAAAAGAAGTTTCCGCGATTTGCAATGATTTGGGATCGTGGGCAGATTTGCAGCGATTCTGCCCATGATCCAAGACGCCTTTATGTGAATGGAGCCTAAGTACCCTCTCTCTAACTGAAACATCCTAGACATGTTTAAAAAGAGCAAGCAGACAGAGGGTAGAGGGATAAGTCAATCTTCTAAACTTCAGAGTTGATTTACTAAGACTGGCCATACACAAATCATTTTCTTCTGTTCAACCTGCTGGTTGAACAAAATAAAATGACTCGATTTCCCCATCCACATACTTGATGTGGATGGGGGAATCCTCCCATTGTGCTATTGTATTTCTACAATAGAGAGAAGTCCATCAATAGATCAACGTGTGTATAACCAGCCTGCCCATACATGGATGTTCCAACCGGCCAAATTTTGCTCAATGTATGGCTGGCTTAAGGGAGTAGAGCATGTTTCAATAGGGTGAAACCGTGCTGACTTAAATAATCCAATCACAGTTTTTTCATTTTTCTTGCACATGATTGGGTATTTTTTGAAAAGTGAAATGTTTTATTTAGCTTCACCCCATTCACTTAGAGTAGGCATTTTCTAAGCTTTTCCAAAAGTATACATGCCTTGTGTCAAATTATTTATTTACAAAAGAAGCATGAAAATTTGCCATTTTCCTCAATGACTGCTTTGCCTTGTCAGGTAATTCGGTTCCTGCTGTGTTTGCCATCCCAGGGAATCGCGCAGGATATACCGGCTATTACATTCCACAGCCACCAGCTGCCTACCGGAATCAGGCCTGGATGTCATACTCGGGAGAAAATGATTTGCCGGGACAATGGGCAGACTCGGTAAGCTTGTTACCAAAGCTAAAGAATATTATACATTGTCCTCAAAAGTGCAGTTTTATGTCTCGGAGATCTTCTGAAAAGTTCAGTCAGTTGTGGTTTTCCTAAACTTCCAAAGAATTTGTACACATCCAATTTTCATAATTCCCACACCAGAAATTAAAAAAAAAGTCAAAGCAAATCTGATCCTGGCCCTAAAAAGTATGCTTTACAATACCACAAGTGATGCAACATTGATCACAATAGATGAATAAATAAAAAAGGTGCGCTAATTCAAAATGATGTATACATATAAAAATGTATATAAACAACTGGTGCTGGTGAATGATCCAACAGTGATATAAATAAGAGTGTGTAAATTAAATGCAAGTGTGTTGTGACAAAGCACAAGCAATAAATAGTCCAACAGTCCAAAGTGAAAGATTCTCTTCAATTTGTGGTCAATATGATACAAAAATCAAGGTGTGAAAGAGATCCAACAGAATCAATAGATAACAGTGATGTCCCTCCACCTGGTGAATTTCCTCCTTACCCGGCGGAGAAAAGGTAGGTGCAATAAATAAATCCAATGTAATCCAAAATATACTTTTCACGTGATGTCCACCTCCAAGCATGTGATATACCACCAGTGCAAAGACAACAATGGCCTCTTACCAAAATGATAAACCAAATGAGCTTGAAAAGACACTGATGTAGGAATGGCGCTGATCTCTTCTCCTTTAAATGGGGTGGGCGGCTTTCCTGATTAGATCAACACGGGTGTTCAATCCACGATATAGATATGTAAATTAATGGAGGCTGATAGTGCATTACCCTTGTAACAAATGTATTGATAAAGAATTGCACTTACATGAAAAGAGACGAATGCAGGCTTGGAAACGAACTTATGGCAGAGAGGATATTCTCAGAGTACTCGTGTCCGGCTGCAGCACGAACCGCGAGTGACGTAGTGACGGCACGCCTCCTTGCTGACATTGATCACAATAGTAAATTGGGAAGTTCCTGGCAGCCCTGCCTAATGAATAATTGGACCAGAAAACATCTCAAAAACAAATCTACCAGAGGTATTATGATTTGGAAGGGTAGACCTGGTGACAATGGCTCAGCTCACCAGCTTCATCTTATGGCCATAATGTGGCATTTTCCTAAAATACGTCAATCAGAAAAATACCGCATTATGGCCACTATATGGAGCTGATGATCATAGAAATACAGATAATAAACATATTAAAGGGATTGTTTACAATGACTGAGGCATTTGCATAGCAAATGTTTTATGAGTAGACCCCTAAGACTACCCTGTATATAGTGTGACAGCTGCATTATTTTACTTCAAAACGAGCAATGTTGTCACCTTATTGCAGAAAAGGAAAAATCATTAGATCAAGTGACTGCATCCACAGGTAATAAATTATATTGCAGTGGACTAGTAATGCACTGGTAATGGTATTAATAGACTGCTTTATATCTGTCATTTTTGCTTTTGCCCATAGTTACAATTTAATTCACCCTCCAAACTGAATTTCTAGTTACGTGTACTGTTGTTTGTCACTGCACAGGTTCCCCTCCCTGGTTATATTGAGGCTTATCCGAGGTCAAGATACCCTCAGAACTCTCCTTCCCGTCTCCCTAGGCAGTTTGGTCAACCTGTCAACCCACATTCGAACTTAGACCATGCTGCTGGAGCGTCAATCGGAGCTTCTCAGCAAAGTCTGGCCGATACCGACACTCCAGATGCCTCGATCACCAATTTATCCACTGCTGCTTTGGTAAAAGCCATAAGAGAAGAAGTTGCCAAGCTGGCAAAAAAACAGACGGATATGTTTGAGTTCCAGGTGTGAAGGGAACCATGGATGTACCACGTCCTTTGTTGTTGAGCGATAGTAACAGTGCCTATAGAAATCTGGATTCACATGGGGATTATATGCTATTTTTATGTATAAAAGACAAAAAGTGACCTGCTACTGATATGCAGTTGTTTTTATTTATATAGTTAAATTATAAAGGCAGTTTTTTTCTTTTTTTTTTTTTATACCAAACTGATTGATTGATTCATTACATTCTTTCTATATAAAAAGCAACAGCATTGATAACCAATGGATGGTATTTTCAGATACAAAATATCTAATAGACTACTTACTGTGGAGATGCTCAATGCTTTTGTTGACTCCAAATGTCAGCTTGCCATTTTTTTTAGGGTTTCCTTTATTATTGTTTTTGGATCCAAAGAAAAAAAACAAGAACCATATAGTATGAATGTTAAAGTATATGTAAACTCACTTGGTAAAATCTCATATAAGCTTTACCATGTCAATAATATCTCTAAAGTTATTTTCAGTATTTTGAAATCTGCACCTTTTAATAAAATACCTGGTGATCCTGCCAGGAAGGTTCTTGTTTGGGCATTTCCTTTTAAAGGGTGAAAGTACTCTGTTCCTGACTCCCAACTGTGCACCTGCATTGTCAATGCTTCCAGTGGAGACTACAAGTACCATGTGTTTCAGTACACATTACCCAGGCATGATCTGCTGTTGTCACCATCTGGGCACTCACTCTGAGAACCGCCCAGTAGCCATCACTGGGAACATCCAAAATTAGGAGGTGTCAACAGAACAGGAATAGAGGGGAAAGCTTCCAATCAGAATGCTTGTTCTAGGAGACAACTTTCTAAGAGGGTATTTCCCCCACTTCGAAGATATTTTTTTTTCCCTTCCCATTGGGTCTGCAAGAGAGAAAGTAAAGGGTAATTTCTCAAATGAGAAGATAGGAAAAATTATGGTTCAGTAATGTCGGTTCAGGAAGTACCGTAATCCTAAATGTTTCCATTAGGGTCAGAGACAATAAATAAATATTTTCTTATATTAAAGCATGCAATGTTTAGAACCTCTGGCAGGTTTTTAAATTAAAAGAAGGAAAAATTCCCAACAAATAAAAGGAGATATTTGTGCAGCAGAGGGGAGGAAGGGTGGTAAGGTGGGATGTTTATTTTAAGGTTGAAGATCCGCTTTAAGGTCTAGTTTACACTTAGTTTTGCTATAGATGGATCAAAATTCATCAGGTTCGGTAGCTGAATTTCAATCCATCTATGGCCATTCCTGTTCATGAGAAGTTGATCTACTGAACGACTTTTCACTAATGGGTTTGTAGGAAAAAGGTTTTTCGATCAGTGCTGTAGCCATCTGGAGGAGTCCAAACTGTCAAAATACAGGAGCACAGCGGGGAGGATTCCTCCATCCATTTTGCTTCCATGGTTGGGGAAATCTGTTCAGTTTTTTTCAATCAGCCGGCTGACTGATTGATGCCATTGTCCTTCCAGGAAGATTCCTAGGACAGCAGCGAAATATGAGAAGACATCTAGACCACTGCAAAAGCGTCTTCTCCTAAAATATTGGCTGTTCTGTATTTTGCATTTCCCAGGATCTAGCCGGAAGGAGTGTGACATCATCTTCACTTAGGCAGAAGGAGGTGGGGTTGGGGGTTACATGGCAAATATATGACTTCCCTCTTCTTAGGTGAACATTTTATTCCTTCTAATAACGGATTTGTAAAGAGGGAGTGGATTCAGGCAGTGTAAGCAAACTTTACATTTTACAGCAAGGTCAGCTTTGAAAAAGAAAAACCGATGTTCCACTGACAATATTAGTTTGCAAAACATTTTACGTAAACAAATGTAAAGTACAGTAAATCAAATATCAATTGTAAACTCTTTAATTCCATTCCATAATTCCACATCTTTAATTATAAAGATAAGCCATAATGTAGAAATTCCAAAAATAAAATTTGGTGCTACAGAATGTCATAGCCCTGAGAAAAAAGATTACCTTGAATAAGCTTCCCATCCACTCAATATTGAAAGGGTTTGTTTTTAGACTGGAGCTACGATGAAGCCGGTAAACTGAGAACGTTGAGTACATTTGGCTTAGAACCCGATCTCTAGTCATCCATACAATCAAGTCTCTGTCTGCCTAAGTGCGCTATTCTTTAGTAAGAATTAATACTAAGCCAGAAATAGAGAGCGAAAGGGGTAATTCTTAGTCTAACTGGAAGAGAAAACTAATAAAAAGTCTCTTTTTTCAACCTAGGAATGTTCGGAGATAGAGCTCTATTATGTAATCTGCTTTGTGTGTTAATTCAAGATGTAAATACAGTGCGTACTTTTATTGAAGATATCTTTCCCCATGGAAAAGCAGCATTTCATTATTCTATACAATGGAGCCTGATATCCAGGACCATATGGATGACCTCTATAGTTTGGCCATCTATAGTGAGTGCATGTTCATATACCTATGTGAGTTCTGTACATCGTTACCAAAAATAATATATTTTATCACATTCAAATGGAATATGTCTCTTGTATCAAAGTGTTGCAGTAGTCGTAAAAATAAATTACTAATTTTGGAGTGCCAAAATCCACTTACAAGACAGGTTTTCCTACTACTTGCACATGTTACAGTTAGTAGGTTTATGTATAAAATAGCAAAACCCACCAGGCAGTAGGCTACATCTAACAAAAGCTTAAAGCAACCATGTTCATATCATAAAAAAAATCAGGTCAAAGCAACAGGTTCACTTTAAAGTGCTTGTATAGCTACATTTTTTTTTTTACTGTTCAGATTGAGTAGGGAAGCGTAAGAACCCCATTGGGAAAATAGACTAATAGCACTGAAACTCCAAGTCTATCTTTATTTATATATTATTCATATTATTTTAAAGCATGGCAGTGGTGTAAATGCAAAGAATCTGAATTTTGGGTTTCAACTTCTACGTACCAAAAGATTTCCACTATCACCTTGGGTTGGGATAGGGATGAGTGGATGTAACATTAAAACGCTATACTGAGGTATATTCAAGTACAGGTACAAGTTTATTCTAAGGACAGACTACAGTATTTACAAAGCCAACACTTTGCAGGAGCTGCAGCTCTGTCTCCTTCATCAGGGCTTAAGAAAAGGAAACAAAGATGCACTGCTTATGGACTCCATAGTAAGTATATTTGGTGGGTGTTTTGACAATTGTGGGTTTGCCTACCTTCCATCAACAGCTGCTTCCAGCAGTCAGATTTTTATTGCTCTCCTTGTTTCTGCTGGGTGGATTAACCCCCCCCCCCCTTTTTTTACGTGTCCCAGTGGCTATTATCAAATACATACATGTATGGGAAATCTAAAGTTTTACAGTTGCCACCAGAACAGGAGATGAGGATAATTTTCCAGTGGGGACATATGGTGAATATTGTATAAGTGGAGTTTTCGCCACACTTTTTAGAGATTTCTGTTTGCTTCCTGTTGCGCCTCCTAGACAGGAAAGTAGGGAAAGTCTTCCCAACGGACAAAGACAGTAAAACAAAAAAAATTACAGGGGTGTTAATGCACCCCTATTTTATCTTAAACAAAACAGTTATGACTATACCCGTCATCGTTTTTTCCCAAGATGCTTATACTTACCTTTTCTTTATCCCTGCACCGATCGTTTTGTCTAAGTCGTTCTGCTTGGGTGGGACTTTCTCCCACCCCCATATGACAGCACTGGTGCCTAATGATTGGATTAGCAGCCACACAGTTCTGCATTATGGAAAGAAGAATCACATGCATTCCCATATCTGGAAGTACTAGATATTTATCTTTGCTCCATGTGGCTGAAAGAAGTGGTGTTGGAAAGCAAATATATGAAGGGGGGTTGATGGAAATTTGGGTAAACCTGTTGCTTTTTTCCTTTAGCTCCCTAGTTCTATTGCTGAACCAAAAGAGTGAAAATAGCAAAAATTTCTATAGAATATTTTTTAAATATTTGCCAATTTTGAGACAAGTTGTCTTTCCCCTTTTAGGCATCCCACAGCATCTATTTAACAAAGTCTTTATGCCCAAGAGGCAGAAAGGACTCTCCAATCACATACCCACTGTGATTGGTTGTCACAGTGGTCACATGATCAGGAGCAGGTACTGATCATTAGTAGAGACCAAAAGCTGTCTATGACATCTTGGTCACTGTGCTGGGTACAGATACCTCGGCCATTCTTGGTCTTATATGTGTAATGTATGGACATTAAAGCCACTGCAGTTTTCCACTGCACATATGCGTTACGTGGGTGGTAAAAGGTTAGAATAATTAGAATGGGCCTACTATCTTTATTTGAAATAGCAAGTTGTGGGACATTATTACCAAACATAACTTGATTTATAAAATCCTTTAATTGTCCATGAAAAATTGTTTCTGTTCCCAAGCTCTATCATGCAAGCCAAATTCTAAGCAGCCTGGATCTCATGGCCTTTTATATAATTTATGGTCATGGAGTTTCATATCATCAGAGACCACCTCTGAAACAGAAACCTGTTGTTTTAAATCAGACAGACCCTGTCTGGTAGACTTGCAGTGAGCTAAGATGATTACAAAGGCAAAACATTCTGCACTGCTACATACTGTATGGCTTTGCTTCTGTACATAGAAAATTACAAATGATACCTTTAAGTTTTTTGACACAATGACTCACACTGAGAAATGTAATTACAATAAGCTAATATTTTTCATTTATGCATCTTAAAAACATTAAAAAGACTTCCATTCTGCTTTAATCCCAATGAAACAATCTGTGAATACAATATATCAGCATGTTAATAGCATGGTAACATTTTTTACCATAATACGTTTGCTTGCCCCTCTCTTCATTTTTAATTTATTACAACTAAGCATATTTATACACCATATCAAGCTTCCAGCTACCTGTAAACATCAAACTTCTATGGCATTATTGCAAGTCTTTAACATTGACTGATGAATCCATCCAGCTGCAAAATTCCTGCTTATGGCCAATCTGTTTCTTGAAGCAGGTACAATTTATCCCTTGACAGCTATTTCTGTGGTATAGTTAACACAACTCCTTTTCTACTTAATCTTTTGTAATTGGCCCTCTGTTATCATAAATAGCCTATAAATGAGTTATAAAGGCCAGCATTATGCCATTATCCACTAAATTCTTGGTTGTCTTGGGTTGTTGGAGAATCTTGCCACAATCTGAGCAAGTTGATATCTTTAGAATGTAGTGGTGAGCAGTGGCAGGAACATGCAATTGTGTATAGACAGCTACGGAAGTCAAGTTTGTGCAGTCTGGAAATTTGCAGTTATTGTGCGTGAATTTTGCTCACAAGACTCGTGCTGCAGAAAACCGCCATAGTTTGGACCTAAATATTTATCATTTTCTTTTACTTTTAAATATTGTCTTAATTTTTACATGTATTTTTGTATCTTCCCTTTTTTTACATTTTTGTTTTTGTTTAGCTTTTCATGTATTTGTGTGATTATGACATTGACTTGGTCTTGTAAAAAGTCACATATATGTACAGTTATATATAAATATATATATATATGAAATGTATTTTTGTAATCTTTGTAAATATATATATTGTACATATATCACAGATATATGCAAATGGCTAAGCTTGATTGATCCTATGACTAACTCGAACTGGCCAATGTTCAGGGCAAAGTGTTTACATCCAATGATACCAATGTAATTGCTTTGAAGTTAAACAATCAAATAAAAAAAACTGCACTGTATATGAGGATCATGTTCTGTATTAGCTGCATTGACATAATCTACAATTGCAAAATGCGATTATTATTGATGTTAGGTTTCTCCAGTGACATATGCTACTGTTTCTTTCATGCCTGTAATAATTACCTTATAATTACATTTATTAAATTCATAAAATGACCTATTTTAAGCAGTGGTGTGTTCATTTTGAAAAACTATAACTGATTTTAGCAGGAAACCTTTATGAAATGTTTTAATAAAGTGTAACTGCAGTCAAGTTTTGGACAGAGTGGGGAAGGGTTAGAATCTCTCTTATTAGGGCTCATTTACACCATTGCAGTGCATTAATCTGCGTTATTTATCTGCGTTCATGTGCATTGCCCTTGGGCAGCCCATTCATTTAAATAACTTTTCTATAATGAACCAAATTGCACCAAAAAAGGTGTGCAGGCAGGTTACGTTAATGCTGATTTAGTAATTAGCCTCTGGCCTAGGCTGGGGGAAATCGTTAAGGTATGTATGCCCAGGGCTTTTTGTTCCCAGACAGCCCACCTGTGCTATAAAAAAGGAAGGGAATATTTTTTTTTAATATGAACTCTATTTTTGCGGCAGTAGGCAGGACTTTCTTTATCTCTATAAATAACTTAACCTAGTTAAATAATTGACACCACAAAATTCTTTAAAGTTTGGAATAGAAGAGGCCGCGGCCGTTTATTATTTACCAAAATTTATAATCAATAACTCTTTAAAATATCAATAAACATCAGAATAAAACAACCCGGTCACCACGACCCAGGTTGCCATTAGCAGAATTTAAATACATCAAATAATTCATCCAACTCAATAAAACACATCTTTCAACATAAACGTCCCCCTTCGCAACGAGCGAAGGTGACCCTAAAATAATAAACTGACCGCGACAAAACAAAAAAGGGGGGGGGGAGAGGGGAACCGCTCAGCTGTCTTCTTCTTGTCAGGCGATGTGAAGTCCCATCCGTGAGGGGACCCCTTAAATGGCTCTGCTGGAGGACTCCGAACCAATCACAGACCTGTATCACCGGCGGGAAAAACAGGATAAAACAAGTAAGGGGCCTATTCTACCTAGATACTTGGGCAGCTAACCTTTATCCGACCACCCAATCAGCTCCAAGGAATAGCCGACAGGCTGGAACTCTGCCTAACAACTGGAATTCTTCCTCATAGTTTTTTGACTACCTAGCCTTACCTGCCACTGCCCCATAAATAAAAGGGGCTATTCAGCCCCTTTTCTCTTTATTCTACACACAGTGTGAAGGCTCATCTCTAAGTCAGTGAACTTCCTTATTGTTGGATTTTTCATATGATCGCAGTCCCTGTCTGGTATTGGTGAGCACGCTCTGCGGAAAAGTTACCCCCGTATGCAGGGCGAAGTAGCCAGCCCACAAGTGCATGTATCTTTTTGGCAGCACACCACAATGAAATGCACCTTAGCAGGCAAGGCATGTTGGGGCGCCGTTCAGATCAAATAATGTTAATAAGTAACGTGCCTTGCCAATAGTGTGAATGAGCCTTAGATTTGTGCTGCTGCCTGTGGTCCTACTGAAGATAATTGCTCTGGTCCTACTGAAAAGAATTGCTCAGACTCTGAGTGGGAGACCAATGTGAACAGAGAACAATACAAACATTTTTAATAGAGTGGGAAAGGACTCCATCAGATTTTTTTCATTTCTGGCCATGGCCATCTTGAGTAAGGGCAGAAGATTCATGTCCCATTTACTGCCTGAAATCCATCTGCCCTTAGCTCAGTCGTGCAGGCAGGAGGGTGTGCCAGTGGCGGTTTTGGGCACGGGCGAACGGGGAAGCCGCCCGGGGCGGCATCACGTGGGGGGGGGGGGGCGGCACTCGGCACGAACCTGGTGGTGGTGGAGAAAAAGAAAATCATCTTTGCTGCGGGCGGCCGGCGCCCCTGCTGCTGAAGGAGCCGGCGGCTGGAGTTTGCCTGGAGCGGGGATTGTGCATAATGCAGCCGCGCTCAGAACTAGCGGGGGGGGGAGGCGAGGAGGAGCCTGGAGCCGTGGAGAGTGTACACTACACACACAGTGACACAGCAGCGGCGGCGGCGCGCTCAGAACTAGTGGGGGGAAGGCGAGGAGGAGGAGCCGAGGAGTACTGTACATGTGTACTACACACTACACACACAGCAGCGCCGCGCGGAAGGCGAGGAGGAGGAGCCGAGGAGGGTAGTGTACTGTACACTGTGTACACTGTACTGTCTGTAGTCACTACATACTTGCAGGTAAGTTGCTCTCGTGTTTCGCTCTCTCCTCTATGTTCGCACCTGCACTGTGCAGGCTGCACAGCACAGCAGCAGGGTGGGTCGGACTCAGAATCATTTGTCATGCTGCTAGAAACTGACTGAGAACCCCTTTCAGAAGTCTTTATCTATCATGAAAAGTATATATTCTTCTTGTTACCATAAAATATTAAAGCAAATTGCTTTATATCCTTATTTATGTTTTTGTAAGTGAGGCTCTACTGTAAGTGTAACCGTTAAAGTAAAGGGCACCTAACCCAGCTAAAAAATTTCTAAGGTAACAAAAGGGCTGAAACTACCTGCCTTAGATTCCAGACAGGGATTGTACACAGAGCCTTAACTGCTACTGAACTCAAGAATAACAACCTAAGCCCCGGAGGATTTGGCTGCTGAAAGACCAGGGGGTATTTTGCAATTCGGCACTGCGTGACTTTAACGGACAAATGTGTGGTTTGTACAAGATGTGAAGTTTTGTTATGTTATTTTTTTTGGGGGGGGGGGGCGCCGGGAGGGAGTCTCGCCCGGGGAGCAATTTAATGTAGAACCGCCACTGGGGTGTGCTTAGCTGAGAGAGCCCATATTCGAGATGAAAGAGAAAAATGCCCATTGCTCTTGCGATGTAAGACAGAATCCAGGAAGAAACTGAAAAAAAAATGTAAAAAAATAAAAAAAACTTTAAAACAAGTAAATATAATATAACTTCCTATCAATTTACTAATGCTAGCAGCATATGCATTACAAATAGTTCATGTTGATTGAGAGAGTTCTGCTTTAACAATTCTTACCATAAAGAAGTCTTTTCTGTGCACAACTAATGTCCTTTACTAATTTAGTTGCTTGTGGTATGATCCATATTTAAAATGAAGCTTTACATGATTTGCACAAGGGCAGTACTACACAAAAATTTCGGTTAGAGTAAGGTAGGGTTTGACCCTGTCAGATGTTTTTTTTTTTTGCTACCTGTGGCCCATTTCAGAGAATTCCATTTACTTCCTGTTCCATAGCCACAACAAGTGAGAGGAAATCTCTCCAAAGTGAGGGGGGTCCCTGGTAGGTACAACAGTCATCAGAAATTGTGTCCCCCTCTATTCCTGTTCTGGTGATCACCTACATTTTTCATTCTCTTTCAGTTTAATTTTTGGTTACAACACTGAGCAGGACAAATATGGCACTTTTCCACTGCAAGTACCGGCTAGTACCGGCTCGGCTCTACTCGGCCCTGCTTGGCCCGGTTTGCTTTTCCACTGCGGTACCGCATGGTATAGTGTCGGAACGGTTCGGTACGGTACGGTATAGGTTTGCTTTTCCACTAAAGTAGTACTAAAGTTAAGTGGGTGGGATAACAACGGGGTGGGTGTGATTCTCTGACCAATCAGTGGCTAGTAGTGACTGCATGCAAAGGATTGTGGGATATGGTACCAGTTTGGTACCTGTTGGAACCACAATCGAGTAGGTACTGTTTTTTCAGAGCCGTACCGTACCGTTCGGTTCCATGCAGTGGAAAAGCAAACCTATACCGTACCGTACCGAACCGTTCCGACCCTATACCATGCGATACCGCAGTGGAAAAGCACAAAAGCGCGCCGAACCAGTACGGTTCCATGCAGTGGAAAAGCGCCAATAGAGAGGCCGAATCTCCGTAACAGGGACACAGACAGCAACATAAACCTGATAGGTGTTCAAATCCCTCTCCACTCTATCCAAAACTAAAAAAAATAAAAAGTTTTGCCTATGGTTAAAGTTTACCTTAGCCATAAACCAGCAAAATTTAATTTGATCATGTGTACAAACATTTTGCAAAATCATTTGTCTGAGCATTGGATGGTATCATATTAAACTTGACAAATTTCGCATGATATTTAACCTCATTGTCATGCAAATGTGTTGCATTCTAATGTTCTGAAATACTAGATATTTTGAAAAAATTTCATATGGTTCATTCCATACGCCAATACACTATACGAAAATGTTATTTGGGCTGGCTTACTGCCCTTCAAACTTTAAGGGGACTGTGGCTAGTGGGAGTAGAAAATGCCCTGGCATCGGTGGGAATAAATAATGCCATAGGCTTGGTGGTCAGTGAGACAAAAAAATATACATTATTGGTGTCAGAATGGGAATGGGTGGGAGAATTAGTTCCCCATCTCTGGTGTCAGTTGGAGGAATAGCACCCTATTGTGGGTGCCGGTGGAAGGAATAGTGTCCCAAGTACCAGATAAAGATAAGCAAAGGGTCACATTTGGTGTGCGGGCCACAGTTTGGAAACCCCTGTTGTTCACAAACAAATGCTTACGATGTTAAAAGTTCTACTTTGGAAATAAGGTTTTCCTAGTACCTGCGTATTGCCTTAGTTAGAATTTTCAGGCTTTTTTTTTGTTGTTCAATCAGATAAGATTCACAAAAAAATTTCCATCTTCTTAAATTTTTTGGCTTATTATGGTAAAAAAAAATTCTCGATTTGTTCCTATTAAGGCCCCTTTCACACCTGCCGCTCCGTCGGCAGACTCCGTTTTTCTCAGCAGGGGATCGATCCGCCGATCCCTCGCTGAGCGGGCGGATCGCAGCTCTGTCTGCGCGCTGTGTGCAGAGACAGAGCTGTCAGGTCCCCACTCTTCTCTATGGGGGAATCGGATGAGAATGGACCGCCTGTCCGTTCTCATCCGATCCCATCCCATCCGCTGGACGGATGGAAAATAGGGTTTCCATCCGTCCGGATTTGACGGATTGGATGTCAGCAGACATGTCTCCACTGACATCCGATGCCCCATAGAGATGCATGGGGCATCCGTTCAGATCCGCCCGAAAAACTGAAAGGCGGATCTGAGCAGTCCGCAAGTGTGAAAGGGGCCTAACGCTTAGAAAAACAAATGATCATTTCAAAAACAAAACTTTTTAAACAAAATTTTTACTGGTGTATGGCTAATTTTAGGGTGCATTCACACCTGTTCCTGATTTTACCTGAGAACCCCAGGATAGCTGCTGGAGCCAGCAGCCTTTCATCAATTTCAATGTGATTGCCTCCCGCATCTAATCATCAGAAACCCCCTTTGGAGTTCTTGCCTCTAATCGGAGGCAGGGTGCATTCACAGGTATGAATGCACCCTTAGTCCCATCCAGTTATAAACACCTTTAAAGTCCAAGTTCCGGTTGGACAGACTCCTCCACTGGACCACCCCCCTGCATTCCTGTCTGCAGTCCTTCTCTTCCTGCAGCAGACTTTTTATAATTATGCAGAAAATGGATTTCTCATAGTGACATGTTTACTGTTTTCAGCCTTACTCTCTTGTGAGCCCAGGGTGGCTTGGTGATGCATCTCCTGGAATAACAATAAAGGGGGTTAAATGATGCTGGACTTCATATCCCAGCCCATTGAGAAGCTGCCAGTGATTCCAATAGAAACAACCAGTTAAAAAGGCTGCAGTAGAAAAATCTCACTGACAGTTCAAATTCTCTACCTCCCCGCTTCCCCACCTCAAAGGTACTGATAGCAGGGGAAAAGAGGGAAACAGATGCGATGAGATGAGGTAGCCCCAGTATTTAAAAAAGATAAATATACATACAGTATATAGATTATAAAAATGCAAGGAAACCCACAAACATCTCGAAAATTAAGGATTTATGTATGGAGGAGTGGTCAAAATTTTCAAAGGGTCAATGTCAGAAACTCGTGCATAGCTTCCAACTGTCCCTGATTTTGAGGGACTGTCCCTGATTTGGAACAAAGTCCCTCTGTCCCTCATTCCTCCTTATTTGTTCCTCAATTTGGTCTGATCTATATAGTTGTATCTAAAATGCACTATCTTTCAAAAAGTGTTTCCAGGTGCTAAATCTTTAATCCCATTGCTAAATTGCTGCATTTGTACATTTCAAAAGCCAGTATGAAGGAATAGTAGTGGTTAAAAAAAAGCACTTGTGGATTTACCTAATAATTTTTTTTATGTATAATTTTCCTTTATGTGGGCGTGGCAGGGGTGTGTCCTATGTCTACATACTTTTGATAATAGGTGTCCCTCATTACCATCTCGAAAAAATGGGAGGTATGCTCGTGGGCAGGTATGCAAACCGAACCAACAGACGTAGTTTCTGCTAAAGGGGCGGGAACCAGCTTCTGGGGCCAAGAGGGTACTTACTTTTCCAATGTGCACCATTACATCTATTGATAATTTTGTTGAATATATTACTAAAAAGGCAATTTTCCTTGTGTTTTTATTAAAGTATATCACATTTATCTGTAGGCACTGTTTGAGTTACAGCAGCGGTAGTAAACTGCATCCTTTGAAAAAAAATGTTTTAAGTCAATGACATAATGTGCTAGTATCTGCATCACATACTAGCACCTTATGAAATGCTTACCTTAGAATGAAGCCCTCCAGCAGCACACTGTCACCGCTTACAGGGCTTCCATCTTCACCCGAGCATGGGAGTCACGGCTGCAGCACAGAGCCCTTAAGGGACGGCACAGGTATGCTGTCCCTTTAGAGCGCATTCACTGGTGATGTCACCGGCTGCATGCAATATGAATATCTCCTAAACAGTGCAAGTTAGGAGATATTCATTGTACCTACAGGTAGGTCTTATTATAGGCTTATCTTGTAGGTACAAATTTAAAAATAAGACTTTACTTTCACTTTAAGATCAAATGTTTGCCTGTTCAAATATGTGAAAAGTCAACAGCTTTCATGGAGTGTACTTACTTTTTCACACGACTGTTTATATACATCAACAAATGCGTCTGTAGATTAAAGTAGAATCCACGCTGTACTGCACTGGCACTTTTTTATGTTTTATTTTTTGCACATACAACCCCAAATCCCAAAAAGTTGGGAAGCTGTATAACATATACATAAAATAGAATGCAATAATGTGTAAATTTCATAAACCTATAGGGTTTATGAAATTTAGGTATGGTGGCACATAGGGTGGCGTAACGCGTAAGGGGCAGAGCTGGTGACATAATACATAATCTCAGAGAGTTAGACGGTAGGTAACGCTGTGTAATGCTGTAAACCACATAGAGCAAACTCTAAGTTTAAAGGTGACAGTATGAGAATATATAAATGCTGAATGTTATAAATCCACAAGCTGCAGCCTCTATTAACAGTGCCTCCTGTGGTGGTCTAAGGAACAATTCATGCTTTATATTTGTGGTGCACCAGCTTTTGTGCACATAATAAGGTGAGTGTGTTTTTATCTACATTCTAAATAGATTTGTGGTTTTAATACAGAAAACACTATGATGCTCTAACATTTCAATTTTCTAAGCACTACCTCTGGAATTTAGAGATTACATATGTAGTCCAATTGATGCATGAGAGGATTCCAACTGTCTGGTACATCAAGGCATTTTTCCCTTAAAGGGACAGGCACAATTTGACCTAATCTATAAGGTGAGCTGCTGGTGTGGCGGAGTGTGCATTACGAGGTGTGTTATTATCATGGAAGATATTTGTGGAGCACAGTTTTTGAAGATTTATGAACTTTATGCTTTATAGCACGGGACATTGAATTTGATTCACATTCATTCCATTGTTTACACAATATTGTTTGGATTGATTTGCAGCGATGAATAATTTTTGGGTATTATCTAATATTCCTCAATGTAAAATTGCAAAGACTTTAAAAATAAAAATTACCTATAGTACATAATATCATATCAAAGATTCCGAGAATCTCTAGAGAAAGCTCTGTGAACAAAGGACCAAGGCCAAAACGTAATTTTGGATGCCTGTGATCTTCAGGCCCCCAGACGGCTCTTTCTAAAAAAACAGGCATAATGCTGTGATGGACATTGCTACATGGGCTCAGGAATACAGTAAACCCCCCTCCATTGCTGGGGTTACGTTCCGGACCCAGCCGCAAAAAATGAAAATCCGTGAAATAGAAAAACCCTATTAAAATGCATTGTAGGCATGTTTTTTTTACTGTCACTGTACGTGTAAAAGCATTTTAAGGTCTTTAAACACACTTTTAAAACAATAGAAACTCATTTAAACACATAAAAGATACTGAGAGACATAGCAAGAGCTATGGAAAACACAAAAATATTTCATTTTTAATGATTTATATAGTAAAATAACATTACAAAAAAAAACGCAATATACCGGGACTGCAAAAACTGAACCGCGATGGAGCGGGGGTTTACTGTACTTCCAGAATCACTGTCTGTGAACACAGTTCACCGTGCTGTCCACAAATGCAAGGTAATGTTCTATCATGCAAGGAAGAAGCCATATCTGAACATGATCCAGAAACATTGCCATCTTCTCTGGGCCAAAGCTCATTTAAAATAGTCTCTTGCAAACTGGAAAACTGTTCTATGACATTCTTTATTGGCATTCATGGGAATTGCGTCCTCTGGACTAAAGAGGACAGGGACTTACTGGTTTGTTATCACTCAAAAGCTGGCATCTATGATGGTATGGGTGGCATTAGTTCGTATGGAATAGGCAGCTTGCACATCTGGAAAGAGACCATCAATGCTGAAAAATATATCCAGGTTTTAGAGCAGCATATGCTACCATCCTGACAATGTCATCAGGACAATGCTAAACTGTTTACTGTATCTATGACAACAGCATGGCTCCGTAGTAAAAGAGTCTGGGTGGTTAACTGGCCTGCCTGCAATCCAGACCTTTCACTATTGAACTGAAAAATATAAAAAAGAAGCCCCAGAACTGTTTAGCAGCTGTCCAAGAATGGGACAACATTCCTCTCCCAAACCCCAGTAACTGGTCTAATCAGTTCCCAGATGTTTACTGAGTGTTGTTAAAAGAAGAGTGGATGCTACCGTTTAAACATGGCCCTGTCCCAACTTTTTTGAGATGTGTTGCTGCCATCAATTTCAAAATTACTTTATTTTTTTCTTAAAATGGTACATTTTCTCAGTTTAAACTTTTGATATGTTTTCTAATGAAAATAAAGTATGGCTTCATTAGAATTGCAACTAATTGCTTCCTGTTTAACCACTTGCCGACCGCCGCACGACTATCTACGGCGGCGGTCAGCCCCTCACAGGCAAAGTGACGTAGGTCTACGTCGCTCGCCTGTGAGGGTTTAGGGAGCGAGCGCGCGCCGCCGGAGGCGCGCTCCCGCTCCCGCGTGGTCACGGACCCCCCCGCGCGTGTGACCGGCGGACCCGATCGCCGCCGGCCACTCTGCGATCGGCGGGGGAGAGGGAGAAAGTCAGGCAGCTTGTGTAAACAAGCTGCCTGTCATTCTCCTCTCTGTATGAGAGCTGATCACATGGATCTACTATGTAGATCCATTGATCACTCTGCATACAGTTGAAGCCACAGCCAATCACAGTTAGAATCACGCCCCTAGGGACACACACAGCCCCTCCCTCTCAAATAAAGTTAACCCCTTCACTACCAGTGTATTTTTACAGTAACAGTGCATATGTATAGCACTGATTACTGTAGAAATGTCACTGGTAACCCCAAAAGTGTCAAAAATGTCAGTCAAGGGTCCGATCTGTCCGCCGCAATGTCGCAGTACCGCAAAAAAAATCGCAGATCGCCGCCATTACGCGTTAAAAAAAAAAACAACAAAAATGACAAAAATCTTTCCCTTTGTTAGTAAACGCAATAACTTTTGCGCAAACCAATCAAAATACGCTTTTTGCGATTTTTTTTACCAAACATAGGTAGCATAAAACAAATTGGCCGAAAATATTAAAAAATTTTGATTTTTACATTTTTTTTTGGGGGAATTTCATATAAAAAAAAGGGAAAAATATTGCTATTTTTGCAAAATTGACGCTCTTTTTTTGTTTATAGCGCGTGATCAAAAAATCGCACAGGTGATCAAATACCGCCAAAAGAAAGCTCTGTTTGTGGGAAAAAAAGGACGCCAAATTCGTTTAGGTACAGCGTCGCACGACCGCGCAATTGTCCGTTAAAGTCACGCAGTGCCGAATCGCAAAATAGCCTCTGGTCGTTTAGCAGCCAAATCCTCCGGGGCTTAAGTGGTTAATGTAGATTTTACAAAGCTTTCCAATTTTTTTTTTTTGGAATTGAGATTGTATTTATCATGGGCACTTATGCTGAATGTGTGTTTTTTTTTTTTAATCTCACAGAGATGGAAGGTACATGTTTTTCGAGGCCTGCCCTGATGTCGGGGAGAGAATCTGTGGATCTTTTACCTCTCCCAAACAGGGGGTCTCTCAAGCTTTTTGGAGAACCAGCTTCACCAGGTGCTTAAGGAGTTGGTTCCACCTAGCTTTAGCCTAGGTAGATCAAGAGTACCTTGCCCCTGTCAGGAACTTTGTGCCCCGGGGGTTCAGGGATGCAGTCCCTTCCTCTTTGGAGGTTAGACCTATTCTGTACCCTTGTCTAGTTGTTTGTGATTTCATGGTTTGCTTTTTTTTGTTTACAGGGAGTGACAAGCACTGCACCACGTAAGTCTTAAAAAACACCGTAAAGTGGTGACTTGATGTTGGTATGAAGCCTTACTATATATTTTAAAATGTATGTTATTGTACTGAAAATTTAGCAGGTTAAAAAGAGAACCAGACCGGACAAAGCAATGGGTTATTTAAATATATGCCCTTCTTTTTTTAAGCACACTGTGAGATGGTGTGAGCCATCCAGTTGGAGAGCAGCCCAGCATAGCAAGTGGCTTTCAAAGAGTGTTTTATTGATATGGTGGAATGATCACTTTCTCCCCTCAGGGGAACTTATTTGAACCTTGTGGTAAAATACGGGTCTAATTATAAGGTGGGAGGCCATCCTTTAGGCAGTGAAGGAAGCACGAGCACCTTATAAGCATCTTTCTAGCCAAGTGTTGCACATTGTGAAGAAATTGAACGGATTGATTCATTTATATGGGCATTCATGTTTTTGCACTTTATGAGTGATTTGCTGACATTTTTCACTATCTTGATTGGAGTATTGCACTATATTTGCACTTTTATTGCTGCATGCACTTTATTTTGCACGTATGCACCTTTTATGATGTACAAGTAGCATTTTATCTTTAAATTTATGTTGATTTCTTGGTTGTGCAGTGATAAGCACACTTGGATAAAGTACTCAAAACCCATACTTGAGTAAAAGTACAAGTGCTCGAGTAGAAAAAAAGTGACTTGAGTAGAAGTGGAAGTACTCGATCAAAAAGTGACTTGAGTAGAAGTGGAAGTGCTCTATCAAAAAGTGACTTGAGTAGAAGTACTAAAGTATTCAACATTTTTTGTACTTAAGTATTGCAAGTAGTTTTTTTTTTTTAATTTTGCTACTCAAGTACTGAAAGTAAAAGTACAAGTACTGTGTTATGTAGTTAATAAAGAAAGAAGTCAAAAGTTTGAACATCATATTGTTTTTTATTATTTCAAATAATTAACCTAAAGGACAGTCACAATTCCTTTGGCTGTAACTTTTTGTAAACAAAAACAGATAAAGTATGTCCCTCCCTTTCCCCTTTAAAGCATTCCTCCTTCTCTTCCCTGCATGTTTTGTTTTCTCCACAGCTCATTGGTGCGCAAAATCATATATAAACCAATGTGATATACAACAATATATTCCAATAATGAAATAAAGGAAGAGTGTATGAAATCAAAGTCAATAAAAAGTCCATATATATAATGCCATAATACCATATATATGTGACAAAACAAGATGAATATATTTTCAAAGGTGCAGGAATCAAACAGGTGCTATTCCAAATAAATAGGTGCAGACTCCCACCACCTTGTGGATTTCCCCCTTAACCGGCGGATGAAGGTAAGTGCAAAATAATATCCGAATAGACTCTTCCAGTGAAACAAAATGGCAAAACCTGTGCTCTCAACTTCCAGTGAAAAAAACAAAATCAGCCTCTTACCAGAAAAAAGGTCTATGTACGCTTGTGACTCTCCTTGGTTGGGGGAGGTTCTCTTTCCCCTTGACAGCAGATATGTAGACCATTTTATTTATACATACAGTAGCATTTATTTTTGAATGGGCTGATTTACACATGACATTATACACATTTTTTTGAACTTCATGAAACCTGCCATCTACTGTTCTGGCAGTGGTAATTTTTATAATTGTAACGAGTAACTATGCAGCACAAAAAAAAAAATATCGGAGTAGAAGTATTGAAATCATTGAAAAAATGTAGTGAAGTAAAAGTGGAAGTAGGAGAAAAAAATTCTATCTAGGAAAGTACAGATACCGCCTTTCGGTACTTAAGTACAGTAGTGAAGTATTTCTACTTAGTTACTATACATCTCTGGCGATAAGTATTGATATCAAAACAGCCACTTGAATTTATTTTTTATTATTGATTAATTTTTTCACATGTGCACTTTAATGATGTACAAGTAGCGCTGTATCTTTGAATATATGTACATATATGCCCCTCTCCCCCCTTTATACTCACCTTTCCTTTGGTCCCTAGCGTCTTCATTCACCCGCTCATGATGATATTGAACTTCTCTTATTTGTTCCCTTTTGGTCTGGTAAATATATTAATGAAAGTGTTTTGGTATATCTGTTGGATAAGTGAAAACTACCTGTTGATTCTACCAAAAACACACACACAGTTTATATGGCTTAGGTGATAAATTGAGCCTATGGCTTCACTCTGCATGGGCAAAGCACAATAATTAGGCTTATTTTACTCACACACATACAGAGATGTATAGTAACGAAGTAGAACTACTTAAGTACTGTACTTAAGTACCGAAATGCGGTATCTGTACTTTCCTAGAGTAGAATTTTTTTCTCCTACTTCTACTTTTACTTCACTACATTTTTTCGATGATTTCAATACTTCTACTCAAGTATTTTTTTTTTGTGCTGCATAGTTACTCGTTACTTTTAAAAAAATGACCACTGCCAGAACAGTAGATGGCAGGTTTCATGAAGCTCAAAAAAATGTGTATAATGTCATTTGTAAATCAGCGCACACGAAAATAAAGGCTGTGTATAATAAAAGCTGCTATGCCAAATCTTTCCAATAAAAAGAAAATATAAAACAAACAAATAAATGGTGCTACAGCGCTTAAAGTGCATCAAGAAACTACTAACAAACAGAACTTGGCTGTGCGAATAAAGTGCCTGTGCAATCGTTATATCATCGTTGCCCCCAGTGCCCTGCCCACACTCCACACAGTATCAAAAATAAAGTGACATGAATGTGCTAAAGCCTAAATGCAGTGAAAATAATTATTCCCACAATGTAACAGTAAATTCAATTCATATAAAATATGACAATAAATCACAATAAAATAAGTTATGAAATAAGTTAGGTCAGGTGCGTGCAACAAGTTGAAGTGTGTAAACCTATCTATAACGAAAAGTCCATAAATGAATTCCAGTGTGCAAATCTAAAGTGTCACTTCACTTGTCAGATGCTTCCACCTCCTTCAGTGCTCGAGTGACCGACCAACACACTTAATTGTGGTGGCACTGGTGGATAGCGTCTGGGTGGCACTGTGGCACTGGCACTGACTGCACTGGTTCAAAAAGCCATATATATTTAATTATTTCAATTCTCAATCTCATAGGTCCTCTCCTCATAAGATATTAATAACTTAGGTGATGAACTTCTTGGCGGCCCTGGCAGGATGACAGGGACACCCGCCACTTCTGGAGCCGAGCCGCTGTGATTCCCCAACATGTGACAAAGTGACAGCCAGGAGATCTAGTGGCTAGTAGTGCTCAACAATACCGCTTTTATATATAAAAATGAAATAAAATATACTGACTCACAATTTAGTAGTAGGTAGCGTGTAGCAATAGGCAGCACAACTCAATTCAATCAATCCCACAGCCTCGCTCGCGCCGCGGCCCGCGGAATCACTGTCATGATCATCAAGTTAAGACCGCACAGGAGGAGCCATGCTGCCGTCTTCCCGCTCGAGGTCTCTGCCTCTAGACGTGTTGTGTGTCACTCAGACTCCACCCCTTAGGGCCCTTACTGAGAGGAGTTGTGACGCGGGCGGCGGGACGCGGGAGCATTTTCTTCGTCATCTCATCTTCTTCTCTATGAGGTGAGTGAGGTGGACCGTGGAGAGGGCCTAATCCTTGCCATGGCAAATGTGCCATTTGAGAATCAAATAATCAATATAAAATATTAATATATTATATACACACGGGTCATGGGTGGCTTTTTTGAACCAAGAAGAGTGAGACTGACGGCTATGATGATTATCCGACCATCCATGGTCCATGGACCATAAGTGTTGTGTTGTGGTGCGGCCTGTGCTTCCTGCGGCCTGCCTCTGCCTGTGCGGCTGTGCCTGCACTGCAGTGGCCACTGGCAGTGGCACTTGACTTGAGCAAAGCAAATGAGCACTACTAGTGTGAAGGACAGGTGGTGGAAGCATGTTCTGACAAGTTCTTATAATGAAAATAATATAGACAGCTTTTTGAACCAGTGCAGTGCCAGTGCTAGTAAGGTGAGAGGCAGAGAGAGACAGAGAGAGAGGCTATCCAGTCCACCACTTTACTTGAGCAGATCACAGAAGAAAGGTGGAAGCATCTGACAGCAAGTGACAGCACTTCTTAGATTGCACACTGGAATTCAGTTATGGACTTTTCGTTCTAAAGTTTAGTTTACACACTTAAACTTGCACCTAACTTATTCACAATCACAACTTATTTTGTTGTGGTATTGTCATATATATTTTATATGAATTACATTTACATTGTGGGAATAATTTGCACTGCATTTAGCACAGACATGTCACTTTATTTTTGATACTGTGGGCGATGATTTTGAATACAAGAAGAATATATATAATTACAGGCACTTTATTAGCATTTTTTAGCACAGCCACTTTGTTAGTAGTTTTTGATGCATTTTTCACTTTAAGCGTTGTAGGTTTGATGAAGCTGGCCTGGCACATCATCATCAATTGAGCAAATCAAATCAAACCGCGATTAAGAAGACTGCGCATGCTCCTGTTCTGCCTTTTGATCAGCTGAAAAGATGGACGAACCAAAAACACCACCTTCCACCCCTGGCCCTTCAACGTCAAGTGATCTGCCTGGCTGTGAGAGTGAGGAAGCTCAGGAAGGAGACCACCCCTGGCTTTAAAAGGTGGATGCTTTAAAAGGGGAAGGGAGGGACATATTTTATCTGTTTTTTGTTTACAAAAAGTTACAGCCTAAGGAATTGTGATTGTCCTTTAGGTTAATCATTTGAATAAATCATTTGAAATAATAAAAAACAATATGATGTTCAAACTTTTGACTTCTTTCTTTAATAACTACATAACACAGTACTTCTACTTCTACTTTCAGTACTTGAGTAGAATTTTTTTTTCAAAACTACTGGTACTTTTTACTTTTAGTACTTAAGTAGCACATTTTTTGAAAAAACTACTTGCAATACTTAAGTAAAAAAAATGTTGAATACTTTAGTACTTCTACTTAAGTAACTTTTTCTGCGAGCACTTCCACTTCTACTTAAGTCACTTTTTGATCGAGCACTTGTACTTTTACTCAAGTAGAAATTTTACTTTATACAAGTCTGCACACATACATATACTTTATAAGTCTGAAGAATAAATTAAAAGGATCAAGTATTACCATTAACAGCTGCATATGTGTATGGAAGCATAAATGATCACTTCTACAATGCAAAAACAAAAATTGCTCCTGTTACTGCCTTTTCAACAGCCTCATTAAAAATGAGGATTATGTCAAATAATTACTTTTTCAGTTCTTTCTGAATGAAAGAGAGCTGGTGGTGCAGAACTCAAATCCCAGCATCCTCTCTGGCTGCTCGAGTAAAAACATCTGAACTTTTAATGAGATATTGATCGTTTTTTTAGGAGGATGGCTTTTTGAAGGCTGGAACATGGCCTTGTGTTGTACAGTACAATGTCTGGAAGGAATGCTGAAGGTGAAATGGTAACCGGAGCATTTTTATCTTTTATCTTCTTGCAGACCGAGCAGAGAATGGCTATCAGTTTGCAAACTCATTTTAGAAAGTACCTTAAATCTCATTCAGAGGAGGAATTTTGTATTATTAGGAGCATTGGCAGTGGGCATGTACTGGCAGAAAGAAGACGTTGACTTCTAAGTGAGGTAGTTTTCCTTCATTGACTCTTAATATCATTAAATCTTAAAATGTTTGTCATGACGAAGCCAAGATGTAGAAAAAAAAAGCAAATGACTTAGAGATTAAAGATTAACTGAATTTGGGTAGCTATGCCCCCAAAAAGCAGGTAGGGGGTAGGCACAAGTATTGCCTGTGGTTTCCCTGCAGCGGATCTTTTCTTCTTTTACTGACTTAGGATGACTATACACTGAACACATTTCGGCTGGTTCCTAATTAGCCAACTGTTGGTAGCCCTGTCGGTGCCCTCCTGTCTAACATCCTTAGGTTGAAGGTGCTGTCAGAATACAAAAGCCAAAGTGGGAGATTCATCCATCTGCGCTGTTTAAAAATGAAAAGGAGAGACAGACTCAAATTGGAGGTATAGAGAAAAGAAAGGGCACCCACATCCCAGTATGTATAAATGGAGATAGAGAGGAGAAAGGGAGCGCAAAAGGAGGGCGGACTTCCTAGAGGGGTACCGTCATAGGACTAATAAAGTCAAAAATTATGTAAAAGAAATATTTTATTGAGACATATATATATAAAAAGCTTACTGTGTTTCCAAACAATAGAAGACAGTATTACAGTAATCAATTAAAAACATATAAGTGCAAGCCAAATCATAGCAAACCATGTATCGATCAGTAAATATCGTATCTTACACGGGGCTGATAGAAATTACTACAGACCCTCAACCAACCAGAAATAGATTGTCCTGGTTAGTGTGGACGTGAAGAACGATGATGCCCAAAACTGTAGCCCGACATCTGCGCTGTTTGGCAGAAATGGAGAAATCTGTTTGATTTCTTTTGATCATCCTGCAGGGTGATCAAAAGGAATCTATGGATGTACAGTATGGCCAGCTTTACCATGCCTTGTATCTTTATATGCCAATATATCTGTGCATGGAGGCAGCCATCTTGGTAGAGGTGGAGCTTTGCTTCCTCATTTCCACGCCTCCAGCAACATCCTGAGACTAGCAGTCTGGGGCAACGGTACCTTAGATCTCATACTGCAGATATATAGCTTTGAGGCTGAAGGCACAGGATGCTGAGGTACATTCACATACCAGAAAGCGCTTCACTATATTTTCAAAAGTATTGGGACGCCTACCTTTACACGCACATGAATTTGAATGGCATCCCAGTCTTAGTCCGTAAGGTTTAATATTGAGTTGGCCCACCCTTTGCAGCAATAACAGCTTCAACTCTTCTGGGAAGGCTGTCCACAAGGTTTAGGAGTGTGTCTATGGGAATGTTTGACCATTCTTCCAGAAGCGCATTTGTGAGGTCAGGCACTAATGTTGGACGAGAAAGTCTGGCTCGCAGTCTCTGCTGTACTTCATCCCAAAGGTGTTCTATCGGGTTAAAGTCAGGACTCTGTGCAGGCCAGTCAAGCTCCTCCACCTCAAACCCGCTCATCCATGTCTTTATGGACCTTGCTTTGTGCACTGGTCCAAATCATTTGGTGGAGGGGGGATTATGGTGTGGGGCTGTTTTTCAGGGGTTGGGCTTGGTATATCAAGACATTTTAGTTGCTCCCAACTTTGTGGGAACAGTGTGGGGATGGCCCTATTCCTGTTCCAAAATGACTGCGCACGAGTGCACAAAGCAAGGTTCATAAAGACATCCCAATACTTTTGACAATATCGTGTATTTCAAGAGGAATTCCAGACACATCTCTCTAACGCACAATTCCCCTCACTCTCATTTTCTCTGCGGGGGGGGGGGGGGGGGGGTGTTGGGGGTACATCTATTAAACACTGCAGCCACCTGCTTTACAATGCAGAACTGCCTTCAGAACAGAAGTGTATAGAGTCTGCCTGTCCAGATTCCCAGCTGACTTCATCATCCATGCCTCCAATTGTCATGCCCACCTGTCCTATCCTGTACAGTACCTAAAGCACTTCTGAGTTTCACAGAGCACCCTGTATAGCATCGTATATTTTGCCTACGTTGCATTGCTCCCTCTTTGGTCAGTGTCTGGAACTGCCTACTCTTTTGTTTCTGCCCCCTGCCTGCTGTCTGTGTTAACCTCCATCGTATTTCTCATCTACTCATGTCTGCTGCCTGCTCTGACCTCTATCCTATCCTTGTCTCTGCCCTACAATGTGATTTTACCTTCTGCTCATTTCTACACCTTCAACTGTCACCATGCAGACAATCCTGAGGGTTGTGCTGCAGTGTTGTCTGCAATGCAATATCAGCATTGGAAAAAAACAGACACTGAAAGAGTCTGTTCACTGGTAATAGTCTTATGCTACATGCAGGTGCCACAGAAGATCCTCCTTCTCGGACATGCCTTATTTGCTGCTTTTCAGCTATATGTGTGATCAAACTAGAAAAAGCATAAATGACTTCATGGTTCCTGGGCTATAAAGAGCCTTCTGACTTCTCTGCTCTGCTCTATCTCTCAAAAAGTTTTGTAATCAGCTTTATACCAGGCAATGCAGTAGTGTCACTAGGGCTCTAATGGATGTTTCATATATGTAGGGTGATATATATAAGTAGATCTTATGGCCAAAACATGTGATTAAGCATGTAGGCAGGTGCAGTCTACTTTCTCCACTGCAGGTGGTGCTCTTCCGCAGAGGTACTGTTATTGGAGAGGAAGTCAAGAGGAACATGGTTCCTCTATGGTTTCCTGGGTCACTGAGAAAGCTATCCTATTGTATGCTTCCACCCCATGTGACTATAGCAGCCATCTTGGGTCAGGCAGAGCCTAATTAGGGACACGGATCCCAGGTTTGGTACGCATTTGCAAGTCAGTAGAGTAGAGACAGGCACTCTGCCTGTTAGGGATAGTACTAGCAGTGTGGGAAAGGTTCCTGACACAGAGGAAAAGCGTAGGGTCGCAACTTCCTTGGACATCATCCCACTTGGGCATTGATCTCTTTACAGACGCTGTCAATTTGGCTGATCCCTGCTGTCTTTACTATACTGGAAGATGTGAGTTCACCCTGTTGGATAGCCTTCCCTCCCGGTTTGTTGTAAATTGTTGCTGTGCTATTTCAATACAGGTTTTCTATTGCACCTGACTGTGTGAATTATTGCTGCTGCACCACGCTGCACCCCACCTGCAAGTGTGTTCCTTTGGGAAGGAAGCAGGGGTTACTTCAGTTTACATTTTTTGTTGTTTTCTGATGATGTGCATCCAATTACAATAAAAAAGAAATATTTTCCGGCGTATAAGACGACTGGGCGCATAAGACGACCCCCCTAATTTTCAAGTTAAAACATTGGTTTTGGGCTATACTCGCCGTATAAGACTACCCCCCTTCCGAAGCAAGGCAACACCATTAAAAAATATCAGATTTCTCATAGATCTCCAAGGTACCCCAAGTACTGTAATACATGTAATCTCTCATAGTACTTACTTAGATATTATACTCGGCGTATAAGACGACCCCCCATTTTTGGGGGATTTTTTTGAGGTTCAAAAGTAGTCTTATACGCCAGAAAATACAGTAGTCCCTGTTCCAGAGAATGCAGCCAATCAATTTACTGGGAATGTATGACATCACTGTCCTCAAGCAGGGCTGATGTCAGTTCTTCCTACCTAACCGATGAATACAAGTACAGCCCATATTTACCCTTGCATATCAAATGTTCTTTCGTGAGAAATTTTAGTATATCCTCACCACTAATCATAGGCAAACAAAGTATCATCCTTCACCTGAAAAGAGGGGTGCTACAGGATTTAAATAAAAGAGAGTAATAAATATTCAGAACAAAAATTGAATTGCAAAGTAAATGGAAAATATAAAGACAATCAAGCTTTCACTCAGGCATTTCTAGTTGAAAATACATCTGAATACAAAAAGATGGCTGAGAAGTCTAGGTCAGGATCTCCTTCAGCGTTCTCCTCTTAACCTGCTTCACTTTCTTTTTCCCAGGCTTCAAAGACTGTTCTGGATTAAAAAGAATACCATAGAGATTGAACTTTTACTGGACAAAGACTTCCTTATCAAGTTTAACAAATTATACCTGGATGGCCTACCGTTCCACTAACTACTTTGAATTACATTATCTATTGTACAGTAAATCATGCAGTGCCACTCACTCGGAAATCATTTTTGACATCTTCAATGATCATCTTTCTTCTTAAACAAAGAGTGATTGTTAGCTAGTTTCTAGTCTCAGGATGGTTCGAAATTATGGAAAAATTGTGGAGGATTAATTTTTATTTTTAAAGAGCAGCTTGATGGGATCCCCCCCACCTACTAACAACTGACAGTCTACAATGGAAGCCAAGACAAACTTTTTCTTCATCCATAGCAATCCTTACTTCTATCAATAAAGCTAATTATTTTGGACCTCTTTACATCTAGTTTTGTTAATATGTTGCATTTTGTTTAATAATATGTGTTAGATCTTTTACAATGGGCTGTCTTAAAGAAATGGGCATTAATGCATGGCAATGGAACAAAAAGCCAACAGCACTTTTTTTTTTTTTACACTTATATGCAACTTTTGGCATGGGGGTGATGGCCCTGATTAGATAAGTTGACCTTTAAGGACAGCAATTATCAAAGACTATTTTGCGTGGATCACATGGTTAAAGAAATACTTTAATGGTATAATTGTTTTTGATTGTCAAACGTAGCAGGCATAGTTTCCTACTAACAAGTGGTTGGCAAGGAATGCTAGTACCTATAGTTCTCCAGCACTATGCTGATTAGTCTACAAACTAGGGATCGACCAAATATTGGCAAGGCCGATCTGTACTTTCCCCGATATATCGGAATCGGCCACCAAGGTGACCGATATTGCCGATATTTCGGAAAAGTGCTTGTACCGGAGTGATGCCTGCAGCTAGAGGCATCACCCTGGTACCGGCGTCCATAGCCGACAGTCGGCAGTCTTGTAATGACAACCAATGTGGCTGAGAAGCCGCTCGGCTGTCATTACAAGGAGCGGGAGGGAACGTCTCAACCCTCCAGTCACCTTCCGTGGCTTGCCCGGGTCTCCCGTCCCATCGGGAGACCCGGGCAACCAGCCTGCACGGCCACCGAAGACCCGATCAAAGCTGCATTCAGCTTTGATCGGGTCTCCATGCAAAAACTCGGAAGTGATGTCATGACATCATGTCCGGGTACTGGCGCCAGATTAAAAAAAATGATATGCATTGACCAAAATATCGGTATCGGTATCGGCAACGAAAAACTGATATTGGTCGATCACTACTAAAAACCCCCTTCTTTGTTTAGTTACCTCCTGTGTGCACTGTCACTTTGAGGATATATAGCAACAGAGAACAGCAATCTCTCTATTCTCTAGCTGGATTTTGAGTGAAGTATGGTTAACTCACTGTCAATATCAACCCCCTACAAAAGAGACACCATAGGATGCCACATGGTGATTTCATCCTCACAGGTATCTTTTATGGCCAACCAACTATAGCCAGGCACTGCCACATGAGGGTAGAGGGATGAACCCTTACCTATGCAAATAAAGTCTTTGTCAAAGCCTGTATTTGCACAGTACCTTCTAAAAGATCTAGCAATGCAGGGAATCTGATGTCTGTGTTGTACTGAAAGATACCTTATTATGTTTACTGCACGGGTAGCCAATTATAACACCCACGGCGAGACCACTAGACACAATGACACACATGTGCCTTGAAAAAGTATTCATACCCCTTGATATTTTCCACATGTTGTCATGTTACAACCAAAAACGTAAATGTGTTTTATTTGGATTTTATGTGATAGACCAACATAAGTGGCAGATAATTGTGAAGTGGAAAGAAAATGATAAACGGTTTTCATTTTTTATTTTACAAATAAATATCTGAAAAGTTTGGCATGCATTTGTATTCAGCCCCCTTTACTCTGACACCCCTAACAAAAATTCAGTGGAACCAATTGCCTTGAGAAGTCACCTACTTAGTAAATAGAGTCCACCTGTGTGTAATTTAACCTCAGTATAAATACAGCTGTTCTATGAAGCCCTCAGAGGTTTGTTAGAGAACCTTAGGGAACAAACAGCTTTATGAAGGCCAAGGAACACGCCAGACAGGTCAGGGATTAAGTTGTGGAGAGGTTTAAAGCAGGGTTAGGTTATAAAAAAAAATACCCAAGCATTGAACATCTCACAGAGCCCTGTTCAATCCATCTTTCGAAAATGGAAATAGTATGGCACAACTGCAAAGCTACCAAGACATGGCCATCCACCTAAACTGACAGGCGGGGCAAGGAGAGCATTAATCAGAGAAGCAGCCAAGAGACCCATGGTAACTCTGGAGGAGCTGCAGAAATCCACAGCTCAGGTGGGAGAATCTATCCACAGGACAACTATAAGTCATGCAGTCCACAAATCTGGCCTTTATGGAAGAGTGACAAGAAGAAAGCCATTGTTGAAAGAAAGCTATATGAAGTCCTGTTTGCAGTTTCCAAGAAGCCATGTGGGTGACACAGCTCTGGTCAGATGAAACCAAAATCGAACTTTTTGGCAACAATGCAAAACGTTATGTTTGGCGTAAAAGCAACACAGCTCATCACCCTGAACAGACCATCCCCACTGTGAAACATGGTGGTGGCAGCATCATGTTGTGGGGATGCTTTTCTTCAGCAGGGACAGGGAAGCTGGTCAGGGTTGATGGGAAGGTGGATGGAGCCAAATACAGGGCAATATTAGAAGAAAACCTGTTAGAGTCTGCAAAAGACTTGAGACTGGGGTGGAGATTCATCTTCCAGCAGGACAAAGACCCTAAACATAAAGCCAGGACTAAGACCGGAAGGCCATTAAAGTTCATGTGCATGTAAAGGCAGGCTTCCCAATACTTTTGGTAATTTAGTGTACATTTCAATGGTGTATTAGATATTTGCGTGGAGTTCACATTTCATTTTTAATCTGCAAAAGTTTTTTCCTTTCAAAAGTCTTTTTCTCCTTTTATGTTTTAAAACCAATCTGACTTGTTTATTCAGTCGTTGTCTGTATAAGGAACATTTTAATTTACTGGCAGCGTTGACAGAAGAAAATATAGGGCCCAGTTTTTATCCTTTCAGATCTGCGTCTCATTAAAACCTGCTGAGATGTGAACACACTGCAGCCTTTCTGTATCTCTCGCAGATCATAAATCTCTTCAGTTCTCCAGCCTTTTGTGTGAAATCTCTTTATTTTCTTGTGGATAGAATGACCCTGGCACATCATTCATAGATGTCAGTTCATCTTCTTCTTCTGAAATGTAACCCTTCTGGTTCATTGTCCTTTCTCTAAGACCAAAAGTACCGCTACAGTAAACCAGCACAGGAGATGTGCAAAGAAGAGAATCCCAGAGAAACCAATCAGAAATTGCCAAAGCTTATTTGATCAGAGTAACTGTGAACCTGATTGGTTGCTTTGGACGAGCACACTTCTCACACGCTTGTTTAACCTGGCCATACACTGTTAGTTTTTTCAGGGGGCTTGTTCACCTTGTGTTCTGTTCTCACTACACGTATGCCCCAGGCGTGTGCAGCTCAACATACAGCTAAACCTTTAATCCTATAGTAACCAGTCCTTTTGTAACTTAAGGCTTTATTCCAGTGAAAGAATGGTGGTCATATGAAACAGGTTACAAGTCAAATGGATATGCAAATAGGATTGTGAATAGGTGAAACTGTAAATAAAACAGATAAAACATACAATCAGTATACAAACGTAAACAATATATGCACTGAGTATATACTAACAGTTCTGAGTATACCAGCGATGCTTCAAAGAGGGGTTCAGGAATCTCCCACAACAACCTCAGATGCTGACTGCTCCTCCATGAGGTAAGTCTAAAATGGAGATTTCCTCAGAGAGGGGTGGAACTAATATCCAGCAATAGAGAGCTAGAGATACCATAAAGTACTGTCCAACAATCGTCTTTGTCACAGTGGCATCTTGTGGACAATATTGGTATTACAACTTCCAATAGCATTAATTATTTTCTTATGCTGGAGGCATGACACCTGGCTTGTGTGGCTGGAGGACCTTCCCTCCATCGGGACATTGTATTTTGACAGTGGGACCTGCCGAAGAAAAGTTTTCCAGCATCTACCTTCTGGGGGACAGCCTCACACTAATTGAAATGTATCTGGTCCCTCCTGACCTGACCCAGTTTCAATCAGGATTAAAGCCTCATTTACCGCCAGGGGCTTTGCTCCTCCCTGACTGCAAAGCCACAAGTTAAAGTGGAATTACAGCTAGGGTTGCCACCAGTCTTGGATTTACCCAGACAGTCTGGCTTTTGACACATGGGTTTCAGAGCACCTGAATCCCGGACACATTATTCAGATTTGACTATGGTTTAAATAGGAAAGGCGTGCACACAGGGTGTGTTGGGTGTGCCTGGGCACACCCTAATCACCCTGTGTGGTGCAGATACCCTCTTCTTGAAGCCCAGCAGTGGAATGATACTTTGTGGATGAAAGGTACCGATGCCTAAGCCTCTATCCTCCCCTTTACACCAGGGTCCACAGTGTTCCCCCTTAAAAAAAAAAAAATTGATGTGTTTTTAAAATGTTTGGGTTTGGCTTTAACCACTTAAGCCCTGGAAGATTTTTCCCCCTTCCTGACCATGGCCTATTTTGCGATTCGGCACTGTGTGAATCTAACGGACAAGCTGTACCCAAATGAAATTGACGTCCTTTTTTTCCCACAAACAGAGCTTTCTTTTGGTGGTATTTGATCACCTGTGCGATTTTTTGATCATGTGCTATAAACAAAAAAAGAGCGACAATTTTGCAAAAATAACAATATTTTTCAAATTTTTATATGAAATTCCCCCCCCAAAAATGTAAAAAACAAAATTTTTTAACATTTTAGGCCAATTTGTTTTCTGCTACATATGTTTGGTAAAAAAATAAATCGCAAAAAGCGTATTTTGATTGGTTTGCGCAAAAGTTATTGCCTTTACTAACTAAGGGAAAGATTTTTGTAATTTTTATTGTTTTTTTTTTTTTTTTCAACGAGTGATGACGGCAATCTGCGATTTATTTTGCGGGACTGCGACATTGCGGCGGACAGATCGGACCCTTGACAGACATTTTTGACACTTTTGTGGGTACCAGTGACATTGCTACAGTAATCAGTGCTATACATATGCACTGTTACTGTAAAAATTACACTGGCAGGGAAGGGGTTAACTTTATTTGAGAAGGAGGGGTTAAGTGTGTCCCTAGGGGCGTGCTTCTAACTGTGATTGGATGTAGGTTAGTAATGGGTTAGGAATAAAATAAGGCCACATTGTTTGACAGAAATGAAAATTATCACCCTAGAGAGGGCTGAATTCAAAGACACCAAGAAAATCAAAGTGAAAAAATGATGCAGAAGGTTAGTCCATTATGCTGAAAGTTCATTGCAGCAACTCAAAATGGTACTCAGTAGTTTATATGGCCCTCACCCGCTTGTATGCATGTCTGACAACTTCAGGGTATACTCCTAATGAGACGACGGATGGTGCCCTGGGGTATTTCCTCCAAGATTTGGACCAGGGCATCACTGAGATCCTGAACAGACTGAGGTGCAACCTGGCGGCGTTGCATGAACTGAAACATAATGTCCCAGAGGTTTTCTATTGAATTTAGGTCAGGCAAGCGTGGGGGCCATTTAATGGTATCAACTCCTTTAACTTCCAGGAACTGGCTGCATACTCTCGCCACATGAGGCCGGGCATCGTTGTGTACCATGAGGAACCCAGGACAATGGGTCCAAGGATTTCACCCTGATACCTAATGGCAGTCAGGATGCCATTGTCTAACATGTAGAGGTCTGTAGAGGTACCCAAAAGTGAGTACACCCCCCACATTTTTGTAAATAGTTTATTATAACTTTTCATGTGACAACACTGAAGAAATAACACTCTGCTACAATGTAAAGTAGTTAGTGGACAGCTTGTATAACAGTGTAAATTTGCTGTCCCCTCAAAATAACTCAACACACAGTCATTAATGTCTAAACCGCTGGCAACAAAAGTGAGTACACCCCTAAGTGAAAATGTCCTAATTGGGCCCAAAGTGTCAATATTTTGTGTGGCAACCATTATTTTCCAGCACTGCCTTAACCCTCTTGGGCATGGAGTTACCCAGAGCTTCACAGGATGCCACTGGAGTCCTCTTCCACTCCTCCATGACAACATCACGGAGCTGGTGGATGTTAGAGACCTTGCGCTCCTCCATTTTCCATTTGGTGATGCCCCACAGATGCTCAATAGGATTTAGGTCTGGAGACATGCTTGGCCAGTCCATCACCTTTTATCCTCAGCTTCTTTAGCAAGGCAGTGGTCATCTTGGAGGTGTGTTTGAGGTCGTTATCATGTTGGAATACTGCCCTGGGGCCCAGTCTCTGAAGTAAGGGGATCATGCTCTGCTTCAGTATGTCACAGTACATGTTGGCATTCGTGGTTCCCTCAATAAACTGTAGCTCCCCAGTGGTGGTAGCACTCATGCAGCCCCAGACCATGACACTCCCACCAACATGCTTGACTGTAGACAAGACACACTTGTCTTTGTACTGCTCCCCTGGTTGCCACCACACACACTCGACACCATCTGAACCAAATAAATTTATCTTGGTCTCATCAGACCACAGAACATGGTTCAAGTCCTTAGTCTCCATGTCCTTAGTCTGCTTGTCTTCAGGAAACTGTTTGCGGGCTTTCTTGTGCATCATCTTTAGAAGAGGCTTCCTTCTGGGACGACAGCCATGCAAACCAATTTGATGTAGTGTGTGGCACATGGTCTGAGCACTGACAGGCTGACCCCCCCATTGATGAGCACTGATAGGTGGCACTAATAGGCAGCATTGATGAGCACTGATAAGTGGCACTAATGGGCACCGATAAGCAGCATTGATGAGCACTGATAGGTGGCATTGATGAGCACTGATAGGTGGCACTAATGGGCACCGATAAGCAGCATTGATGAGCACTGATAGGTGGCATTGATGAGCACTGATAGGTGGCACTGATAGGCAGCACTGATAAACACTAGTAGGCGGCATTGATGAGAACTGATAGGTGGCATTGATGAGCACTGATAGGTGGCACTGATAGGCAGCATTGATGAGCACTGATAGGCGGCATTGATGAGCACTGATAGGTAGCACTGATAGGCAGCATTTATGAGCACTGATAGGCCGCATTGATGAGCACTGATAGGTGGCACTGATGGGCAGCACTGATACACCGCATTGATGGGCACTGATAAGTGGCACTAATAGGCAGCATTGATGAGCACTGATAGGCGGCACTGATGAGCACTGATAGGTCATGTTTGGCAGACTGAACCCAACCAAATGCGACCCATTCATGTGAATGAGGCCCAACCGCAGCCATAAACCAAACACTTGACTCGCAGTTAAATAGCAGTATTACAATTGAAAATCCCTCTTCGCCTGAAAAAAAAATTTCAAGAGCCAATTCAAGATTGGGCAGTATTGCCAACCAAATGTCTTGCTGCAACTCCTGTACTGTATTCTGAAAAATAGCCCGTGGTTAATTGCTTTTCAGACAGTAGTAAAGCAATGGCTGTCAGGCATTCAATAGGTGACACTGATGCCTTCTGAATGTCTTTTTTTATAAGCAGAAGGGGGATTTTATATTAAAATACTGCACCGAAATCTTGGTGATAATATTAGAATCTCCCTAATAGAGCAATAAAAATCGGACTGGTGTTCTGATCCCTCTACACTCTATGCAAAATAGAAGAAAAAACAGTTTTGCCCTCATACTTTTTTGAATACCAAGCTGCAATAATGTGTGTCCTTTGGTTTTGCTATGGGGCCCCATCATGCGCAGGCATGCCTCTGCTCCATCTATAAAAATAAGAATAGAAGTAGGAAATTTAGCAGTGAAAGTGTTTGCCAAGTTTTAAGAAAACGCTTCTGATTATAGAATAAAAAAATGTCTATGTAAAATGTTTGATGTTGTTCTTGCCACCTCTGTGTGTATGTAAGAAAGTGAAAAAAGGGGAATTAGGTATTAAACTTATTTCTGTACTTAGTTTAGCCACTAGCTGGCGCTGTTTTCCAGCAAATTAAACAGGCAAAAAATTTGGGGGAGCATACCCATGTATTTCTAAAGCTGGTGCAGCTATGAACCAAAAGACATGTATATTAAAAAAGAATAGCGCGCAAATGCAAAAGAAATTACTACCAAATCTGAAGACAATCCATAAATAAAAATGGGGATTTGGTCCCACCATATGGCCATATCATGCTCAAGCCCACTACTGCGTCAAAGTACCCCATTATCAGTGGGTCCTACACTATCCATGAAAAAGAGATGAATCCAGCCTTTCTAACCCTTGGGGACAATACTCCTTGCTGGGAAAGATGTGCAAATGCACTATGGCCATATGGTGGGACCAAATCCCCATTTTTATTTATGGATTGTCTTCAGATTTGGTAGTAATTTCTTTTGCATTTGCGCGCTATTCTTTTTTAATATACATGTCTTTTGGTTCATAGCTGCAGCAGCTTTAGAAATACATGGGTATGCTCCCCCAAATTTTTTGCCTGTTTATTATGTATTCGGTCTGACCAGACTATCGAGGTTGAGCAACCCTCCCCACCCCCCCACACACACCTGTACTCAATCAGTGTCCACCATCAAGTGGATATAGGAGGAGTCCCCTGTAGTGCATTTTCACATCTTTCCCAGCAAGGAGTATTATCTCCAAGGGTTAGGCTGGATTCATCTCTTTTTCATGGATAGTGTAGGACCCACTGATAATGGGGTACTTTGACGCAGTAGTGGGCTTGAGCATGATATGGCCATATGGTGGGACCAAACCCCCATTTTTATTTATGGATTGTCTTCAGATTTGGTAGTAATTTCTTTTGCATTTGCGCGCTATTCTTTTTTAATTTCCAGCAAATTGCATTTACTGCAATGGTATAAACTATGGAAGCATCCGTTCTATTCCAACCGATTTTTGTATAAGGTTTTTGGCACCAATAACTTGATGCACTTCCTATCGGTGCTGAAATGCACAGTGGTTTATTGGTTAGCACTTTTGCCTTGAATTACTGGGTTTATTTGTTTGAATGCTGCACAGGACTCAAAGGACTTGTTCACACTTGTGGCCAGGGGCAGTAAAAATAGGTGGTTGACACCAATAAAAATGATTTGAAATAACATTTTTTAAGGGGTTGTTGTACAACATGTCACGGCAAATATTATAACCTCTGTTGTGTTCGGCAGGTAGTTCCTCTTGTACGGCAAGGTTAGAACCAGGAAGTAGGCTTGGTGTATTTGCTTGACAGCGAGGCTTGGTGGATAGTCCAACCTGGATGATGTCATCTGCATGCTCGGAAACACGTCGCTTGCAGATGACATCATCCAGGTTCGACTATTTTCTGAGAAAAAAAGCCCTGCCTATACCCATACATTCCCGAATTTTGGGAGGGCCCAGCAGATGATTGGGACAAGGGAGCAGGTAAAGGTACTTTACATATATTTCCAGACCTACTTTAAACTAATTTTCAGGATTTAGAGCTTACAGGTTATCGGACCCATCCTCATATCTGAGTCACTTTCTGCTGCGTATGAATCCACCTCGGAGATGTGTGCAGGCAGCCCATAGAAGTGGATGCATATGCAGCGGCTGTATGGACACAATCGCATGTTAAATCTTTACATGCAGGCAGGAGCGGGTGCACGGATCCGAATGCACTGGGGTTAATTTTCTAAAGGCAAATAGACTGTGCACTCTGCAAATGCAGGTTCTCCAGAGCTTAGTAAATGAGGGGAATCTCTGCTGACTTCCATCATTCAATCATGTGCAAGCAAAAATTGTTTTGTTTTTCCTTGCATGTGATTGGGTATTCTTTGCAAAAGAAGCTTCATCTTATTTCATCTGGCTTTCCCACAGACTTCTAGTAGATATCATGCAGTTATGGTGCTCATCAAATTAAACAATACATAGCGAGTGTTTTGAAGGATGTTGAGATTTGTGTTTAAGCTTGGCGACCTTTTTTATTTTGGTATATTGATCATCTTGACATGCTGTAAAATCTGTCCATACATTGTTTCATCATCAAACACATCACTGAATTGCAAAGATCGGGACAGGTTTTACTTTAAAATTGTCTGAATAAATTGTTACATTTATTCAGACAAGACAATTGGTATAAAAACACATCTACCGAAGTGTACAGTAATAAACAATATGAATAGTAGCGCTACATATATATAAACGCATGTCACAATAAACGAAAAATTAACCCCAGTAAACTAAAAAAGTTAATAAAGTCCACTGAAGAGTGAGTCCTCTAATATTGCAACAAACCTCCAGTAAAGAGTGAGTCCTCTAATATTGCAACGTCACTTCCAGGATCTCAGGACAAAGTCGTAATGATGAAACGCATCGGAATTTGGCTGTACGGCAACTGGAAGTAGCACAACACGCAGCACTGGAAGTGATGTTCCGGTGTTATCGACATTGGTCATACGCTGGGTCCGCCGTGACCACGGTATGCTAGTTTATCACCGTTATATTTAATATGCGATTCTTTACTGTGCATAATGTGAGTGCAATATTTGTGGGCTTTTTATTTTTGGTTTCAATAAATTTTGTTATACGTTATTGCACTATTGGAATTCCTTTTTTGTCTCACACATATGAAGTATCTATGAGTCACCATTGAGGAGTGGAGATCATTGCAGGATTACTGTCAGCCTTAGAGGGGTACATGCCTACTTTGCCAAACATGAGGATGTGAGGCAACTTTATCTGGTGAGTTGATCCCCTGAAGGGGACTGCTGTCTCCATCTTCAGGTAGTATGGTGGAAAGAATATTGACAAGATTGCATCATCACGGACACTTCTTTTCTATTGTTAAAAGACACTTTTGTTGCAATTCTAGAGGACTCATTCTTCACTGGACTTTATTCACTTTTTTAGTTCACTGGGGTTTATTATTTGGTTATTGTGACATGTGTTTATATATATATATATATATATATATATATATATATATAAATACTGTATATATATATATATATATATATATGTAGCGCCTCTATTTACCGTGCTTATTACTGTACAGTTTGGTAGATGTGTTGTCATTTATTTTATTTTAAAGTGCCAGCTTTGGTAGGATCAATTATGTAGGTGGGCAGCGATCACGGATTCTGAGGCTTAATTAGAAAATTGGTATGCCAAGTCAAAAGAACTGTGCTGCAATTCAGGCAAAGATCAGTATTTACACTGCTGATTGTTCATATGGTGATGTTATGGCTTCCCCCCCCCCCTCCCCACATCTCTGATAATTTGTAATACATTTCTTAGTTTTCAATAGTATATATCCTATTTAGCAATTTTATGAAGGTTTGAAAATATACTATCCAATAACGCCATCTTGTGTTGTTTTAGCAGTACTACATTCAGTATTTTCTTTTAAAGTGATAACTTTACATTGCGCCATTCCTTATATATATATATATATATATATATATATATATATATATATATATATATATATATATATATATATATAAAAAATAAATAAATATATATGTACAGTATATATATATACACAGTATATAAATATATATATATATGTTTTTTTTTCCTACTAACTTATTGAATATAAACATTTTCACCCCTTATTATGGTACACTCCACGTCGCTGTCATTTACTTATAACAGGCAGCATTCTTCATAGTATCAAATTCTACCATACATCCTTAAAAGGGGGCAAATATAATGGTTTGGGAAAAATGTTATTATTTTTTTGTTTTTACGTTTTCCTAATAAAATCTTGAATGGAATAGTGAAGAGAAAGAAGAAATTTATTTGGCTCTAATGTTTGAAAATGTCAGGTTCAGATACAGCTTTTATTGAAGCTAGAGACAGCTAGGTAACTAGTATTCTTAGATTGAAGTCACCCATGGCAGCTCCCTTATATTAGCAATGATTTCCTTTAAAGGTCAGATTACCCAAAAAAGATATTTCAGTTAACCTCCCTGGTGGTATGATTCTTTTGGATTTTAGGTGCTGAAAGCGGTACCATTATTTTGCATGTAATTCTTGTGAATGAGCAGCCCAAACCAACTGTATACATTTATTATATATATTTTATATATATATATATATATATATATATGTATGTATACATATATTATGTATTCATATATATATATATATATATATATATATATATATATATATATATATATATATATATATATATATATATATATATGCATATATATATGTATGTATATTTATATATATATATATATATATATATATATATAATGTATACAGTTGGTTTGGGCTGCTCATTCACAAGAATTACGTATATATATATATTTACATAAAAAGTACAGTAAAACTGCAGGAAAGGGCACTGGGAGGCAAACTAATGTGATTTTTTTTTATTTTGAATGGTATCAGTGTGTTTGGTGTGTTATTACATTTGAATTTGCCGCCGGTTCCACCCCCCTGCGAAAGTCACGTCGCAGGAGACGGAAGCCGGGGCACGGAGACGATCAGGAGGAAGATCCGCCGCGAGACACATCGCTGGATCCCGGTGACAAGGTAAGTAACCTCTTTTACAGGATCCAGCGATGCTTCTGGCGGTACTTTTGGCTCTGAAATTTAACCCCGAGCCACACTCGGGAATACCGCTAAGAAGGTTAAAGGTTGAGTCTGGTAAGCTGAGTTAACCAATGATTCCTTATATTTCTTATATATTTTAAGGGCTCTATTTTTTTTTTTTAATTAAGGGCTCTATTCTAAGCCACCATAAAGTTATGACAGAATATTTTTCCCCCTCTCCTCCTGTTGCATCCACCATTATATAAAGCGAACAGTAAATTATATAGGGGTTGTAGGATTTCATATTTGTGATGCAGCAGGTCTACATACGGAGACCTCACCATTTGAGTTCTCAAGAAAATTGGAAACACTTAAAGGATTTAACTCTCCAGACCCCAGTAAAAAGAAAAACAGAATGTTTTTTTGGGGGGGGGGGGGGATGAGAAATAGTCCTCCCCAGACAGGATATTGTGCTAAACCTGTAGGTAAAACCAGAATCTTTGTTGAGTGGAAGAGTGGGTTTAATAATAAAATCGTTAGTACCTCCACCCAGGATAGGGCATCTATGAAGAGAGGGGACTCCCTTCCTAGGAAATGAATAGATAATCTAAATAAAGTAATTGGAAACAGAATAACTATTGTAACCCACATATAACATTAACCACAAGCATATAGATGCACACCAGTGAATAAATATTACAAGGTTTATATAAGAAGAGATTAATAAAAGTAAATTCATTAAATACACAAATAGATATTATCAGCAAAGAGCCCCAATAGGCATATTGGTGGAATTGTGCACATATACCCAACTATACAGTATATACAAATTTATAGAGATACCTCCAGATGAATGTTGCTGAAAAGTCCCACTGCAGGGTCCGCCGCAATGTCGCAGTCCCAAAAAAAAAAAAGCAGATCGCCACCATTACTAGTTAAATAAAAACAATAAAAATTACATAAATCTTTCCCGTAGTTAGTAAACGCAATAACTTTTGAGCAAACCAATCAAAATACACTTATTGCAATTTTTTTTTTACCAAAAATATGTAGCAGAAAACAAATTTGCCTAAAATGTAAAAACATTTTGATTTTTACATTTTTTTGAGAATTTCATATAAAAGAATGTGAAAAATATTGTTATTTTTTCAAAATTGTCGCTCTTTTTTTGTTTATAGCGCAAAAAATAAAAATCGCACAGGTGATCAAATACCACCAAAAGGAAGCTCTGTTTGTGGGAAAAAAAAGACGTCAATTTCGTTTGGGTAAATTTGCGCACGACTGCACAATTTTTCGTTAAAGTCACGCAGTGCCTAATCGTAAAATAGGTCCTGGTCATTGAGCAGCGAAATACTCCGGGGCTAAAGTGGTTAAACTACTAGAACATAAAAATACTTGCATAATCGTCCTTTCTGATCTGGTATTAGTAGCATGGATCGGAGGATGGATGGGCGATCAGACCCATCCTCCGATCTGAGTCACTGTCTGCTGCATGAAAATCCACCTCGGAGCTGTGTGCAGGCAGTCAATAGAAATAGATGGAAATGCAGCGGCTGCATGGAAATAATCGCATCATACAGCTGCGAGTTCACAGATCTGAACGCACAGGGGTTATTCTCTAATGGCAAATAGACTGTGCACTCTGCAAGTGCAGATGCTCCAGAGCTTAGTAAACAAGGCAAAGCTCTGCTGACTTCCATCATCCAATCATGTGCAAGCAAAATTAATTATGATTTTTTTTTTTTACATTTTCCTTGCGTGGGATTGGGTATTTGCAAAAAGAAGCTTTTTCTCATTTCATCTCGCTTTCCAACAGACTTCTACTAGAGCTCATTGGGTTATGTTGCTCATTAAATTAAACAATGCATAGGGAGTGTTTTGAAGGAAATATTGCGATTTGCATGTAAAGGGTAACTCCACTTTCGTGGGGAAAAAAACAGCAAATAAAAAAAAAATAACATAGAGTATTCAATTGTGACACAAGTCATATTGTAATTGGATTTTAATTAAAAAAAATAACCTTTCCTTTTCAATCTGCAGGCGCTATAATTTTCTGAAAATGCAATGCAATATGGCTACCTGGAGGAAAGTGCACTGACCACACCCCAGAAACATCATTTCCTGCTTGTGTGATTGGATAACCAATTTTCCCAGAAGTCTGCCTAAGATACAAGTCAGATTTCAGGTATTCCCTGAAACAAAAATTTACAGTAATTTTTGGTGTGATACTCCAAATAGGAACACATCTAAAGGGATGCAGGCCCTGCAGTTTTCCTCATTAGCTGCACAGCTGATTGATAATTATGAAACCACTCCCATTAGACCCACTTAGCACAGGGGCAAAGAGGAACAAACAGTGATTTCTTCAGAATGACAAAAGGTAGGAATCTGCAACAAAGGTTGTTATAATCCTTGTTAATGTACATATATCACTCAGAGGTGAATGTTTTTTTTCTCAATAAAAGTGGAGTTACCCTTTAAGCCTGGGAACCTTTTTTTTTGTTGGTATTTTGGTCATCTTGACATGCTGTAGGTAACATCTGTCCATATATTGTTTTATCATCAATCACATCACTGAATTGCTCAGATTGGGACAGGTTTACTTTAAAATTGCTCCCCCTTCCCTTTCCCTGAAGTTTTATTTTTTATTATTATTTATGTTATCATAGTAGAAGGTTTATAGTATCCATGAAATCATGTATCAGATGTGTTACATTTATTAAAACAAGACAATTGGTATGCCAAGCCAAAATAACTGTGCTGCATATCAGGCAAAGAACAGTATTTACACTTCTGATTGTTCACATGGTGATACTATGGCTTTTTTCCCAAATCTCTGATAATTTGTAATACATTTCTTAGTTTTCAACAGTACATCTCCTATTTAGCAATCTTAAAGGTTTGAAATCATGTTATCCAATGGTGCCATCTTGTGTTGTTTTAGCAGTACTACATTCAATATTTTTTTATAGTAACAACTTTACATTGAGTTTTTCCTTGTATTACTTGTCTATATATCTCCTCTATGACAATGTTTAGAAAAAAATTAGATACGTTAATAAATAGCTGTATAGAAAGTCCATATGCAGCGCTAAAAACAGAATAAACAGTAGTCCATATGTAATGATGAAATGAAGAGATGAGATCCCAACACCAGCTTCTGTGCGAATAAGCAGCACATCACAGTGCCAATCAAATCTTCTTACCATAGCAAAGGAAGAAATTAGACACATATGAATTTATATGTGGTCAACATCAACTCATCAGCTGAACAGCTTCACATCATGCCACCTTCACTAGCAGGAATCGCTTAAATCCCTTCCTCCACACAGAGCACAAATGTTATGCTGGAAGTATCAGTTTAAATCACCACACACAAGGGTGGTACCACCAAAAATAAATTAATGAAACAACACATAGTGAAAGTCCGTATGGAGACACATATAGTTTATTAGGAATGTTCTTACAAAGGTGGATAAAAATCAAGCATCATGAATACACAGGGAGCTGCCGTGGCTCGTAGCGTACTTGTGTTCTGGCATCCATTCTGAAGCATTTCATTCAATAGATTTTCTGATGCCTTAAGACTTCCCTTCATTGGAACTAAGGGGCCAAGCCCTACCCCTGAAAAACAACCCCACACCATAATCCCCCCTCCACCAAATGATTTAGACCAATGCACAAAGAATGGTCCATAAAGACATGGATGAGCGAGTTTGGGGTGGAGGAACTTGACTGGTCCTTACCTTAACCCTGTAGAACACCTTTGGGATGAAGTAAAGCACAGACTGCAAGCCAGGCCTTCTCTCTAACATCAGTGCCTGACCTCACAAATGCACTTCTGGAAGAATGGTCAAACATTCCCATAGACACACTCCTAAACCTTTCTGGACAGCCTTCCCAGAAGAGTTGAAGCTGGTATAGCTGCAAAGGGTGGGCCAACTTAATATTGAACCCTACAGACTAAGACTGGGATGCCACTAAGTTAATGTGCCTGTAAAGGCAGGCGTCCCAGTACTTTTGGTAATATAGGGTGTGTGTGTGTGTATACAGTGCCTTGCGAATGTATTCGGCCCCCTTGAACTTTGCGACCTTTTGCCACATTTCAGGCTTAAAACATAAAGATATAAAACTGTATTTTTTTTTTGAAGAATCAACAACAAGTGGGACACAATCATGAAGTGGAACGAAATTTATTGGATATTTCAAACTTTTTTTAACAAATAAAAAACTGAAAAATTGGGCGTGCAAAATTATTCAGCCCCCTTAAGTTAATACTTTGTAGCGCCACCTTTTGCTGTGATTACAGCTGTAAGTCGCTTGGGGTATGTCTCTATCAGTTTTGCACATCGAGAGACTGAAATTTTTGCCCATTCCTCCTTGCAAAACAACTCGAGCTCAGTGAGGTTGGATGGAGAGCGTTTGTGAACAGCAGTTTTCAGTTCTTTCCACAGATTCTCAATTGAATTCAGGTCTGGACTTTGACTTGGCCATTCTAACACCTGGATATGTTTATTTGTGAACCATTCCATTGTAGATTTTGCTTTATGTTTTGGATCATTGTCTTGTTGGAAGACAAATCTCCGTCCCAGTCTCAGGTCTTTTGCAGACTCCATCAGGTTTTCTTCCAGAATGGTCCTGTATTTGGCTCCATCCATCTTCCCATCAATTTCAACCACTTTACGACTGCTCACAGTAATACTACTGCGGCAGAGTGGCTCGTTATCGTCTGACGACGTAGTATTAACGTCGTCAGACACTCCCCCTTCTGGGCGGCGCTTGCGCGCCGCCGGAGGCTCGCTCCCGCTGTTTTCATTCACAGCGGGAGTCGGGCCAGGGGAGGAGCAGCGGCGATCGCTGCTGCTCTGCCCCGATCGCCGGGGATCTAGTGTGGAGATCCGCCCGCCTGTGTAAACACAAGCGGACGGATCTCCATAGTGACAGGGAGTGACAGATCGGACTGTTCAGCATAGCTGGACATCCGATCTGTCCATGACTCACTCAGTCACCTCCCCCCCTACACGTCAGTAAGCACCAGGCATACATTAACCCCTCCCTCTCCAATAAAATTAACCCCTTCCCTGCCAGTGTCATTTTTACAGTAACAGTGCATATATATAGCACTGATTACTGCAGTAATGTCACTGGTACCCCCAAAAGTGTCAAAAATGTCAGTCAAGGGTCCGATATGTCCACCGCAATGTCGCAGTCCCACAAAAAAAAAATCGCAGATCGCCGCCATTACGCGTTAAAAAAAAAAACACCAAAAATGACAGAAATCTTTCCCTTTGTTAGTAAACGCAATAACTTTTGCGCAAACCAATCAAAATACGCTTATTGCGATTTTTTTTTTACCAAACATAGGTAGCAGAAAACAAATTGGCCAAAATTTTTTTAAAAAATTGGTTTTTACATCTTTTTTGGGGGGAATTTCATATAAAAAAATGTTAAAAATATTGTTATTTTTTCAAAATAAATGCTCTTTTTTTGTTTATAGCGCAAAAAGTAAAAATCGCACAGGTGATCAAATACCACCAAAAGAAAGCTCTGTTTGTGGGAAAAAAAGGACGTAAATTTCGTTTGGGTACGGCATCGCACGACCGCGCAATTGTCAGTTGAAGTCGCACAGCGCCGAATCGCAAAAAGTGGCCTGGACGGAAGACAGCAAAATCCTCCGGTGGTAAAGTGGTTAACCATCTTCCCTGTCCCTGCTGAAAAAAAGCAGGCCCAAACCATGATGCTGCCACCACCATGTTTGACAGTGGAGATGGTGTGTTCAGGGTGATGAGCTGTGTTGCTTTTACGCCAAACATAACGTTTTGCATTGTTGCCAAAAAGTTTGATTTTGGTTTCATCTGACCAGAGCACCTTCTTCCACATGTTTGGTGTGTCTCCCAGGTGGCTTGTGGCAAACTTTAAACTACACTTTTTATGGATATCTTTAAGAAATGGCTTTCTTCTTGCCACTCTTCCATAAAGGCCAGATTTGTGCAGTATACGACTGATTGTTGTCCTATGGACAGAGTCTCCCACCTCAGCTGTAGATCTCTGCAGTTCATCCAGAGTGATCATGGGCCTCTTGGCTGCATCTCTGATCAGTCTTCTCCTTGTATGAGCTGAAAGTTTAGAGGGACGGCCAGGTCTTCGTAGATTTGCAGTGGTCTGATACTCCTTCCATTTCAATATTATCGCTTGCACAGTGCTCCTTGGGATGTTTAAAGCTTGGGAAATCTTTTTGTATTCAAATCCGGCTTTAAACTTCTCCACAACATTTTTTCGGACCTGCCTGGTGTGTTCCTTGTTCTTCATGATGCTCTCTGCGCTTTAAACGGACCTCTGAGACTATCACAGTGCAGGTGCATTTATACGGAGACTTGATTACACACAGGTGGATTCTATTTATCATCATTAGTCATTTAGGTCAACATTGGATCATTCAGAGATCCTCACTGAACTTCTGGAGAGAGTTTGCTTCACTGAAAGTAAAGGAGCTGACCCAATTTTTCAGGTTTTTATTTGTTAAAAAAGTTTGAAATATCCATTAAATTTCATCCAACTTCATGATTGTGTCCCACTTGTCGTTGATTCTTCACAAAAAATTACAGTTTTATATCTTTATGTTTGAAGCCGGGAAATGTGGCAAAAGGTCGCAAAGTTCAAGGGGGCCAAATACTTTCGCAAGGCACTGTATATATATATATATATATATATATACATACACAGTATATATATACTTTCTACTGACATATTGAAAATAAACAACTGTTATTTACTTAAAGCAGGCAGGTATCTTCTTAGTATCAAACACTACCACACATTCTTGAAAGGGGGGAAATATAATGGTTTGGGAAAATGTGTATTCATTATTTGTTTTTACAACTTTTTCCTGGAAACTTTGGGTGGAGTAGTTCAAAAAGAGAAGTCCTTGCTTTTGCTCATATGTTTGCAAATTTCAGGTTCAGATACAGTTTTTTTGAAGCTAGAAACAGTCAGATAACTAGTATTCTTAGATGGAAGTCAGCAATTATTTTGTAAAGGGCCTTCATGCTCAGACCTGACCTTTTTACTATTAATATTTGAAGAATTTTTTTTGGGGGGGGGGGTTTGTCCTATTATTGTTCGTTTTAAATCTTTGCGGCCTTGATTTCCTTTTTACATATCCTGTTATATTCTTGTAACATTTAAACGATGATAGTGTTACTTCATTTTTATATTTTTTAAAAGCTCTTTTCTTATTATTTAAATGAATTGCATACTTTGCAGTGTGTTCACATACAATCTTTTTGAAGAATTTCCTTACATCAAGCTCCTCAATTGAGTGCCCCCTTATATCAGGTGTTCCCATCAGAGTACCTCCTTACATTAGGTACCCCCATCTGAGTGCCCCATTACATCATTTGTCCCTATCAGACCCCACAACATAAATTGCCTCCCATCAGAGTGACCCATAAATCAAATGTCCCCATCAGAGTCCTCCTTACATCAATTGCCCCCCTGCCTCATGGATCGGTGGATATACACTTAGAGATCTAGGGGGAGGGGGCACAACTGAAATCTGGGGGCACAGCCCCCACCCATGCGCTCCCTAGATCCGAGCTTGACTAAAACCATTAATATGTGTCTCCCCCTAAAGTGTTTTTGTTTAGAACATACAGTTACAAAACAGATGATCAGACGAATCACTGATACCTATTGGAGATTCTAAAATGGGTGTTTTGCAAGTAACCAGCACACATAGTTCACATAGGTTGGAGTGGACTAGTGTGCAGACACAAGTGGTTACCTGGGGCAAAGGAAGTTTTACAGCAGCTTCTCAATAGTATGTACCTGATATAGGTGGAGTGGCCTCTAACAGCAAGGGAGACTCCTTCTGCCAGTGGTCTGTCTCCCAGAGCAAATGGGAGAGGATTCGTGCCACAGAGTTTTTCATCCTGTGCAGAGGTACGGAAGTTCAAGATTTAAGTTTAGTGCACGTGTGGAGCCTGCGCAGGGTGCATGGCGGGGCGCACTCCGCTACTGGGGAATAGTAATGGAAAACACTGGACAGGTAGATGTAGACAAGGCTCAGCAAGTCCCTCCTAAATGCAGATTACAGAGAAGGTGTATGTTGTCACAGGGAACCAAGAGTTAACTGGAGAACAGTTGCAGTGCAAGTGTACATGGTGGACGTTTATCTCTAAGAGTAGAGGCCCACCTTGAGGTTGAGTATTCTCCCATGGCACCCTCAGCCTTTTCCCAGTGCATTGATGACGATGACACAAAGTAAAGGTACCCCATGTGTATTAAAGTGATCCTGTATAAGGTGCCTAGCGTAGCCCAGAAAAACCCACCTCAGGGCAGGCCTCTCATATAACCCTTGCTTGGCGCCCAATGGGGAGGCAAACATGAAGGACGTGACCACCACCCTTGCAACCCTCTACCCATGCCATTTTACATGTGAACATGCTATCTTACATAGAAGCTAAGTATGCAACAGATTATGCTTAGATTAATGAGAGTATTGGGTTAAAGAAGAATCCCAGGTATGGATATTGGGCCAGCTTGGACCAATGTAACAATGCATATACCATACTTCTAGAAGCTGGAAATCACTGAAGTAGATACCACTAATATAGTGATCCCCACTTGCTTCCGGGTCCTGTCTGGCTGATGTGCTGAATCGTGAACACTGGATGTCACCCGTTTGGCATGGGCACCATTCAAGGAATGCTTTGCATTTTCCCAATTAATACAAAGCCTTCTGTAACTGGACAAGACGAAGAGAGTGACATCACTACCCTGCCTCCCCACCTTGTCCAATCAGTGAATGCTTTGTATTCACTGCGCAAGTGCAAAGCAATTTCTAAATGGCACCCGTGCCAAGAGGACAACAATGCAGCAGGGCAGCTGCTCAGCATGGGACCAAGAAGGTAATGGAGATCACTGAGGTAGCGGAATCTATTACAGTGATTTCCAGCTTCCATGGAGACCTCACAGGTATGGTATAAACATATTTACAATGGCCAAAGCTGGACCAATGCAACTATGTAAAAATATTCATACCTGTAATTCTTCTTTAAGTTAAGTAAGCAGGTGAGAGGATGAGTGTGATTGGAGTAAAGAGGGAAGTATTAAATGAGAATGATCACAAAGATGTATAACATTATTTTGTTTCTGATTGAACAATGTACATGTAGCGTGCTCTAAAACACTAGCAGCAATGTCCGACAGGGTGCCCCCTTCTCCCTTGGCGCACAGCTGCACGACACCACATCTAGCAAGTAGAAGGCTGCTTTGATAGTGAGCACCTGTCTCTGGCTCCCTGCACTCCCAAGCACCATCAAGAGGAATGCAGAGGGAGGGCACCTTTTTTCTTTAACTGTATATTGTAAAAAAAACATGGGCTCCTTCAGATGGTTCCTAAACATGAAGCAAATTAAGAATTTTGAGGCAACATTTTGTAGTAGTAGCACAGTTGAAGGTCTTCATCTTCATCTACTTTCTGTTCCTATTCATCCTGGGGAAAGAGATAAATGAGAAGTCTTTTCCCCATTGTACAAACTATAGTAAATTAATGTGATTGTGAGGAATAGGATCTGTGGACATGAGAAACAAGGCAGTATTATTTCTGGTGTTACTAGTTATAAGAATGCTTCTGCTCAAACTCCCCTCCAAGCCTTTACTCCAATTATCCAATATAGTGTTCTGATTCCCATGCTTCCTTTCAGATGCCAATTTAACAAAAAAAGCTCAAATCATGGCATGCCTGACATATACTTGTATAATGGTAAGGTAAGGAGCTCTGGACTTCTTGGTGTGTTGTAATTTTTAAAAGAAGTGTGTGGAGATTGGTAGGCAGCTCTGTAGCCCTGGGGACAATTTTGAGCAGTTCCTGTGAAATGGTAAATGAAGATTGAAGGGTAAAAGTAGCATTCCACTGGTAAAAGTCCAGCATACATTTTATTTGTGTTTAACGAGGTGAGCCTATTGTGCTATGATAAGGGTTCCTCTTCATCAGGGCTGGAAAAACAAGAGTTTAAGCTCTGGACTGGGCTGGGTAATCGGTTAAAGGTCTGCAGTTGCGGCAGCATGACAGTGAGAGCCAGGCAGAGAGAGTGGAGGATGCAAAGAGGAAAAGCTGCAGACTATTTGTTTCACTCATTCCTCAGCCCAATCTAGGCCTCAACCCTCTGTTTATCCAGCCTTGATGAAGGGGGCCCTTATGTGTAAACAGGGCCCTGATTAACCCCCAGCAATGGTCCTCCTGCAACAGGAATGATATGGGGTACCATATACCTGAATCAGTGCTCCTCTAATAAAGCAGTACATAATCTTCTTCTTATTAATCGACAGCAACAGTGTTCTTTATAAAGTTAGTCTTAACAAGGGGGCCCCAACAAGCTCTTCCTCTGTTATGGGTGCCCAGAGTAGACTCTTCCTCCTTCTTTGCCCCTGGAAGCCCCAAAGGGGCAACTTTCAACACTAATCCGCAACCTACCTAATTGCTTTCTGCAGGTTACCACTTTCCATCAACCTCTACAACTCACCCAGACCCTTCTTATATAGACAAAGGACAGCTCAACCTACATTAGACCCTCAGGAGCAGGGCTTCCCTAAAATTAGTAGTAAAGTCATTTTTTTTACCTTGCACCTACAGGTAAGATTATAATAAGGCTTACCTGTAGGTACAGTATATTGTTTCCTAAACTTGCGGTGTTTAGGAGATATTCAAACTTGATGCAGCCCGTGACATCACCGGTATTTGCTGGTGACGTCACAAAGCTCCATGCTACAGCCAAAGGCTCCCGTGCGCATGTGTGGGAGTGACATCATTATGGGCCTGCCCTATCATACAGCTGGAGCCCGCGAACCTGGAAGGAAGACCAGGGAAAGATGGAAGCCCTGTAAGTGGCTTCTGGGCTTTGTTCTAAGGTAATGGATGGTGACACCCACAACTCTGCTTGCTGCACATTGTTTCATAATGTGCATACTAGCACATTATGCCATTGCCTTGCAGGGAATTATTATTTTTTTATATGCTGTCGTTTACTGCTGCTTTAAAGGGTGCTAACCCCTTCCCTTACATATGACCCCAGAAGCGGGTTGGAGTTACGTTGCACTTTTATCCTTCAATCTTCTTCCACAATTCTGAACTTGGCAGATATCATTTTTGGTAGATGGTTGTGGGGTGGGTGAATCTGCCACTGAGGGACTGCTTATTTTTGTCACTATAGTGACCCCTATTTCCTTCTCTACTGGGAACATGCTTGACGCAGCTATACTTACAATATGCAAAGCAAAACACATATGCATGCACATATAACTGTTATGCCCTCAGTCAATTTAGAGAATTCGTAACTTGAAATGGAATAAGATTTTGGAAAGACAGCTAGATCTGCAACATTTAATTCTGAAGCAATTCAATTACTGAAATAAAAAAAAGAATCAATACAATTATGAGCAGTAATACAATGCATGAATGAAAATATGCCATTAACTTAATTGCATGTCCATAAAAAAGACCCAAAGTGAATTTTGATAGCTAAAATGTAATGTGATATATTCCTTAACCATTGCCATGGGACTTATTTCCTTCCTGAAATGATGGTTTTAAAGAGAGATTTGGCCCATTTTAAAATTCATTAGTTTATAATCCCCATTTCCCTTTCAGGGGCCATTTCTGAACATAGAGTAAAATGAAATTGCCTTTATAAAATGTAAATATCTGTAAGGAAGTATTCAACGTCAGTTGCTCTACAAGCTTTTTTTGATCAGTTGTTCAAAGCCTAACTCCATATTTGTATTTTTTAGCTTGGCAGGCTTTATTTCTGTCTGTGGCCCCACTATGAAGATTTTCTCTCATTTCCTGCCCCTTTGGCACAACGACAGGAAAGGACAGGGGGGCACAGAGAGAAATAAAAAAAAAAAAAACTGTCAGTAGTATTAACTCTTCATCGCTCTCATATCCTACAATTTTGTGTCCTGAAATTTCACCAATAGAGACGCAGAGAGCAAAAAAACAAAAAACAAAAGGATCATACCTTTCCTTACTCTAACAAAAACAAAAATGGAAAATTGTATCAAATACTTACCATAATTTCCTTTCCTGATGCCAATGTATGGGAGTATACATGTGATATAGCTTTGCCCCTATATCCACCCACAGGATCTGTTTAAATCTATAAAATGAAAGCTAGAGCAACCTCCCACATTCTCCGTAAAAATAACAAGATCAAAAAAGTGAGGGTTCATATGCTGTCATGGATTGGCATCAACAAAGGAAAATTACGGTAAGTATTTGATACAATTTTCCATTTTCCTGACGCCAACATGGCAGCATACATGTGATAAATAACAAGCTAAACAGGCAGGGCTAAAATATATAATCACACTTTATTACAATGGACATGGAAGCCTGGACCGATCCCATTGAAGTCCATTGATGTACGAAATCTTCCCTGTAGGACAGGTGCACTGCAGCAACCAGCCTTCTGCTTTGCAGATATCTCCATAGGCATTTTGCATGCACTGCCCTACCTTAAAAATGTAAAAATTTGGAAGGTTGCTCTATATTTCCATTTATAGATTTAAACAGGGCCTGTGGGTGGATATAGGGGCAGAGCTATATTACATGTATGCTGCCATGTTGGCGTCAGGAAATAAGGTCTGAATGTAGCTGGGCTGTGACTGCTGGCTGTATTAGAATTCAGTTCCCAGTGGGAAAAATTATGTGGTGTCAACTACTAAGGCATCTCCAAAAAGAAAGGAAAATAGAGGGCACACCGGCCTAGCGCATTATCCTTTGCAACAATTTATTATTCAACAAGTATGTGCATCATACTCACAAACCAAGAAGAAATACAAGCAAAGTAAAAAGTCCAAGTCCACCAAGTTCTTCATTCAGCATGGTCTTATGGTTAAAGCGGAGTTCCGGCCTCGGAAACTATTTTTCACTAAAAATACCCCCCGGGACAGTCAGGGCTAGTGCATTCCACAATGGATAGCCTCTGAACTGTCCCAGGTCGCACTTACCTTTTAGAAGAAATACTTACCTTGAAAATTTCTTCTCCAACGCTGCCATCTCAGGTGTGGGCAGCTGAAGCCAGCGTGTCCTCTTCTGCGTCCTCTTCCGTGTCCTCTTCGGTCCCACAATGCCCTGCACCCGCCCCACTCGTCACTTCCGGTGCAGGCGCGTCTTCCCTGCAAAGCTTCTGGGCATGCCCAGAAGCTGTTTAGCAGGGAATGACGCGCCTGCACCGGAAGTGACGAGCGGGGCCGGTGCAGGCGCATTGATTCCTGGGAGCGATGACGTTCAGCTCCCAGGAATCAATGCAAGCAGGAAGTAACAGTGCGGGCCGTGGCCACAGAGGGAGGAAGTGGAAGTATATTTTCTTCAATATCAAGGTAAGTAATTAAAAAATGGGGACTATCCATTTGTTTTTTAGGTGACACTGAGCAAGCGTATGGCCCAAAGTGGATTTTGAGGCCAGAACTCCGCTTTAACCACTTTACCACCGGAGGATTTTGCTGTCTTACGTCTGGGCCACTTTTTGCGATTCTGCACTTTGGGACTTTAACTGACAATTGCGCGGTCATGCGACATCGTACCCAAATGAAATTGACATCCTTTTTTTCCCACAAATAGAGCTTTCTTTTGATCACCTGTGCGATTTTTACTTTTTGCGCTATAAACAAAAAAAGAGCGTAAATTTTGAAAAAATAACAATATTTTTCACTTTTTTTTATATGAAATTCCCCCCCAAAAAATGTAAAAATCAAATTTTTTTTAAATTTTTGGCCAATATGTTTTCTGCTACCTATGTTTGGTAAAAAAAAAATCGCAATAGGTGTATTTTGATTGGTTTGCGCAAAAGTTATTGCATTTACTAACTAAGGGAAAGATTTATGTCATTTTTGGTGTTTTTTTTTTAACGAGTAATGGCGGTGATCTGCGATTTTTTTTGCGGGACTTCGACATTGCGGCGGACAGATCGGACCCCTGACTGACATTTTTGACACTTTTGGGGGTACCAGTGACATTACTACAGTAATCAGTGCTATAAATATGCACTGTTACTGTAAAAATGACACTGGCAGGGAAGGGGTTAATTTTATTGGAGAGGGAGGGGTTAATGTATGCCTGGTGCTTACTGACGTGTGTGGGGGAGGTGACTGTGTGACACAAGGTCAGATCGAGGGTTCAGCTATGCGGAACCCTGCAATCTGACCCTGCCTGTCACTTCGGAGATCCGCCCGCTTGTGTTTACACAAGCGGGCGGATCTCCACACTTGATTCCCCGACGATCGGGGAAGAGCAGCGGCGATTGCCGCTGCTCCTCCCCTGCCCCAACTCCCGCTGTGACTGAATACAGCGGGAGGGAGCCTCTGGCGGCGTGCACGCGCTGCCTAGAAGGGGGAGTGTCTGCCGACGTAGTACTACGTCGTCAGACCTACAAGAGCCACTTTGCCGCAGTACAGCTCTAGTGAGCAGACGGCAAGTGGTTAAAGACAGTCCTGGACATAAGAGCTACTAAAGCATGCCTGCTGGGACAACAGCATAGAATATAGTTAAAGTGGAACTTAACTGAGCACCACAAGCTGAAAATGCTACCTAAGATAGATTTATAGTCTCTCCCATGGTCCTCCCTTCCCACGTTGCTTCCTGGGAGTATAGTTTCCCCAGCAATCCAGATCACAGTCTGCTCTCAATTCAGAACTATGTTTCCAACAATCCTGTTCTTCCACTTCCTGCGAGAGGCCGATCTCTTCTGAAAGCAGTCTTAAAGGTACACAGAAATAGTCTCAAGGATCAGAAGGTAAATCTGCATTATCAAAGAATGGCAGTCCGCTACACAGATAAAAACAAAAAAGAAAAAAAAAAAAAAGACTCATGGGATTTGTACCATAATTTTGACCTAGCCCAGAATCCAGGAAGCAACTGAAGAAATGCAGATAAAAAGTTTAAAACAAGTAAATATATTATGCTTTTTCTATCTATTTAACAATACTAGCCACACAAGGATTAAAAATAGTTAATGCTTTAGAGAGTCTAATTCTGCTTTAAGGAAGACTTGCATTCCATATCTCACCACACAATCTACCAATATGCTCATTCAGTTCAAACTACACACTAACCCATAAATACATCTCAGATCATTTCCAAAAAAATAAATAAATAAAACAACCACTAAGAAATTTCCTCAAGATTGCTTTTGTCAGCTAGATGACCCCACCTCCCCCATTCTCTTTTATTTTTTAAGTTTAGCTCTCCAAAACAGTTTTCACTGGGCTGCCCACTATTATCTAACTCACTACAACTCTTCTAGGAGCAGAGACTGGTGATCCACCAGTACAGTCCGGGCCCACCGCTGACTGGTCTTGTCACTGCATGTCAGCATAACTTCACAGTCTTCTGGAGCCTGTGAGAACCCCAAGGCTACACAGTCAATGGGAAGTTAAAAAAAGTAAGAATAATAAATAAACAATAAATCTATATTTCAAGAGAAAAAAACATTAAATGAAGGTCATACAAAAATGGAGAAAGGCTGGTGCTATGGTCGTCAGCTAAAACATTGTTTATTTTAGCATATGAACACAGTCAAATAAAAAGCCAACGTGTTTCGTCCATCAGGCCTTAATCATGGCTAACACATAAGTGACACAAAACAGCTTAAATAGTGTAGACTAAATCACATGGTTAAACCCAAGGGTCACATGACCCAAAAAAGGGGTGGTTGCAAATATCAAAACATACAAAAGAAGAACACTATAAGCATAAGATTTGACTGAATGTATATAATATCATGTATCACAAAGATAAAAAAGGAACAGCATTAAATATACTGAAAAAATATACTGAAAAAGTATATACCTTCAGATATCTGTTTCTATTTATATTGCTTTTGTGTGTGTTGGATGATCATCCTAGCTTCTACTTCTTAAAAAGTTTGTCGTTTGTGTGATACCACACAACACATTTATTATGTGTCAATTCAATATTGTTTATGTGCACTAGTTTTGGGTTTATTCGTTGTTTTATTATATTTGTGTTCTAGACCCTCTGGCTGGCATTTGTTTCTCATTGATGCTTTGGAATTGACCAGCGCGGCACTGATTCTATTTATTACTTTATATCTTAGTGTGGGAACATTTTAACTGTCAGCAGCCGCATTGGCATTTTACCTTATCCTTTTTACCAATGGAGTATAGGGAGAACGGGGCTAAACAAATCTGAATATGTGTAAACCAACTGCCCAATCCAGCCAGTGGTACATCCTTGACATGCAGTAGTCCATGGATATGATCACTTTTAGGCATTTTAGGTATAGCCTTACTGTCCCTATCTGTGTTTGCTTGACCAGGGCAGGGATAGCCTATCAAAACAAAAATGAATCGTTCCCGGGTTTCGGCACCAAAAAAAACAAAAACAAAAACCCCAAAAATGAAGAGTTTAAAAATCGTAAAATATATTTAACAAAAATGCATTTCCTGAGGGGAGAATCTTCAGATCCCTGGGGACATTGGGGCTCAAAGGAAGAGGCTGTGTGTCTCTTTCCTGGGCAGAGGGTAAGGCATGTGCAGGTCGCTTAGAGGGACTGCATCAGACTGCCAGCAAATTGCTCATTACCGCATATAAGAGGAAAAGAGGAGTAGTGGGAGACATTCTGGGACACTGGAGAGTGCCACAGATGCTGACTGAGCCCTCTGCCTTATAGAGAGGAAGGATAGTGCAGCGAATGGTTGCGCTGCCAACAAGACATAGAGGGCGATCACCTGCTACTCCAAGAGTTGGTAAAAGGCCAGTGGCGAAATTCCACTAGCGCCTTTATCAGTGCTTAAAGGGACATACAATATCTTGAGTACTCAGACATAAGAGTTGGGACCTGACAAGCTGGCCAGCAAAAGAGGGAGTACATTATAGACTGTTAAACTTCTATAGTGGAATAACTTTTCCTAGTTATGTACCCGATTATAGGATATAGGAGAGTTTGCTCTCTATGCCAATTGTTGTTTTCTGCAGTATACAGTAATTCTTGCTACTGTTCAACCATTTGCAGTATATTTCCGGCTCCAGTGATAGATGGAACACTGATCCAATGCGAGCAAATTGAATCAGTGTGACGTGTATTATAGGAGGCGGGACCTTGTTACAGCTGCTGCTGGAGGAGGAGGACCGAGGGAAGGCAGGACGGGCGTGCTGGGATATTCAAATCCAAGATGAGCGGGGATGCGGTGGCGGCAGCCAGTCACAGGCTCGGAGAAGGCATCAGCCAATGGGGTGGAGCGATGTCAGTCTTGAGACTGCGCAGGTGGCCAATCAGAGTGCTCAGGTGAGAGTAGAGGGTGATGGAGTAGTTCGCTGGGTAACAGAGCTGAGCACTCCTCTGCAATGACCCGAAATTAGGAGTAAGTGATCAGGTAAGTAAACCACCCACCACCAATGCTGAGGGGGCTACAGCCTGCCACTGACCACCAATGCTGGGGGGGGGCTACAGCCTTACACTGACCACCAATGCTGGGGGGGATGGGGGGCTACAGTCTACCACTGACCACCAGTGCTGGGGGTAGGGGGGCTACAACCTGCCACTGACCACCAATGCTGGGGGGAAGGGGCAGGGCTCGAGTCCTGCAGGAACGCATGGGAATGGCATTCCTGTACTTTTTCCACAGCAGGAACGCTGTTCCCTTTTGACTCCCAGGATCAGCCCTGCTGTGGATGTGCAGGAAGGGGAGGACGTCCGTGTCAACAGGGGGGCGGTCCGCCCCTGATGTGGGTTGTCATTTTGGTACACCCGTCCTCCCCTCCCTCGGTCCTTCTCCTTCAGCGGCTGCTGTAACAAAGTCCCGCCTCCTAGATGGGCTCCAGTGATAGGCGGAACACTGATCCAATGCGGGCAAATTGAATCACTGTGACGTGTATTATAGGAGGCGGGAGCTTGTTACAGCTGCTGCTGAAGGAGGAGGACGTGGTGACTGGGATATTCAAATTCAAGATCGACGACACAGAGGGAGATCACTGATGTGTTTTATCTATCCAGACACTAATGAGGCTGCATTGCTGGGCATTTATGGGCACTGGTAAGGCTGCATTGCTGTGCATTTATGGAAAATTGTAATGCTGCATTGCTGGGCACTGGTAAGGCTGCATTGCTGGGCACTGGTAAGGCTGCATTGCTGGGCACTGGTCAGGCTTCATTGATGGGCAGTGGCCAGGCTGCATTGATGGGCACTGGTGAGGCTGCATTTGCTGGGTACTGGTTAGGCTGCATTCGCTGGGCATTGATGAGGCAGCATATGCTGGGCATTTATGGGAAATTGTAAGGCTGCATTGCTGGGCACTGGTAAGGCTGCATTGCTGGGCACTGGTAAGGCTGCATTGCTGGGCACTGGTCAGGCTGCACTGATGGGCACTGGTCAGGCTGTACTGATGGGCACTGGTCAGGCTGCATTTGCTGGGTACTAGTGAGGCTGCATTTGCTGGGTACTGGTGAGGCTGCATATGCTGGGCAATAGTTACGCTGAATTGATGGGCACTGGTCAGGCTGCATTAATGAGCACTGGTCAGGCTGCGCTGATGGGCACTGGTCAGGGTGCATTGATGGGCACTGGTCAGGCTGCATTGCTGGGCACTGATCAGGCTGCATTGCTGGGTATTGGTAAGCCTGCATTGCTGGGCACTGGTAAGGCCACATTTAATGGGTACTGGTAATGCTGCATTTGATGGGCCCCCAGTCCAGGGGAACCATTATCACAAATTGTGGTGTTTTTTTTTTTTTAGTGTAGCATACAGATTAAATTATTTTGTTGTTACATCTGTGCTATTTTTATTTGTTTAATGCATATGAATTTTTTGAGGTGTCCTAAGAAAGTGGCACTTTACAATAAATGTTGCACTTTGTTAAAAAAAAGTAGTATGTACAGTATATACACACACACTATTTTATTTTTGAGGTGGGGGAGGAAATCTTGGGCGAGTTTCCACACTTTTTTTTCCCAGGACTTGACCCCTGGATAAGTGTCCAAGGGTATTGAATTAAAATATTCAATAGGTCCATATCTAATATTTGTACTATGACTCCTTTACAGCAATGTCCTCAGTAGGGATGATCGAACGGTTCGGGTCGACCATCTGTTTGACCCGAACATTGACTGTTCGAAATTCGGCCGAATTTCGAACTTTTTGCTGAAAAAGTTCTGAATTCGGCAACCAGAACCGACCAAAATGCAATGGGACAGGAACTGGGCTTTAAAAGCCCGTGATTGGACCAGAACCATCAGTAAAAGCCAATTGAGGGGGCAGGAGGATGCTAGGAATGTGTCCCACGCACTGGGACAGCTTCTACCTTCTTAGGCCACCTCCCTCTGCCTCATCTGGAGTCGGTGAGTCTCAGGACAGTGAGTGTACAATGCAGTGTACAGTCCACACAGTGTGTTTAACACATACATACATACATACACCCTCAGCTGCCCGGTGCCAGCCAGCCAGCCACCCACACACCTGTACCAGCCAGCCACGGGCCCTGCCTGTACCAGCTAGCCAGCCACAGGCCCTGGGCCTGTACTAGCCAGCCACCCACCACACAGGGTGCCAGCCAGCAACCCACCAAAGGGTGCCAGCCAGCTAGCCACCCACCACAGGGTGCCAGCCAGCCACCCACCCACCACAGGGTGCCAGCCAGCCACCCACCAAAGGGTGCCAGCCAGCCACTAAAGTGTGCCAGCCAGTCAGCCACCCACCACAGGGTGCCAGTCAGCCACCCACAACAGGGTGCCAGCAACCCGCCCACCCACCAAAGGGTGCCAGCCAGCCACCCACCACAGGGTGCCAGCCAGCCAGCCACCCACCACTGGGTGCCAACCACCCACTACAGGGTGCCAGCCAGCCACCCACCCACCACAGGGTGCCAGCCAGCCACCCACCCACCAAAGGGTGCCAGCCAGTCAGCCAGCCACCCAGCCACCCACCAAAGGTATGTATGAAAAAAACAAAAACCGTTTAACTGGTGAACATGCTGAAATGTTATGCTTTCTGCACTATAATATTGTTCTACTTAACTAGGAGTATTGAAAGTGTATTAGTATAGTACTAGTGTCCAGTCCACTTCAATCCATTCCACTGTCTAGCTTTTGTCTAGCTTTTTTTCTAACAGGTTTTGCACTGGCTGCGCTGCACTGCAGTCAGTGCAAAACTGCTAGAAAAAAAGCTAGACAGTGGATTGGAGTCAGTGGACTATCGCTGCAGTGGTGCGCCACTCACTGCTGCAATCATTTTAAATCACTACTGCAGTGCAGTCACTGCAGTAGTGATTTAAAATTATTGCAGTGAGTGAGTGTACTACTGCAGCAGTAGTCCACTGACTTCCCACTGTCTAGCTTTCTTTCTAGCAGTTTTGCACTGACTGCAGTTAGTGATTTAAAATCATTGCAGAGAGTGCACTACTGCAGCAGTAGTCCACTGACTCCTCCAATCCACTGTATAGCTGTTTATTGTTGTCTAGCTTTCTTTCTAGCAGTTTAATTTGCATTGACTGCAGTAGTGATTTAAAATCATTGCAGAGAGTGCACTACTGCAGCGGTAGTCCACTGACTCTGTCTAGCTGTTTGTCTAGCTATTTTTCTAGCAGTTTTGCACTGACTGCACTGCTGCGGTAGTGATTTAAAATGATTGCAGTGAGTGAGTGAACTGCTGCAGCAGTTTATGCATCATTCACAATCAGATGATGTGAAACTTATGTCCCTGCAAGTGCGGTTTTCCTATCAGTTTTCATGCAGTTAAGGTGTGAAGAATGAGCCCTTAATGCTAAAAATGTTAATAAACAAACATTAACATGTTCAGTAACAGATTTGTTTTGAAAATTGTGTTTATTTTGCAAAACTTTAAATGTTCAAAATATCGGCCGATACATATATGCAATGCCCAAAATATCCGTATAGGCATCAGCGAAAAACCAATATCGGTCGATCCCTAATTTTGGAGTCTTATTTCACGCACACAGCCAGGCAATATCAATTTAGCAGCTTTCCTACAGACTCATAAATCAGTCCAGGGGATTTTTGTTTTGTTTTTTTGTTTGTTTAGGGGTTAAATTTGGATGGGGAATGGAAACATGGGGTTCTCAGAACTATAGATTATGAATGAAACCTTGACGACTTGCTAATCTCTCTGGCTACTAGATATTAATGCAAAAAATGCTGTCCTCCCGTGGAATTGCTGGTACAGATAAACTAATAGCAAAAAGTTCCAACTGATGAATGCAGGTGCTACTCCTACTGCTCATGCACCTGGCTGCTTTGAAACCCAAGCTAGAGGTGTAGGGTGGCTTTAAAGGGAAAGAACTAGCATTAAGCAGTCCCCTGGATATGGGTATGCAAAATATAGCTGCTCCCCTCTATCCAAGCTTGGGGTGGGGTGAAAAGAACTTACTTACTCAATCCCTCTTTGGTGAATCCTGAGCTCCAAGAGGCTGCTGTACAGGCTTTCCTGCTATACAGGTCCCGATCTTGACTGTCAGGATGGCTTCAGCTAAGCCTAGCTAAAGCTGGAAAGGGAGTGAGACTTCAGCTGCTCCTTTTCTCTTCTACTGGCTCTCTCGTCCTTCCATCTGCCCAGGGGCAAATCCCCCCAGCACAAGGGTCCCCCTCCAGGCAACAGGACCCTGCACTCTACTCCCTTACCGCTAGGCTCATGAACATTTATGGCCTACCTCCCCACGTTCAGGGCCTTGCCTAACCAGGGATTGGTGGAGGCTCCATAAATATTCAGGCTTTAGCCCCTGTTCCTCCACCCTCTAAGTTCTAGAACTATCCAGCAAGTTCTAAAGCCGGGGGGAAGTAAAAGAGACCCAGCCCTTGGAGCTCTGCACAGCTAACACAAACAAATTAACCCCAGCTCCTCTGCTTACAGAGAAGACAACTAAATTTACCTACTCTGTACACTATGGGTGCTTTAAACCCTTATCATCACAGCCCCCCTCTTTACATCACAGTCCTATCTTTACATAACTGCCCCCCTTTAGAGCAGAGTCCTCAGCCCCCCCCCCCCCCTTCACATCCCAGTTAACCCTCTTTACATCATGCTCCCTGTCCACTTTACATCAGTGTGCTCAGTCCCACCTTCACATAACAGTCCTCGCTCTTTACCCCAGTGCCCCCACCCTTACCCTTTACATCACATCCCCCTTCAAATCACAGCCCTCTCTTTACATGATAGTCCCCCTTTTTGCAGAGGACTGATTGTGGGTGCGATGCTTTTCAGGCTCCTGTAAAAATAAAATGCACCTTTTACATGCAAAAATATGGGATTTAATTAATATTTTCTTTAAAAGTGAACATACAAAGTGGTTGAAGAACACAAATGACAAGATTAGAAATAACCCTACTACTACTTAGTTTTTTTTTTTTTTTGCTATAAATGACCCCAATGCAAACATTTTATACCTAATATCCAATACGATGGCTTTACAGTGCTTGGGTCCAGAGCACAGTTCCCACCAGGAAAACTAACTGCACAGGGTTTTTGACTTCTCCCTTTGCTGTGTGTGCTCCACAATTGACATTCAGAGACGTAGTCATCTTCCACCAAGATTGTGTGCTTTTTTTTGTTTTGTTACTATGCCAGTAAGGTATATTAAAGTGTAAGCTTCTTTGAAGATAAGAACTGTTATTGGGTAATTATTTTTAGTAATACATTGCAGATTATGCAGATAATAAACAAATAAAAATAAATGTGGCGCTATGAATTAGTTAGAAGTTGTCTTTTCGCTGTCTATCCAGCAGATGTCTCTCCTGTACATAGGATTACACAAAGGCGACTTTTTTATTAAATAAAAAAAAAAAAATATGGACAGTTGAAAAGATGACTTAAATACTGACTGAGTAGTTAGAACTGCCACCTTAAGCTAGCTGATTCTCAAGTGGATCAATAGAAACACATGAATGCACATGAGAAGCTAAATCAGTATCATCCAACCTCCCTTTCTATGGCCTGGCAGTCACAGTAATTATTAGACTACGCAGTCAATGAGCCTTAATCAAAATAAAGCACGATAATCTAGTTTACTGTTTCCCCAAGTGCACAGCCCAGAATATTAATGCACACTTGTATAACATTACTTGGCTCTAATACCTTAACTATTTTAAGATGGTCTTTTAGCCCTGAAAAAGGCTTATTTGCTCTCAGGTATACTATACTTGTATGTTCAGCTAATAGTAAAGATGAATTACACCCAGATCTGAAATTTAAATTTTGAGTGGGCATCAATAGAATTAAGGATCCTTGGTTTGTTTGTAGACTCCATTGGTGAAATTAACTTGCAGTAGCTGGTGTCACGGTCCCCCTCACAAGGTCAAAACAGATGTGCGTCTTGCTTTCAGGCCCAATAATTTGTTTAGTCTTCATTAAACTGGCCACATTACCATGTGAAAGTACAATGTACTTTAGGTTTACAAATCACTATGTAGTATGACGGCCTACCTGACTGGATATAAACTGAACATATTGTTTAGGTAGACCTGCTCATTACAAAGATGGTGAATCTTAAGGTGATTGTACAATATTTTTCAACCAATATGTAATACATGCTGTCAGATATATGGAGAGTCAATCGATAGGAAGGTGGCACCATCATATATAACAAACAAAATTGTTAGTGGCCATAACAGTTGAATGTCATAAAGTGAGAAAATCTCAATGCTGGATTCTACTATACAGTCAGGTCCATAAATATTGGGACATCGACACAATTCTAATCTTTTTGGCTCTATACACCACCACAATGGATTTGAAATGAAACAAACAAGATGTGCTTTAACTGCAGACGTTCAGCTTTAATTTGAGGGTATTTACATCCAAATCAGGTGAACGGTGTAGGAATTACAACAGTTTCTATATGGTACTCCCACTTTTTAAGGGACCAAAAGTAATGGGACTGATTAACAATCATAAATCAAACTTTCAGTTTTTAATACTTGGTTGCAAATCCTTTGCAGTCAATTACAGCCTGAAGTCTGGAATGCATAGACATCACCAGACGCTGGGTTTCATCCCTGGTGATGCTCTGCCAGGCCTCTACTGGAACTGTCTTCAGTTCCTGCTTGTTCTTGGGGCATTTTCCCTTCAGTTTTGTCTTCAGCAAGTGAAATGAATGCTCAATCAGATTCAGGTCAGGTGATTGACTTGGCCATTGCATAACATTCCACTTATTTCCCTTAAAAAACTCTTTGGTTGCTTTCGCAGTATACTTCGGGTCATTGTCCATCTGCACTGTGAAGCGTCGTCCAATGAGTTCTGAAGCATTTGGCTGAATATGAGCAGATAATATTGCCCAAAACATTTCAGAATTCCTCCTGCTGCTTTTGTCAGCAGTCACATCATCAATAAATACAAGAGAACCAGTTCCATTGGCAGCCTACATGCCCACGCCATGACACTACCACCACCATGCTTCACTGATGAGGTGGTATGCTTTGGATCATGAGCAGTTCCTTTCCTTCTCCATACTCTTCTCTTCCCATCACTCTGGTACAAGTTGATTTTGGTCTCATCTGTCCATAAGATGTTGTTCCAGAACTTTGAAGGCTTTTTTAGATGTTGTTTGGCAAACTCTAATCTGACCTTCCAGTTTTTGAGCCCCACCAATGGTTTACATCTTATGGTGAAGCCTCTGTATTCACTCTGGTGAAGTCTTCTCTTGATTGATGACTTTAACACATACACCTACCTCCTGGAGAGTATTCTTGATCTGGCCAGCTGTTGTGAAGGGTGTTTTCTTCACCAGGGAAAGAATTCTTCGGTAATCCATCACAGTTGTTTTCCGTGGTCTTCCGGGTCTTTTGATGTTGCTGAGCTCACCGGTGCATTCTTCTTCTAAGGATGTTCAAAACAGTTGATTTGGCCACACCTATTGTTTTTGCTATCTCTCTGATGGGTTTGTTTTGTTTTTTCAGCCTAATGATGGCTTGCTTCACAGATAGTAACAGCTCTTTGGATCTCATATTGAGAGTTGACAGCAACAGATTTCAAATACAAATAACACACTTGAAATGAACTCTGGACCTTTTATCTGCTCCTTGTAAATGGGAGGGAATAACACACACCTGGCCAAGGAACAGCTGAGCAGCCAATTGTCCCATTGTCTCATTACTTTTAGTCCCTTATAAAGTGAGAGGCACATATACAAACTGTGTAATTCCTACACCTTTCACCTGATTTGGATGTAAATACCCTAAAATTAAAGCTGAAAGTCTGCAGTCAAAGCACACCTTGTTTGTTTCATTTCAAATCCATTGTGGTGGTGTATGGAGCCAAAAAGATTAGAATTGTGTTGATGTCCCAATATTTATGGACCTGACTCTATGTGTATATATATATATATATATATATATATATATATATATATACATATATATATATATATACATACACACACACACACACACACACACACACACACAATATTACCGAAAGTATTGGGATGCCTGCCTTTACACGCACATGAACTTTAATGGCATCCCAGTCTTTATCCATAGGGTTCAATATTGAGTTGGCCCACCCTTTGCAGCTATAAAAACTTCAGCTTTTCTGGGAAGGCTGTCTGCAAGGTTTAGGAGTGTTCTATCAGGTTGAGGTCAGGACTCTGTGCAGGTCAGTCAAGTTCCTCCTCCCCAAACTCACTCATCCATGTCTTTATAGACCTTGCTTTGTGCACTGGTCTAAATCAGTCGGTACATGTGCTGTAAAAGAAAATACCAGCAGGACAGTTTCCAGCAGTAGTGAGGGAGTTTGGTTGGCTTGTGAACTAAAAAGTGCAACCAGAGCTTAAGACAAGATAAAAGAAGCAGATGTATGTGTATCTGTGGCAGGGAACACAATCTGCATTGCAGTGCTATTCGTGCAGGCTGAGCAGTGTTATGGCAGCAGCAAAGGGGTTACTGCACCTCGCAGGAGAGAGCGTGCCAAAGAGATCTGCCTAGCAGGAGCAGCCACCGCCGGAGAATCAGCTAGTCTGGGGATGTGGGAGTAGTCGAGTCTGCGGGGCTCCAATCTGAATGGAGGAAGAGAGCTGAGACTTCACTTCTGCCGTTGGGTGTAGCTGAGGAGCAGACACGTGTGTGGAGGAGCAAGATGGCAGACGGAGCGCAGGGGCTATCCCATGGGTTGGCAAAGAACCTGAAGAGTCGTGAGGGCCGAGCAGCGGTCACAGGGTACATTGGTTGCGGTCACAACCAAAAAGTCCAGCTCTTAAAGAGGCAGAGTGGTGTCAATGGGCCCAGAAGTTGAAGTCCTACAATTCCCTAAAAGTCCAGGTTTCTGCTCTTTCTGCTATGTCAAGCAACAGGTGGACTCTCCATCCTCTAGTGGTCCATTTTTTAAAGGTGGCAATAAACATTATACCTCCTGTGAAATCTTTTTTTCCCAAATTGAATTTGACTCTGGTTTTGAAGGCCTTACTAGCTCCTCAATTTGATCCTGTTTCCTCCTGCTCTTTGTTTTATTTGAGGTTAGGAACTATATTTTTGACTGTAATTGCCTTGGCAAGAAGAGTCAAGACAGAGTGGTGCTCAGGTCCATACCGAGTTACATAGTTACATAATTAGTCAGGTTGAAAAAAGACACAAGTCCACCTGGCTCAACCAATAAAAAAACACGAATCAAGGAAAGAATCCAGGCTTTCTAGTGAGCTGGCCAGAACTACCTCCGGAGGGAGTCTATTCCACATTTTCACAGCTCTTACTGTGAAGAAACCTTTCCGTTTCTGGAGACTAAGGGGGAGATCTACTAAAACTGGATCTAGTGCATCTGTGCGTGGTAACCAATCAGCTTCTAACTTCAGCTTGTTCAATTAAGCTTTGACAATAAAATCTAGATGCTGATTGGTTACTATGCACAGCTGAACCAACCAAGAAATCTCTTTTCCTCTAGACGTAAAGAGTTCCCCCTTGTCCTCTGTGATGAATGTAAATTGAATAACTCAACACCAAGTTCACTGTATGGACCCCTAATGTATTCATACATGTTGATCATATCTCCCCTTAATCTCCTCTTCTCAAAAGAGAATAAATTCAGTTCCTCTAATCTTTCCTCGTAGCTGAGCTCCTCCATGCCTCTTATCAGTTTAGTTAGGAGTTTTCTTCCTAAAGTGGGCACTTTGTCTCACATGAATTGGGAGTCAGTCCTCCCGTCATTCCCTGAAAATGGGTTGGAAGATGAATGGAAAACACTGGACCTGAAACGTTCTTTGTCGAAGAAAAACTAAAGTAGACACTCTAAGACGAACCCCTGATTATCACATATACAAGATAAATACTTTCATTTTATTTTATTTAAATGGTAGGAGTATATTGGTAAATAAACTATTAGAGAAACTGAGTTAAAAGACCTGATTTGAACTCAACTACCAAAAGGAAAATTTATAGGAACAAATATGTCTATAACAATACTCACTGGGCTGTAAAGGATTAATTTACTTTAATGATTCAAAAAAGGAAAGTATGTATCAAAAAACAGTTAAAATGTGCCAAAATAATTGCATTAAAATGGTGCCAAAATACACGTCATAAATACCTAAAAACACACACACACACCCACCTCTTTCACTCCATATATTCAAGAAATAAAGTGCTGATAAAAGTGATCCCATGTATGGTAATTGAACCATGGGAGAAAAATAGTTCAATGTTGATGAAAAACAAGCCTTTGACCATTTAATGGTGATGTTCTTACAAAAGGTGATGGAAACCTCATAAATGTTAGTGATTGAGAATGCCAAATGGAAAAACAGATGAGGAAGCATAAATTCCTTGTTAGCTCATTCTTTGTCGACCTACCTGGACCAAACCAAGGAACTTCGAAAACAGATTTAGCTTTTTGTCTTTTCCAATGGTCCGAAAAAAGGCATGGCAGTTCCTCCTAGAGTTGTATTCTCCTGGGTTGTTAAGGCAATTCAAATTGCGTACAAAGCTCTGGATCTTCCTCAACCCTTGGAAATCAAGGCACATTCTACAAGGGGCATGGCAGCTTCCTGGGTGGCATATGCCAAGGTGTCAGCTAAGGTAGTATCCAGAGCAGCAACCTTTATCTGACACTAGAGGGTGAATGTATCCCTATCGCCTTCGGGAACTTTTGGATCTACAGTTATGGTGGTGGCTGTCGGCCATTAAAATGTCTAGAAGCATTGTGTGTTTGGTTCTTGTGTTGTGTCTATTGAGGTTCTTGCTCTCCATCTTTAATTAAATTATTGCTTGTTACATCCCATAAGAAGCTGACATGAGGAGGTCCAGGAATAAGGAAAATTGATTTTCCTTTTCCTGGATCCTCCTCATGTCAGTCAGGGACTCCTCCCCAATTTCCGCCACGTAGTGGGGTATTTTGAACACTGTCTGAGGCAGACAGCTGCCCTTTATGGGCTAGGAAAGAGGTTGTCCTGGAGGGGTCAGAGGGGGCGGAGCTGACCCATAGTAGGCTAAGGAGGATCCAGGAAAGGAAAATTACAGTAAGTAATGAAAACCATTTTCCTTAATGTACATTAGTTGTAGTATAGTAAGTCAGGATGTCTAACCTTTTCCTGTCAAACACATTTTTGTTTAGCGGGGGGCATTGATATAATGCACCTGGTGAAAACCCCTGTGTAAATTTGTAAATTTTGTACAACAGATGTCTATATTTTTTCACGTAAATTATTGTACTCACTGGCCACATGTATGTATGACCCATGGTCCTGTACATGTCTTATTTCCCTTTTCCCCCTTTCCAAGTTTGTGGGATACTTCTTTTTGAACAGGTATTCTTGCCCAGAGCCAGTAAGGACATGGCTCAGTTTGGCAGGGGGTGGATGTAGCACCCTCCTAGGTAGGTGCTGGAAGAGGGAGTATAGTTTTTGGGTCATTCTGCTTACCAGAGAGATTGCCAGCTAAATGTATATTGCTCTCTGCCTACCAGAGAGCAGGATCTGTTAGAAAGTCTGCTTGTGGTGCGCAGGTGCAGTTCAGCTTGTCTGAAGTGTTTCACAATCCAAAACAATCCAATTGGGAGGCATAAACGAAAGTGGGAGGAAACCTGACAAATGAGTACACAGGCATTTAGTAAAGCCCTGGTGATTGGCAGATGGAAGTGCATTGGTACATGCTGGGATACTGTATAAATGCCAAGGGCAAATGTGCTTGGGGTCTTTTAGCTGGAGAGCAGGGTCCCGGAGGGAGGGGGCAGCTGCCCCTCTTTGTAGAACCTGCCATGCGGCCTCAGGTGGTCAACCTAAGGGCCTGTGAGTCCGAGAGAAGCTGAACCCAGATGTCCTGCAGAGCTGACTGGAAGGGAGACACTGGAAAGGATCGGATTCTGCATACAGTGAGTACAAGTCTGTGTCATGGGGCCTGTCCACCACTGACACCCATCCCCCTTCTGCTAGAAGAATCAGTGGATGGGTGTCAGTCACGGGGATGCTAGAGAGTGTCCTGAAGATAATATAGTTGCATTAAGTCTACTGCTATAGAGAGCAAGAGGACTTAATTCTTCCATACAAGTGGCAGTATGGTTAGAACAGTGTGTCTGCTTCCACAAATAACCTGGTGAGGCCAAGTGAGAGCTGTCCTTATCTACTGTGAATAGTTCAAGTGGAAGTATCCCACTATTACCTTCTCCCATCCAAGTTCCACAATAAATATAAAACCAAATCCCCTGGACTGTTTATTGAATAATGAGTAACTGGGAGTAAAAATGAATGTTTGAAAAATCCCCTAGTGACTGCCTGCAGGTAATAAGAGGGGGGCCCAAGAAATCTTCACACAGAAAGCCGTACAGGGACAGTGCTACAATACTATTTAACATCACTGCTTTTTCTTAGAAAATAAGTTTAGGTACTCTACTCTTCCAAGTCACCCCCTGTGTCTAAACCCCACTGGTCCTTGGCTCAACCTCTCTACCCACCTCCCAGTGCCTCCGCTTTAGAGAATACAGAATCAAGTATAATTTTGTGTTGCTGATGATGAAACAAGAAAAACAATAAACAAAATCTCCTGCAACCAGCAACAATATATCCCCCCAGCTAAAAAATATCCACCCACAATATAATAATCTCCCCCAGCAAGAATGAATCCACCCCAGCGACAATATCTCCCAGTAGCCAGCATCAATCGAGCAGCCAACATTAGATACCTCCTAGCAACAACTGACCCCCCCGCCATAACAATACATCACCCGCTAGCAACAATAGACCTCCCAAGCAACTTTAGACCCCCCCTGCAACAAAAGATCCCCCCAGCAACAATAGATCCTCCAGCAGCCAGCAACAATAGACCCTCCAGCACACCCCAGCACCTCTGTACAGACTGTGTACAACCCAAAAATATAGATTCCCAAGTACACTTGTATAGGATAATCAGTTTAAAGGGTTCTCATCTCATGCAGCCCTTTGGTTATAATATGAGTAAATTAGCTGCAGAGACTGGAGCCATGGTGGGAAGATCTCACTTTAGGAATTTCCAAAAGAAGCCAGGAACTGAAATAGCTCATCAGTCCCCATCCATATCTGTTGGTTTTATGTTTGCAAAGGCTAGCACCATTCTTCTTCTATCTGATGGCACCTTACAATATTTGGGCTAGAGTTGGAACATAAGGGTATAGAAATGGATCCTGGCTGTCAAAATATGCAGATTGGGATAGTTGCAATAAAATCCTTATCTGCCAACTTATACTAAAGACAGAGACAACCATTGGTTGTCTTGTTTCCTTTAAGGGACCTAAAATCTGTTTACAACATTTTGCTCAGAATCAATGTTCTCTGCATTAAAACCTAAAAGTACCTCAATAACATAGAATCAAAGGTGTTAATATACTAAAACTGGAGAGTGCAAAATCTGGTGCAGCTTTGCATGGTAGCCAATCAGCATCTAACTTCAGCTTGTTCAATTAAGTTTAGAAAAAAAAAAAAAAAACTGGAAGCTGATCGGTTTCTGTACATCAGATTTTGCACTTTCCAGTTTTAGTAAATCAACCCCAAAGCGTTAGCCTGATTTTTATATTTTGTGTACAGAAAAGCTTATAAGATGGAAGAGTTGACTTTTGGTAATTATTCTTTTAGCTATTCTAGAAAGATTTTTATCTTTAATGCTCATTCTATGAAAAATTATAACATTTTCAAGCTTTATTTTTATTTTATTGATTTTTATTTTAAAGTCCATCCTTTCTTTAAAAAAAGAGAGATATATAGGCTTGAATCACAGCATATTTTTGTAATCTGAACAGGGAAAATATATATAAATCTCAGGAGCGTGGAAATTAATGCGCCTCATATTTCATAAATAGAAATGGTAGCCAAAATGCAGATGATGGATTAGTCAATTTTCATACTCAGGTAAAATACAATAACAATGAAAGAGATATTATATGTGAGAAATATGAAGGAGCAGTCACCTGCCTAATGCAATCCTTCACCCTGGGATGCTGATAAAACATTTGCTGAAACACTTGATGCAATTATTATGATAGTATAAATCAAATCTGCCCATCCAATGCGTGCAGAATAGGAAGATAAACACCTCTTTTGCAAACCTTCTTCTAAATTCATAATAAAAGCAGAGGTCTGAACTGTAGAGAATTGCAAATATATTATGAAGCTGTACACCATAATCAAGATGCCTCCACGTTAATCTGTAAGAGTTACAGCAAATGGACATATTAAGGGATTATTGAATAGATAATCAGAGATCCCACACTATGATAATGAGTGAAGGGCTGCTGTCTACCTCAGAAATCCCACCTAGGTAGGAGATCAGAAATAAAAATAGAGAGGGGGAGATAGGAGTTGCGCTGCTTTGTATTGTGCAATAAATAAATAAATAAATAGGTGTAAACTCTAGTTAACTGTCACTTTAAGAATCAAATGTGAACATGCAATTGAATCAAAAAAGTGATGAGATCAAAAGTATGTGATATGAGGTCTCCTAGCGCTGTGAATATACAAATAAATAATAGTGTCCCTGTAAACCAGGGGTGGGGAACCTACGGCCCAAGGGCCGAATGCGACCTGTGAAATAATTTGGTTCGGCTCCCCAGGCTGCCGCTGAGTCTGTGTCTCTCAGCTGAGCTGTCAGAACAGAGACGATGTTTCCTGTATAGTTCCGGCTCCGTCCTGACAGTCTGTGTCACAGGCGGAGTGATATCAAATGCACTCCGCCTGTGACCAATACAGGAAGCATTGCATCTTTCTTCCTCCAGCGCGGCGCCGCTCCTGAGTCTCACGCCAGCAGTACCAGCCTGAGCCAACAGTACCCACAGCAGTACCAGCCAGCAATACCAGTCTGAGCCAGCAGTATCCACAGCAGTACCAGCCAGCAATACCAGTCTGAGCCAGCAGTACCCACAGCAGTACCAGCCAGTATTTCCCACCAGCAGTACCAGCCAGCTGTACCCACCAGCAGTACCAGCCAGCAGTACTCACCAGCAGTTTTTTTCAAAACTTACCACTATAAAGAGTCGACTGCGCTCCAGACCGGCCGACGTAAACCTGGAAAACCAGTTGCGAGTAGCAGCATCATCAATACCAGCTAACATCACACACCTCACCAAAGAGAAGCAGTTCCAGCCATCACATAAGGGTGAATTAATTAAATGTTTGACCAAATATAATAGGCTAATTTTTAAGTCGATAATTTTGTACGGCCCCCGAATTATGTTATAAATATCCAAATGGCCCTTGGCAGAAAAAAGGTTCCCCACCCCTGCTGTAAACAGTCCTATACTCCAAATCTATACCTTTAAATAAGCAATCAAACAGTGCAAATAAATGCATAAAAAATGTGCTGTAAAAAAATAATAAATATTGAAATTAAAATCAACGGCAATTCATTAAATTCTAAATAGTCCACAGTCCAAAATAAGTGCTTCAAAGTGCTTGCTGTGCAATCAACTCCTGAAACGAGCCAAACCTTTAGCAAGGTATCAGGCAAAGGAGTTCAAAAATCACACATATATTTTCCCAAAGTGACTAGTGAAAAAAGTAACTGGTGCTTTAATAATCAGTGAAGGATGAGTGAAGTCCACTCGTGCTCCCCCGTCAGATGCGCACTCACCGCAAAGCTGCACCCCTGCAAGGGTAATGAGCCTTAAATGTAAGCTAGACTGGATCCTCTGTCCTCCTCCTCGTCCGTCTGGTTGCAGAATGTCTAGATCAGCCTTTTTCAACCAGGGTTTCCAGGCACCCTGGGGTGCCTTGAGGTTTCTTCAGTGGTGCCTTGGAAAAAAGCCTAAAAAATTAATCAAAAATTGTATACAAGCCTGCAGGTGGATGAAGCCGGCCTTTTAGTTACACAAAGCCAACAAAGTCATGGGTTTTCATTATGCACTATTACAAATTTCTAGACGCTGGCATACTAACAACCAATGACGTAATCAGTTATTAACCGCTTCCATACAGAGCAGTTAGACACCCTTCCTGCCCAGACCAATTTTCAGCTTTCAGCACTCTCACACTTTGAATGACAATTGCTCAGTCATGCTACACTATAACCAAACAAAATTTTTATCATTTTTTTCACACAAATAGAGCTTTCTTTTGGTGGTATTTGATCACAACTGGGGTTTTTTTTTTTCGTGATATATGCAAAAAAAGAGCAAAAATTTTGAAAAAAAAACACTTTTTTTTAGTTTCAATTATGAAATTTTGCAAAAAATAAATTTTTCTTCATACATTTGGGCCAAAATGTATACTGCTACATGTCTCTGGTAAAATTAACCCAAATTAGTGTATATTATTTAGTCTGTGTGAAAGTTATTGAGTCTAGAAGCTATGGTACCAATTACTGAAAATTGATCACACCAGATGTACTGACTGCCTATCTCCTTTCTTGAGGCCCTGAAATGTCAGGACAGTACAAATACCGACCAAATGACCCCTTTTTGTAAAGTAGACAGTCCAAGGTATTTAGTAAGAGGCATGGTGAGTTTTTTGAAGTTGTAATTTTTTCCCACAATTCTTGGGAAAATGAAGAAAAATTTTTTTTTTCTTTTTTTTCCCACAAAGTTGTCAATTTATAAGCTATTTCTAACACATAGCATGTACACAGCAAAAATTACACCCAAAAATACATTCTGCTACTCCTTCCGAGTATGGCGATACCACATGTGTGAGACTTTTACACAGCCTGGCCACAAAAAGAGACTCCACGTCCAAGAAGCACATTCAGGCGTTCTAGGAGCATAAATACACATAAAACTTTCTTACTACCTATCACACTTTTCAAGGCCCTAGAGCACCAATACAATGGAAAAGTCCACAAAATGACCCCATTTTGGAAAGCAAACACTCCAACGTATATTCTATGAGGCATTATGGGTCGTTTGAACATATCATTTTTTTCCACAGGTTTTTGGAAAATGTGGGAAAAAAATGAAAACTTTTTTTTTTTACACAAAGTTGTCAATTTATAGGATATTCCTAACACATAGCATGTACACAGCAAAAATGACACCCCAAAATACATTCTGCCACTCCTCCTGAGTATGGCAATACCACATGTGTGAGACTTTTTCACAGCCTAGCCATATAGAGGGGCCTAACATCCAAGGAGCATCATCATGCATCCTAGCCACTTGCCTAGGCCTATTTTTGACATTTGGTGTTTACAAGCTAAAATCAGTTGTTTTGCTAGAAAACTGCTTAGAACCCCCAAACATTATATATTTTTTTTAGCAGAGACCCTAGAGAATAAAATGGAGATTATTGCAATATTTTTTATCACACCGTATTTGCGTAGCGGTCTTCCAAACGCAATTTTTTTGGAAAAAATTCACTTTTTTAATTAAAAAATAAGAAACCAGTAAAGTTAGCCCAATTTTTTTCCATAATGTGAAAGATAATGTTACGCCGAGTAAATAGATACCCAACATGTCATGTTTCAAAATTGCGCACGCTCACGGAATGGTGACAAACTTTGGTACTTAAAAATCCCCATAGGCGACAATTTAAAAATTTCTACAGGTTGCCATCTTTGAGTTACAGAGGAGGTCTAGGGCTCAAATTATTCCCCTTGCTCTAACGATCGCGGCGATACCTCACATGTGTGGTTTGAACACTGTTTACATATGTGGGCGGGGTTTCTGTATGCATTCGCTTCTGCGCGCGAGCTAACGGGGACAGGGCGCTTTAATTTTTTTTTTTTTTACTATTTATTTTATTTATTATTTTTTATTTTTACACCGTTTAAAAAAAAAAATTGATCATTTTTATTTCTATTAAAAGAAATGTAAATATTCCTCGTAATAGAAATAGGCACGACAGGACCTCTTTTTTGTGAGATCTGGGGTCAAAAAGTCCTCAGATCTCACAAGTACACTAAAAGATAGAAAAAAAAAAAAATAATTATAATATAAAATGAAAAAAAAAAAAAAAAAAGGACCTTTAAACCGGTTGCTAGGCAACAACATTTTCCGTAGCTCCGGTCCTCCAAGACCATAGAGTCAAGTGAGGGCAAGCTTGCCCTCACTCGACATCCTGTCTGTGAGGATTCGGGACCGGATCGTTTTCCCCGCTGCCGGCGGGTCCGGTAAGCGGGGAAAAGGACCGGAACGCGTCGGGAGGGGGGGGGGGGGTCGCCTCTTCCGCCATCCCGGAAGGGTGATCCCACGGCGAATCCGCCGCTGGGACCACCCTTATCGGAAAGCCAACCGTCCACCGTTTAAAAAATACCAGGGTTATGGCAGCTATCTGCTGCCATAACACCGGTATTTAGGTTTAAACGGACGACGTATATAAACCTTTTTGGACTTGGACATGGTGGCTGTATGAAGGGTGACAGGTACTCGGGTACTTTGTTGGGCAGGTGACAGGTACTCTGGTACTGATGAGCAGGTGGCAGGTACTCGGGTACTCCGATAGGCAGGTGACAGGTACTCGGGTACTCTGATGGGCAGGTGACAGGCAGGTGATAGGTACTGATGAGTAGTACTCACTGACTGATAGGTGATAGGTGATACTGTACTGATGGGTACTGATGATCAGTACTGATACGTGATAGGTACTGATGAGTACTGATGAGTAGTGATGGGTACTGATGAGCAGGCGGCAAGTACTTGGGTACTTCAGGCGTCAGGTACTCTGATGAGCAGGTGGAAGGTACTCGGGTACTCTGATGGGTAGGTGACAGGTACTCAGGTACTCTGATGACGGGTACTCCGTTGACAGGTACTCAAAGTACCCGAGTACCTGTCATCAGAGTACCCGAGTACCTGTCATCAGAGTACCCGAGTACCCGTCATCAGAGTACCCGAGTACCTGACATCAGAGTACCCGAGTACCTGTCATCAGAGTACCCGAGTACCCGTCATCAGAGTACCCGAGTACCCGTCATCAGAGTACTCGAGTACCTGTCATCAGAGTACCCGAGTACCTGTCATCAGAGTACCCGAGTACCCGTCATCAGAGTACCCGAGTACCTGTCATCAGAGTACCCGAGTACCTGTCATCAGAGTACCCGAGTACCCGTCATCAGAGTACCCGAGTACCTGTCATCAGAGTACCCGAGTACCCGTCATCAGAGTACCCAAGTACCCGTCAGAGTACCCGAGTACCTGTCATCAGAGTACCCGAGTACCTGTCATCAGAGTATCCGTCATCAGAGTACCTGAGTACCTGTCATCAGAGTACCCGAATACCTGTCACCAGCCCATCAGAGTACCCGAGTACCTGTCATCTGAGTACCTGATGACAGGTACTCGGGTACTTTGATGGGCTAGTGACAGGTGCTCTTTATTGGGGGGGGGGCAATCAGTGTGTTTGGGGTGCACTGTAGTTGGTAACTAGCTGTTACCACAATCTCCTCCTCACACAGGATCAGTGTGTGAGGAGGAGAACACGGTGACAGCTAGTTACCGTGTTCTCTGTTGACATTTGTTACCGGCTGTGATTGGACACAGCCGGTCACGTGGTAAAGAGCCAATTTCATTGGCTCTTTACCTAGATTGGGGATCGACTCTGTCCGAGGGACGAGCCTCGTCCCCGATCGCTGCTCTGCGCGCCCCCGGGGGCGCGCATTGCAGAGAGAACGAGCGGCTCATGCTGGAGCCGCTCATGTGATCGGCTGTGATTGACACAGCCGATCACGTGGTAAACAGCCAATTTCTATTGGCTGTTTACCTTGATCAGTGATGGGCTATGTCCGAGGGACGAGCCTCATCCCTGATCGCGCCGCTGCGCGCCGCCGGGGGCGCGCAGTAGCAGCTAGAACGGGCCGACGTCATATGACGGCGGCCCGGATCTAGACAACCACTTTGCCGACGTCATTTTACATGACTCGGTATGGAAGTGGTTAAGGAGCATGTCTGTTGCCTCCATAACATCCTTGTTTGACCCTCCTCTGCCTCTTTCCCTCAACACTGAGGTGAGGTTAGCTGACTGACTGATGAATTGAGGCAGAAGAGAAACTTTGGAATACTAGTCAGTACCAGTGTGCAAAAGTGTTGGAAGAATCAAAGAGTTGGAAGAATAAATCACTTCTAACTTTGGGGGCCCTACCTGTGGATGTTGCTGCATTATGTAATGCTATTACAATAGTTTTTTACATTTACGAATGGGGTGCCTCAAGACTGTCCAAAATTTTAAAGAGTGCCTTGACTAAAAAAAGGTTGAGAAACACTGCTCTAGATGTATTCACATATGGGGGGATGGACAAAGAAAGTAACCCATAGTGTAAATCTATAAAACTGGGTTTATTGTACTAAAAAAGGGCTAAAAACGCACTTACAGTTATGTTGTATAATCAGAACATAGACAAGTAATGTCTCCAGGATACCGAGCGTTCCACAGACCGGGCTATCCAAAACCGGAGGTGAAGTAATGACGCTAGAAGCACTGCTCAACGCGTTTAGTCAGATAATCATGATCAGGAACGTTATTTTTTTCACTAGTCACTTTGGGATGAAGATATATGTGTGTGGTTTTTGAACTTCTTTTCCTGATACCTTGTTGAGTTGATTGCACATCAAGCACTTTGAAGCACATATTTTGGACTGTAGACTATTTAGAAATGAATGATTAGCCATGGATTTTAATTTCATTATTTATTATTTTTTACAACACATTTTTTATCCCCTAATTTGCACTGACTAATTGCCTTTTTAAAGGTATAGATTCGGATTATAGGACTGTTTACAGGAACACTATTATTTGTTTGTATATTCACAGCGCTAGGGGACCTCATATAATCTACTTTTGATTTAATCACTTTTTTGATTCAATTGCATGTTCACATTTGATACTTAAAAGGACAGTACACGAGAGTTTACACCTATTTATTTATTGCACAATACAAGGCAGCACCACCCTTATCTCCCCATCTCTATTAAGGGATTATTATGTAGAAGGTAAAACCTACCTGAAAGTTGATCGGACTTTCTTAAATGTGAAGTCTCCAGTGAGCTACCCAACCTGGTACTAACACTTAGATGGGAAAGAGATATCCCAACCAACATTACATACCCAGGGGACAGATTTCCTAAAAAGGGGTACTAACCCCCATTTACAAGCATGTACAATGCACATACAGGAGAAGCAGGAAGCAAAATCAGTCAGGTCATAGGTTGTTTCCATTTTCTTCTCCACCTACACTGTCCCTGCTAAGCCACTAAGGACATGGAGATAGAATCTCAACTGCATTAGGTCATTGCATTCCACAGTTCCCATAGCAGTTACTGCAACAAGATGGCCACCCGTTAGTCACTGTTTTACATCTATCTTACACACTCGTTTTGCACAATATATAGCAGACTTGTAAGCATGATAGTAACCTCTTGATTAGGGTTGAGAGAACACAGACTATTGTTCTGGATCGTACCAGACTTTTTGGTGTTCAGTACCTGGTCACGGACCCGAACATTTTACTGTATGTTCGGGATACAGTCCGTTGTTCGGTAATTTATTTCATGTCTTGGCGCGGTTTTAATGGCACGGTTTCAACAGCTGCAGGGCAGCCAAACAACAAGCGTTTATCTAGTGTGCCCTTAGAAGCCATCACAGCCATGCCTACTAATGGCATGGCTGTGATTGGCTAGTGCAGCATGTGACCCAGCCTCTATATAAGCTGGAGTCACATAGCACCGCACGTCACTCTGCTCTAACTACTGTAGGGAGAGGTTCCTGATGCTGCTGAGGGAGAGATAGGAGATTATTGTAGGGGCAGGCTGGAGATTGCTTTCAGGGAAAGAATAGGAAGAATCTTCTTTAATCAGACAGCGATCTACATAAATTTTATTGTGTGGGGGTGCAGTGCACGATCTTTTTGCCCTGACCTGAGCCCAGTGAGGAGGAGGGAGAAAAAAAACAACTTTTATCAGTCTGTTAGGTGGGCGGCGTGCGGCCTGTAATGGCCATGTAATGCCCATGTAATGCAAGCTCAGTGCATGTGTGTCTACTTAATCTGATCTTTCTCACTCTTTTGGGGTGTACCCTAATTTAAAAAGAAATTTAAAATTAAAAACAAAAACCAGTGTTGGCTACCTCAGCCTCCTCCACCGCCGCTTCCACCTACACCGCCACATCCACCGCCACCTCAACCTCCTACTCCATATGGGCCTTGTCCTCCTAGATCAAGTTATTTCCCTATCCACATTTGTTTGCAGAGCACTTGCCATGCTCTTAAGAAGATTTTGCTGCCATTTGCAGCCCTCTAGCCCTTTCCATGTTTTTTTTTAGAGCCATTTTAGTGCTCAAAAGTTCGGGTCACCATTGACTTCAATGGGGTTCTTGATCGGGGTAAAGTTCGGGTCACGGACCTGGACTTTTTTTTCAAGTTCGGCCAAATCCCCCGAACCCAGACATCCAGGTGTTCGCTCAACTCTACTCTCTTGATCTCAAGAAAAGTTTTCGTTAAGGGTGAATGCATAGGAGGTATACTCACAACATTGAAAGTGGCTTAAAGGCCAACCCCTGGTTAGGCAGAAAACTCACCCCCTGCCCCCTTCCCCTGGGCTGCCCCTCTACCAATCACATTTTTTTAATAATTTTCTTGTTGTGCAAACCTATTTCCAGTCCTTGCATTAAAGCATTCTAAAAGGCTGATTGCATGCACATTCATCTATTGGGACACTAGTGGAGAGTGGGCTTAAGTCCAGAAGAAAGTGAGTAACCAAGACGGCGGAGTCATCTCCTGTTAAGATGCCTTGATACCCCAGTCTTAGAAGTTGTTAGAAGATGTTAGAAGAAGGGAGTGGTCTTTGGCCAGCATGATCCTTGTTAATGGCCAACCAGGGGTCTGGTTGGAACGAATTAGTTCCTATAAAGGCTTTTTTACTCAGAGAATAGGTGCAGGTACTTCCCCCTTCTGAGTCACCCCTTGTCTCTGCCCCTACCCACCTTCAAGTACCTTCCCTTGGTTCCAACCAATGCCCACCTCCCAGCACTACCCCTTTTGGAGAATACAGGATAATTAATTTTGTAGTGCTAAGTAATTTGTATGGAACTTGTTAATGACAACAAAAAAAATAGATCCCTGCAGCCGGCAACAATAGCCGCCCCCCACAACAATAGACCCCCCCCAACAACATTACACCCCCCCCCCCCCAGCAGCAATAGAACCCCTGCAACAAAACAACATAATACTCCTCAGTAACAATATATCCACCTCAGCAACAATAAACCCCTGGCAGAAACAATAGACCTCTCAACAGCCAGCATCAATAGACCCTCCAGCAGCCATAAAGAATGCTGCATCAGTGCTGGAGGGGCCGGAACTGCATTCCTCCATGTTCCCCATGAAAAAAAGCCCTGGTTCCTATAGTGATAGATGCTTCTGAGGCTGTGGTCAGTAAGGAGATGAAACCCATATTTGGTGGTCCTTCTCCCGCTTTGTGTGATTTTTGGTTGAGGGTTTTCTGTTCACCCTCTTCCACGTTTCTACCTGCAAGGACGCCAAATCAGCATGGTCTGATTCTGGGCCTCTTCTCCTACCAGCAGAAGTTGACCACTTACCTGTTTATTGCAGCCAAGCATGCAATAGCTAGGGCCTGGAAAAGACCGGCTGTTTTGTTTGCAGTGGTGTAGAGCATCTTGAGGCCTCTTATAATCAATGAAAAGATGACCAGTATCTTCCACAACACTCATGCTAATTTTCTCAAGTGTAGGCACTCTGCGCTGACCCCTGGCCCTGGTCGGAGGGTCGTTGTTGGTTAATAGTTTACACTCTATGGCACATGTTTTCTGTAATTTTGCATGAAATCCTACATTGTGTCTATTGTTCAAATCCCCTGTGTGGGAATTTTATGACTATTCTCTCTTATATTTCAATAAAATTATTGTACCAGAAAACAAAGTAGTTCAATTGGTGTCCAACTGTTATGGTCTGGAGTCTATTGGTATCATATGCTGTACATAATATCCAAATGAAAATTGTATACCATACATGTTGCATATTACAGCAAACTTGTACCATTGCTACCAGACCACTGCATGGTGAAAGGGAGAGACAGAAGGAGGCTGCCATGGAACTACACAACTTTTAATTCTGTCAAAATGTAATTAGGAGGACAAATCAGGGAGCTCTTATTGACCTCTTACAAGAGGACCTCCATGCAAACTCCATGGAACTGATGTCCTTATGGCAATCAGACTCAGGACAGCAGCTCTGGAAGACTTGAATGGTAATCACTGAGCCCCCACAGCCTTTAGCATCCATAGAAAATTAAGGACAACATATAAAAAAGTGTAATTGCCAAGCTGTGACCCAGGCTTTGCTAAGCCTTGTCAATCGTGGTAAATAATCTGAGCATTATCTAGGAAATGTCGTTACTATGTCACTATACATATTCATTGTTTCCATAACAACTACTCAGTTCAAACAGAAGTCTTGGTCTGGAACCAGACACCGTCAGCTCTAAAATAAAAGGTATTGTTAGTCTGCATTTATGTTGAGCTCCTATTGGCTTGTCCTTTGGCCCCAATCTGTAATTGGCCTGAGAAACATAGCTGGTTTCTGTGGAAATGAATAGGGGGCTAAGCTTTCTGTAGGATACGTTCTCTTCTTTTTTCAGTTCCTGGCTTTGTCCAGGCTGTGGCTTTTTTTTTTCTCTAGGGTCCATGACCTCCGACCCTATGGTTGAAGATACCAGAGTTGACAAAAAGAGGAAGACTCATTATTCAGCACTCACAACACAAACATTGTGTCCACAGAAAGGCTCTTGATGCATAGAGTGCACAGGGATCCATGCATTATTCAGGCAAGCAATCCCCTAAAAAGCTACGTAATTCTTACAGGCTGCCACTAAATAAAAAAGGAAAGGAAATGTTTGTGTGTTAAACTTGATGAGTGATTTTTTTTCCTTCCAAGCATGGTGTAACATAAATCAGCACCGTGCTCACAAGCATTATACCGCCGGAGGACAGATCACTCTGTTTCGTACAGGAACTTCAAGAATATTTATTATTTTACAAACAAGTTAGGAATATGATCTGAATAACAAAAATAAGCTGTGGTAGAATTATACTTCGAAAATTACTTACAGATATTCTTTCTTATTCCCTGGATGGAGATATAGTCTGCTACCTCTTAAGTGCCTCTGTTGCTAGATAAATATATTTTTTAACCACTTTAAGACCGAAAGATTTTCCTGCTTAATGACCAGGCCCAGTCGTGCAACACTGTACCCAAATAAAATTGACGTCCTTTTTTTCCCACAAATAGAGCTTTCTTTTGGTGGTATTTGATCACCTGTGCGATTTTAATTTTTTGTGCTATAAACAAAAAAAGAGCAACAATTTTGAAAAAAAAAAACAATATTTTTCACATTCTGCTATATAACATTCCCCCCCCCCCCCCAAAAAAAATGTAAAAATCTAAATTTTTTTAACATTTTAGGCCAATTTGTTTTCTGCTACATATTTTTGGTAAAAAAAAAAAAAATCGCAATAAGTGTATTTTGAATGGTTCTGACTACGGGAAAGATTTATGTAATTTTTATTGTTTTTTTTTATTTTACTAGTAATGGCGGCGATTTGCAATTTTTTGTGGGACTGCGACATTGCAGCAGACAGATCGGACCCCTAACTGACATTTTTTACACTTTTGGGGGTACCAGTGACATTACTACAATAATCAGTGCTAAAAATATGCACTGTAACAGCAATAATGCCATTGGCAGGGAAGGGGTTAACAGTGTTGGTGATCAAGGAGTTAAATGTGACCCTAGGGGAGTGATTCTAACTGTGTGTGTGTGTGTGTGTGTGGGGGGGGGGGGGTTGGGCTTGTGAGATGACCATAGAGACATGTGATCCTATATAGCAGGATCACATAGTCTCTTTGATCATCTCAGGGAGAAGGACGGATGGCTGTGTTTACATCAGCCGTCCGTCCTTCTCTGTCAGCGGGGGGAGATAGCCGTTGTCAGGCGGCAATCTGAGCCGCCTGACACATGCACTGGCCGCCCGGCTGATGATCGGGGGTGGGAGCGCCGCCGGCAGCGCGCGCTCACCCCCTAGCCTCCTGAGAGTAAACGACGTAGAGCTACGTCGTTTTGCCCAGGAGCAGCTGCCTGCCGCAGTAAATCTGCGGCGGGCAGTCATCAAGTGGTTAAAATGGTTGCTTAGAAAGAAAAAGGGTTAATATTTACTTTTCCCATCCACTCCGGTGTTCTTTTTTTATGTTGCAGAGCTTTGATGACTGAAGTATCTTTAGCATCCCTACACTGATATGTGTGTTGGATGCCTGGTTCCATCTGCCATCCATCACACCAACACAGGTCACAGTAGTGACATAGAGCAGGGGTGGGGAACCTTTTTTCTGCCAAGGGCCATTTGGATTTTTGTAACATCATTCGGGGGCAGTACAAAATAATCAACTTAAAAATTAGCCTATTATATTTGACCGCAGCGTGCCCCCTTTCAATGCAGAGAGACCACAGCGTGCCCCCCTTCAATGCAGAGAGACCACAGCGTGCCCCCTTTCAATGCAGACTGACCACAGCGTGCCCCCTTACAATGCAGACTGACCACAGCGTGCCCCCTTACAATGCAGAGTGACCACAGCGTGCCCCCTTACAATGCAGAGTGACCACAGCGTGCCCCCTTACAATGCAGAGTGACCACAGCGTGCCCCCTTACAATGCAGAGTGACCACAGCGTGCCCCCTTACAATGCAGACTGACCACTGCGTGCCCCCTTACAATGCAGACTGACCACTGCGTGCCCCCTTACAATGCAGACTGACCACAGCGTGCCCACTTACAATGCAGAGAGACCACAGCGTGCCCCCTTACAATGCAGACTGACCAAAGCGCACCCCCTTACAATGCAGACTGACCAAAGCGTGCCCCCTTACAATGCAGACTGACCACTGCGTGCCCCCTTACAATGCAGACTGACCACTGAGTGCCCCCTTACAATGCAGAGAGACCACAGCGTGCCCCCTTACAATGCAGACTGACCAATGCGTGCCCCCTTACAATGCAGACTGACCAATGTGTGCCCCCTTACAATGCAGACTGACCACTGCGTGCCCCCTTACAATGCAGAATGACCACAGCATGCCCCCTTACAATGCAGAATGACCACAGTGTGCCCCCTTACAATGCAGACTGACCACAGCGTGCCCCCTTACAAACGCAGACTGACCACTGCGTGCCCCCTTACAATGCAGACTGACAAAAGCGTGCCTCCTTCAATGCAGACTGACCACAATGCAGAGTGAACAGCGTGCCCCCTTAAAATGCAGAGTGAACAGCGTGCCCCCTTAAAATGCAGAGTGAACAGCGTGCCCCCTTAAAATTCAGAGTGAACAGCGTGCCCCCTTAAATTGCAGAGTGAACAGCGTGCCAAGCCCCCCAGACCAGTGCACTTGACTTACCTGTTGTAGCGACGGCTTCCTCTCTTCAGCCCCCGTGTGTCTCTTCGAGTCTTCCCGCATCCCGCCTCCTCCTCGACAATGGCATTGGCCGAGGAGGAGGATCCATGAGACAATAGCGAATTTTCATTCGCTATTGTCACACAAATGGGCGGGCTCGAGGCGCACTGCTCTGCGCCTCGGGTCCACCCTTTTCGGAGACTCAGTGTCAGGACGGAGCCATCGGCTCCTTCTGACACATCGGCACGGGGAGGGGGGGCGGATGTCACGATCGTGCGGGCCGCATGCGGCCCGCGGGCCACAGGTTCCCCACCCCTGACATAGAGGCTCGCAGATGAAACTACAGCGTGCATAAGGGGACCAAGCATTTGATATACTCGGAAAGATGTTGGTTGCTGATTCTTCAGCTAGTTTAGCTATTCAAGAGAGCGAAGATGTGTACTTACAGGGAGCCTTTGTGTGCTGTTAAGTACGTGTAGGTACATGTATTATACAGCTGTACACTTACCTCCTCCATAGCTGGAAATCTGAACATAACCAATTACATCCAATTAACACCCTTTGTTACTCTCTGTAGTGGCAGCACAGCAGTTAATTTGTGTTAGGTACTGACTGTGAGGTAAAGTCCGAAGTGGAGCTTGAGTGCTGAGGATTTCGGCGAAAACGAAGTAAGTGAGATCAGACCGGCAACAGATCGGGCAAAGCGGTATCCAAAGGAAATCCAAAGAATGGTCTGGCAGGCAGAAGTCATACACAAGCTGGCGGTGAAGTACAGATTCCGCAGGCTGAAGAGGGGTCACGAATATAGGCAAAAGTTCATACACGAAAGTCAATCAAAGAGCAAGCAGCACACCCAGGAAGATATTCCAAAACAAACGGGCACTCAGTAACAGGAAGTGCTGCTATTTAAAGGCTGGGTAAATTGTACATTGTTCACAGCTGGTTAAATTGTACATTGTTCGCAGCTGACAGCAGGTGGGGCTAGTGAGTCCAAGGCAAGCATCAGGCTGGAAAAATCACTGACAAAATTCCAGAGCTTCTCTGTGGCACAACAGGTAAGGCTGCAAGCTACGAAACAAGGAACCTTCCAGTTCAAGGACACCCATGTACATGACAATTTGTATCTAAAATACCGTAGTTATTTTCCATCTTTTAATAATAGTATAATTTTTAACCAAATCCTAATATGAACGCCAAGGTCGTGGGTTTGGTCCCTGTACGGGCCACCAAAGAAAAAAAAATCCTAATATGAAAGCCACAAGTACATATGTCTATAGGTACGTCACTAGCCTTTCACTGGCTTGTGAGCCAATAGCGGGCGAGCGCGCGCCCGCGGAGGTGCGCTCCCGCCCCGGCTCGTTCCCTAAGAAGCCAGTGCGTGTGACCGGCGGACCCGATGTCCGCCGGTCACTCGCGATTGTGCGCCGTGAAGGGAGAAAGGCAGGCGGCTTTGTTTACATTATTCTCCCCTGTGTAAAAATGGAGATCACACGGTTCTACTATGTAGGACCGTTGATCTCTGTTCTTACACCAGTAGCCATGTCCAATGACAGTTAGAAACACGCCCCTAGGGACACACTTAACCCCTCCTTCCCCAATAAAGTTAACCCCTTCCCTGCCAATGTCATTTTTACAATAACAGTGCATATTTATAGCACTGATTACTGTCGTAATGTCACTGGTACCCCCAAAAGTGTCAAAAATGTCAGTCAAGGGTCCGATCTGTCCGCCGCAATGTCGCAGTCCTGCAAAAAAAATCGCAGATCGCTGTCATTACTCGTTCAACAAAAATGACAAAAATCTTTCCCTTAGTTAGTAAACGCAATAACTTTTGCGCAAACCAATCAAAATACTCTTATTGTGATTTTTTTTTACCAAGCATAGGTAGCAGAAAACAAATTGGCCAAAAATGTTAAAAAATTTTGATTTTTACATTTTTTTTGGGGGAATTTCATAAAAAAATGTGAAAAATATTGTTATTTCTGCAAAATTTTCGGTCTTTTTTTGTTTATAGCGCATGATCAAAAAATCGCACAGGTGATCAAATACCACCAAAAGAAAGCTCTGTTTGTGGGAAAAAAAGGACGTCAAATTCATTTAGGTACAGTGTCGCATCGACCGCGCAATTGTCCGTTAAAGTCACGCAGTGCCGAATCGCAAAAATACCCCCTGGTCGGAATGGAGGTAAAATCTTCCGGGGCTTAAGTGGATAAAGTGGTTATTATAAACCTCTAGCATGGAATATGAAAAAATCATATACCTCTATAGTGTGTACTTCAATCCAGAGTACGATGACACCGAGTGTCATTTCTGTCTGCTGCATCATTCCTCTGCTATCTGCATAAGTTGCTTCTGACAAGTCTCCTGACACCAAGAGATAAAAAGGTTACAGAGGAGGGAGCTCCAGCACACAGATTGTGATTGACAACCTCGGCTCAGTTCCTGTGTGAAGGGGGTGTGTCCCTTCCCTCTAATCAGTTCTCAGCTCTCCTCACTAAGCTCTGCAGAGTGTAAATTCAGCTCCCCGATTCCTGCTTTCGGAAAGTTCAGACAAGCTGTAAAAATTCAGCACTTTGAACGGCTGTAGAAAAGAGAAGACTGTAGCTAAAGTTATGCAGGAGGACATGTTGCATCTCTGTGTATCACCTGAGGCCAGCCACCTCACTGGGTATATGTAAGGGTTTACAACCATTTTAAAGCATAGTGTGGCCCTCTTTTGTGGGGGGAGGAGTTATGACAAATGACCTTCCTTGCAGGATGTTGTGCTAAACCTGTAGGTAAGTAAGAGAATCAGATACTTTACTAAGTGGAAGAGTGGGTTTGATAAAAAAAAAAAGTTGGCAGGGCCTCCACCGAGTACAGGGCCTCTGTGAACAATGCGGATTTCATTTGTGGGAAATGAACTAGTAATCTAATCAAAGTAATTGGGAGCAGAGGAGCTACTGCAACCAACATATAATATTAACCATAAGTATATAGATGCACAACACTACAGAAATAATATGGGCTGTATATTATAAAAGATTAATAATAAATGATAGATCCAATGTACAAACAGGTAATATCAGCAAAGAGCCCAACAGGAGTCCTGGTTGAATTGCGCACAAAAACCCAGGTGTATATATATAGTAGGTACTGGTATCTGTGCCGATACTAAGCATTTACATGAGTATCTGTACTTGTGTAAATGCTCCGATACTTGAAACTAAAACTTTCAGGCTCGGTTCTTGCACCTGTCAGCGGGATTCTCTCACTGATAGCTGAAATGTAAAAAAAAACAAAAAAAGCAGGCAATTATCGGTTGTTAAGGAGCCGGGGGGCTGCCACGTCCTTAAAAATCGATGACCCACGTTCCCCTGTTGACAGCTGAAGTGTAAACGAAGTCCCGGCAATTGGAGCTGTCAAAAAAAGAAAAAAAAAGCAACAACGAAACAGAAAGATAAATTAAACATTGTTTATTTTTGTATCTTTCTGTTCATTCATCTACAGATCAAAGGGATGAACTTCGATCTGCAGATGAAGTCAGTTTAAAGCAATCCGTCAAGTAAAAAAACATTTTTTTTTGTTTTGTTTTTTATTAAGTAAGTAAGAGCTGGATATTTCTAATGTTTTATGCATTTTACTACATTGCTTTTTATTACCAAATGTATTACAAATTACTTGTATAGCCCCCCAAATTACACCTGTTCTCTAAAGGGGGCAGTGCTAGGAGGTGTGAAGGGGTGGAGACAAGGGGCCATTGTAGGGGTGGGTGGGGGCGAGACACGTGTGGCCTAGGGGAGGGGGGCTGAGTTTCTGCACCTTTTCTCCGAGAAAAAAAGCCTTGGGTATTAGTACTAAAAAAAAAAGTCGGTGCTCGTAAAAACATTGTATCAGTGCATCCTTAATATATATGTATTAATAAAGATAACCACAGAGGAATGTTGCATCAAAGTCCAGCTGAAGCCCCCTGAGGATGATCCTGATGCAGCATTTATTTTGGTGTCAGTATATAACATCTCAGTCCCCTAGTTGGGATTTCCGACCCATCTAGGAGGGGCAGGAAGTATCTGTCTGTAAATAATAAATATGTGGTAATTACTGAGAAAATGCTTATTAATAATAATAATAATGACAGTAGATGGCAGCAGATCACTACAATAACAACATCTGAACCTAAACTTCCCCTGTCCATGCACAGATTGTAAATGATTTACCACTGTTCAATTTTTTCAGAAAACACTATTTTTATAATTATTTTCATCTCAATGCTGCTGATCTCTACTTATTTTAGCACCAATTGCATAATATTGCTCTGGAAAGTGACAAGTGTGGACTATGGTTTGGCACCACCTGTTTGTGACCGAGAGACAATTTTTACCCCATGATTGGAATTTCTTAAACAAAGACCTTAATGGCAGAATCACCAGGTATTATTTTATTGAAAGCTTCAGACTTAAAAAGACATAAAACACATTTTGAAAAGGCGTACCATGTTCAAGCTAATGTGCAATTTTATTGATTGGGTTTAGATATACTTTTATGTAGCGACCCCTTTGGCAGGAAAGAGGACCCCCAGCACCAGGGTGGGCTGACATTACCTTGGGGTGGATCCATGGCTGAAATGAAGGATTGAAATAACATTGGGTACCAGTCACTTTTGATCTTTTTGAGCAGATGTTATTGCTCCATGCCCACTGGGAGAGAGGGTCAAGGTCTACAACATTTTTTTCAGACTCCAACCACACTCCTGCTGTCACAGTATAAAACCAAAATGGACCATAGAGCAGTACAAAAGTAAGGACCATCAGGCACTCTGCGTCAAAACTCCATAGGCAGGTAATGGGTGCTTCATACTTTTCCAAGGAAGTAATAGATTCCTCTTATGGTGGTCATACACTATACGGAAAATCAGCCGAAATTCAGTCATTTGGACAGCTCATTCGTTTTTCTGCCAGTTAATGGGCACAAATTGGTAGTCGGTTGTGACGCTTTTGAGCCACAAAAATTAAGGACAAGTTTGGAAATGTTGTGCCAAATGAATGATAAATTGAAAGTTTAATATGTTTATTATTCAAACTGTTTGCACTAGGTATATGTGAAAAAAAGGATTAATTTATGTTCATTGAATGATTTATCATGATGGCTCGATCATCTGCTCTCAGGGCCTAGTGTCTTATTGAAAATGATTTTGAATGATTTTTCGTATAGTGTATGGCCAGCATTAGTGTCTAACTCATTCCCCGTCCAGCAGGACATCTTCCCCTGGCTCTCTACTTTGGGTCTGGGGTCAGCCATGTAGGACATCTGTGCTATGTCCAATAAGCTTTACACACACCTCTCTAGACTGAAGTTAAGGAAGAAAGACCCCACACCAAGTTGGTCTTCAAATATATGTATCTTCCCCAGCATGGACTACTGGCAATAAACCTAGTGGTTGGCCAGGGGGGACATAAATATTCATAACTCCCCCTGTCTATTGCCAAAGGTGTTAGTGACACCTGTGTAGGCAGATTGTAATGTGTTTGCCTTAGTGAGTTAGAGGCTGCCCCAGGCTGGGAGAGGGTTAGGTTATGTGTGCCTGGTTCCAGGATTTTTAATCCCAGCCAGCCCACCAGCCAAATAAAAAAGGGGAAGGCTGAGGTCAAAGAGCTGGTTGTCTGCTCTCGGATCAGATCAACTTGTGGTGCTGAGACTGCTGTGCCTTGCCATTCGTCGGAAGCACTGGGATTCCGGAGAACATCCCAGTCATGGAGAGTACCAGCATAGACTACTACTTTGCAGAGGTATGCCTGGGCAGCAACACAACTATAGTTAGGAATACAAATTGGACTGTAATGTTGAAGTATTTTCAGTAAAGTTACATTAACAGTTCCAAGCCTAGTCTTAAGTTGTTCAAAGGGTTCAATGTTGGTTCTGGTGTATCAAAAGAACCAGGGTAGTGCTAGACGGGACCCCATTCTTTTACTGGTAGTGAGGTAACAGGGGAAATCTGAACTGGTGGAGTGGGAGCAGGCTCAGCACATTCCTCCTAATGCAATGAGTTGTAGTGTGTAGTGACATGGACACCACGTTTTTAGATGCATTCTGTATTTTTACTGCACACAGCGTGAAGGCTCACCTCTAAATTGGGGAACTGCGTAACTCTTAGATTTTTTACACAGGCCTGGTCCGGGGCATTAATAAACACGCTCTGTGTGAAAGGCACCCCCGTATGCTGTGATACTTGCTGTGATAGTAGCGAGGAACAGCAGCAACACTGAGTTTAGAGGAAAAGCCAAGTGAGATGCTACCAATTAGTCTGGACAGAACAAATTTTGGCTAGTTGCAGCGGTTTGCCCTTGGGACTTTAAATGAGGTGTAACACGCCCAATGATGAGATATAAAATGCAAGTTTATTGGTACATACAATGTCAACATATAAACACAGACAAGTACCGTATCGTCAAACAGATTTGTGATGCTATACAAAGTATATAATATATTCATAGTCAAGTACAGTGTTTCATACAGCAATCCATGGTACAGTGCCTTGCGAAAGTATTCGGCCCCCTTGAACTTTGCGACCTTTTGCCACATTTCAGGCTTCAAACATAAAGATATAAAACTGTAATTTTTTGTGAAGAATCAACAACAAGTGGGACACAATCATGAAGTGGAACGAAATTTATTGGATATTTCAAACTTTGTTAACAAATAAAAAACTGACAAATTGGGCGTGCAAAATTATTCAGCCCCTTTACTTTCAGTGCAGCAAACTCTCTCCAGAAGTTTAGTGAGGATCTCTGAATGATCCAATGTTGACCTAAATGAATAATGATGATAAATAGAATCCACCTGTCTGTAATCAAGTCTCCGTATAAATGCACCTGCACTGTGATAGTCTCAGAGGTCCGTTAAAAGCACAGAGAGCATCATGAAGAACAAGGAACACACCAGGCAGGTCCGAGATACTGTTGTGGAGAAGTTTAAAGCCAGATTTGGATACAAACAGATTTCCTAAGCTTTAAACATCCCAAGGAGCACTGTGCAAGCGATAATATTGAAATGGAAGGAGTATCAGACCACTGCAAATCTACAAAGACCTGGCCGTCCCTCTAAACTTTCAGCTCATACAAGGAGAAGACTGATCAGAGATGCAGCCAAGAGGCCCATGATCACTCTGGATGAACTGCAGAGATCTGCAGCTGAGGTGGGAGACTCTGTCCATAGGACGACAATCAGTCGTATACTGCACAAATCTGGCCTTTATGGAAGAGTGGCAATAAGAAAGCCATTTCTTAAAGATATCCATAAAAAGTGTTGTTTAAATTTTGCCACAAGCCACCTGGGAGACACACCAAACATGTGGAAGAAGGTGCTCTGGTCAGATGAAACCAAATTTGAACTTTTTGGCAACAATGCAAAACGTTATGTTTGGCGTAAAAGCAACACAGCTTATCACCCTGAACACACCATCCCCACTGTCAAACATGGTGGTGGCAGCATCATGGTTTGGACCTGCTTTTCTTTAGCAGGGACAGGGAAGATGGTTAAAATTGATGGGAAGATGGATGGAGCCAAATACAGGACCATTCTGGAAGAAAAACTGATGGAGTCTGCAAAAGACCTGAGACTGGGACGGAGATTTGTCTTCCAACAAGACAATGATCCAAAACATAAAGCAAAATCTACAATGGAATGGTTCACAAATAAAACATATCCAGGTGTTAGAATGGCCAAGTCAAAGTCCAGACCTGAATCCAATCGAGAATCTGTGGAAAGAACTGAAAACTGCTGTTCACAAACGCTCTCCATTCAACCTCACTGAGCTCGAGCTGTTTTGCAAGGAGGAATGGGCAAAAATTTCAGTCTCTCGATGTGCAAAACTGATAGAGACATACCCCAAGCGACTTACAGCTGTAATCACAGCAAAAGGTGGTACATACAAAGCAGGGCCGCTGATAGGGGGTGACCACCAGCCCTCTTGTAGGGGGCCCGAGCACACAGGGGGGCCCACACAGAGAGGGGGATTAGTGATGGACAAAAAATACAGAAATCTTCCTCCAGCACTTGAATCTGATCTGTCCCTACCCCTGCTATCAACTTTTATCTGTTGAGAAAGAGACAGTTGTCCCTTACTAAACCCCCTCCCTTGTGTGGGCCCCCCTCCCAGCACTTATCTCTGCTCAGGAGTTTATTTGTAAATTGTAACTTTGTTTCTCTCTCTGTCTCTATGATCCCGGAGCTCCAACTTGCCCATCCTGTATATATTTCTCATCTCATGTTTTTTATTTAACATATTTTTTTTTTTTTTAGATTTAGCAGGAATTATGTGAGTTATGTTATATTTGTGTCTGCTAATAGAGATTTTGTTGTAATTTTAGCTAAATATATCTTTAATATTTTCTTGGGGGGGCCCTGCCAGGTAGTCTGTACGGGGCCCCGCGATTCCTAACAGCAGCCCTGCTACAAAGTATTAACTTAAGAAGGCTGAATAATTTTGCACGCCCAATTTTTCAGTTTTTTATTTGTTAAAAAAGTTTGAAATATCCAATAAATTTAGTTCCACTTCCTGATTGTGTCTCACTTGTTGTTGATTCTTCACAAAAAATTACAGTTTTATATCTTTATGTTTGAAGCCTGAAATGTGGCAAAAGGTCGCAAAGTTCAAGGGGGCCGAATACTTCTGAACCCTGAGGGTTGGCGCGATACATAAATTCAATGCATTAAAACAGTTTGTGGTATGTAATAAAGATAGTAGGTTATGTTGTAATAATGCAAAAGACTAGGAGGCCACCAAGGGGCCCATACTTAAAAATCTGTTAAAAAAGAAATCGCATGCACATGTTCTGCCACTGGGAATATTTATGCCGGGAGCTGTGGGCTTGGGATCCACGAGGGCCCGGCAGGACAAACTGGGCCATACGCAAGCACAAACCAACATAGTGTGGCATCCATGGTGACGGCTATAGTAGACATACCTATGTATCAGACTAATTTCTAAAGTGTAAATGAATAGTAATATCAGCAATCAATACAAAGAGTATAATACTGTACAATATGTAGGGGGTATCAACTAGTAACACTAGGAGTGATCCCAAGTTAAAGTATTTGCTAGTTGCTATTAGTTGGCAATAAAGCAAAAAGTGTGAAAAATGATCAATTAAAGGAAAAAGCAAAACAATTAATACCAGGGACCAGAGGCCTCAAAGAAAGAGGTAGTGAATCAAGGTGACCTACCTAAGTGGGAATATGTAGCAACAAATTACTATATTTTATACTGATATGCAATCAAAGTGAGATAAACATGACTGTCTAGGTGAATTGAATATATCATACTATGTAAGGGTCAGGGAGAATTGAAGAGAGTGAAGATGAAAATAGACTCCAAGATGATGTGGTAAGAAAGAAAGAAAAAGAAAAAAGGGGGATAAACAGCCACCAAGTCACCAGTCTCAAAGACAGAAAAAGTGGATGAAAGTGACCTACCACAGTGAAGCAATGCTCTTGCAAGCGGTTGCATGTATCATCACCGATCACCGTGGAGCCACTTTAGGCAAGTGCAGCACTGGACTCTCTTATTTGTACCTATAACGAGCCCCTGTGGACCCCACCCAATGTCAGGTGGGTGCGACTTACTGGGGAAGAGAGAAACATCCCCAGCAATGGCCGCCACCATGTAGGGAGGACGGCGCTGAGCGCACATCCAACTAGTCACCTCTGCCTATGGCAGGGAGGCTACCAGTGGCGACTGGTGCTCCATCGGTCGGGGGGTGGCAGACGGACCTGGCCACGGACCCCCCTGTCACTCAAGAGTCCAGTCCACACCATATCCCCCTCCCCCGGGCGCCAGTTCACTTACCTTGTTCCTCCGGACTGACAGGCGGTGACGGCTTCCCCCTCAGTCTCCTCCATGTCCCCTCTCGGCGGCCATCTTCTCCGTCCTCCACCAATAGGATGACTTCTCCTTTGGCCAATTGGGAAACAAGTCTCAGGACCCGCTTCCTGATTGGCCGGGAGGAGAATCAGTGTGACAATAGCAAATATTCACTTGCTATTGTCACACAACTGGGTGGGCTCAGGGCACAGTGCTCTGGGTCCCCGAGCCCACTGTCATTACATGTCTCCAAGATGGCCACTCTGCCCCTTGACCCTTGTCATCACTCCTGGGTGGAGCCAGCCTTAAAGTGACAGTACATGTGAAACCCTTCAGGTATAACACCCACCCTTTTTTGAAGCCTATTAAAGCCTATGCCTCTAATCACGTGCTTCTAAAAAAAAAAAATAAAAAACCCTCATTGGAATCCATGCATCCAGTGCCCTGCATGTAGATTAGGGGGCAGGATGCATGGATAGGGGGGTGGCGCCCCAAATGGGTGGGCCGCCACTGGAGGCTACACTCAGAAGGTTAGAAATATGACACATATTAAGCCCCTACATTTGTAACTGTTTGTCAAAAGTAAAACTTGAATTTATAAAAAAAAAAAATGACAGTTTGCTAAAACTTTTTTCTGCCAAAGTTTGCTTCTGTGATGAAATCAAGCAGACACCCATGTGGAAACTAGAAAGGATTAAGTGTTTCAAAGAATGAAAGAGCCTAAATAAAATTCTTTGGGGAATGTGCCAAAATAAAGCAGCAAAAAAACAGAAGGCAATTTTAATCTCCTCTGAATGATTTAGGCTAGGGAACGATGCCTTGTTTAAGTTTTGTAAATATTTCATGCTGTCAGATGTCTTATCTTAACAAGGTCTTTATAATCCATTCCTTGTTAGCCCCACGTCTTTTTTAATGTTCTCCCTCCAAGAGTTTGCCGTTCTCAGCAAAACTGGAAATGTCAAAGAATTTTAAGATTTCTTTGCATTCCTTTTTAAGGCTGTCACAGATCCTAAATGTATGTATTCCCCAAACACTGCAGACTGTATTAGAAGCAGATGGTGCGGCTTGTAAAATCGCTTCTGATATGTTTGATAGCAACTTTTGTTAAATGTGTCTGGGCAAAAAGAGTCCCTGGTCTATGAATGCTTAGTGATACGGTAGGACAGCCAATTACAAAGTGCCTGGCACTGCTTTGGGTCTGATTGGCTGAATCCTGGACTCAGAAGTGGGAATAAAACACAGATATATTCCAAAGCTTCACTTAACATCAAATCTGATAGGGGACATTTGCAGTACAGACCTATACATTGGACAGAGCACTGAAGGTGAGTAGTAATGATGAGCGGAATTTAAAGTTTTAATTTCCTTGACAATTTTGGTGAAAATGGGGAGATTTTTTTCAAAATGTTGCCAATTTTTTTCAAAATGTTTTTAGGAATGCTGTGTGAATGGGAATGCATAACAGACATATAATGAACTTTTCCCAAATTTGATTCCAAATTGGAAATACACTTTACATAAAATAGTGGTGCTGTGCTGTCAGATACCAGCTAATATACATAAAATCTTAAGTGCACAAGTGACAAACTGAAGTGCATGTGCTAATAAAAAAGATGTAGATGGCTAATAAGATCGCAAAATATTAGGAAACTGATAGTCCATATGCAGTGTACACAAAAATATGCAAATATAGCTGAAGAACGTAGAAATGTGAATATTAAACCAAAAAACAACAAGTGAATAGGTGATCAATGTGCATCAATCATCAACAGGATAATGAACAGTCCAATGCACATAAGATAAGTGCATGTGAAATCCCTTTGCCCAGAAAGAAATGTGACTGGTGTCTGGAAGATCCAAAAGGGGTGACACCTCTATTTGTGCTGGCCGTTCTCCTTACAGCTGTAAAGCCTAGTACACACGCAATGAATTTCCGCCGACCGGTCGTCCGTCTTTTGTCCAGAGTTGTGTTTTGTTGGTTGGAATGTGCCTAGACTGCACACGAATTTTCCCGCACGACAAAATTCTACTTCAGAAGTGATGTCATGTGTTGGTTTGCTTTCTTTGTGTTCTTTCTTCTCTGAGCATGCCCAGTCTTGCTCATCAGATTTTTCCCTGTCGAAATCTGTACTGACTGCACGAAAATCGGACATGTTTTGACGGAGGACAAAAATTTTATAGCCTGCAAGTCGGAGTCGGTTGTGGGAAGCATCATACTAACAAGCCGAAAATCGTCAGATCGGTCGTCGGACGAAAATTCCCGGCCGAATTTCGAAGCGTGTGTACGGGGCTTTAGGCTTGATTCACACCTTTGCTTGTTGCTTTTGAGCATTTCTGTAGTGCTTTTTGCTGTGCTTTCCATGATTTTGCCGCGTTTTTACCGCAATTTGCGTTTCTTATGTTTTTTTTTGGAAAATTTGTTGTTGGGCAGATTCAAAAACGCAAAATGCAAATCGCGGTAAAACCGAAATACTTGCATTTTGGTTGCAGGTCCATTGAAGTCTATTACATGCAAAACGCTGCATTTTGGAGGAAAAAAAGTCCCTGATCTTTTCCAGAAATGCCGAGACACAAAAATGCATTGATGTGAAAGTGTTCCATAGGAACCCATGTTAAAAAATTAAATGCATTTTTGCAAAAAGCAAAAAGCATGAAAAAATGCATTAATGTGAACTCAGCCTTAGGTTACACAGCATAGATCAGTGATGGTGAACCTTTTTGAGCCCGAGTGCCCAAACTGCGACACAAAACCAACTTATTTTTTTCAAAGAGCCAACACTGCAATTAATAACAGCCACAGATAATGGCCGCAAGGGCCTCTCAGCAATCCCAGTGACACAACAACACTTCCTCTGAACAGTTGTCCACTCACTCTCGGTTGGCCGTGGCAAGGCCCTCAACTGACATTGCAGGAAGAGTATCCTCACAGCCTCTCTGTCCCCTGGCTCACAGTGTGCTGCTCCAGTCTTTCTCTCTCTCACAATCTCGATCTCTCGATCTCTCTCTCCCCATAGTCTTCCGGGACTAAATGTCCCATGGTGTACTTGTCAACCTCCTCATTGGTGCTTGGTTGCAGCCAATGGGGAGGCAGGAGGAATCAGAGCGGGTGGCGATCTCTGCAAGTGCCGCTCTGTCCCTGTCCAGCGCTGCTTGACAGAAGGGAGGAAATAAACTGACAGTCCATGCTCGCTTCCCTCTTTGTCACAGCGCCGCTGCCGTGTGGGGGGAGGGAGGATTAGAGAGCCCAGGCATCAGCGGAGGCAGCTTCCCAGTGTAGCTGGCGTGCCCACATAGAGGGCCCTGCGTGCCAGCAGTGGCACGCATGTCATATTAGGTTCGCCATCACTGGCATAGATGGATAACTCACACTCTAGACTCCTATGCTTCCCACCGCTTCCAGGGATCATCCTGTTGTGGACTCTGGTGGGTAACTATGGTTGGAGGATGGATGTCACGTCTAAGATGGTCTGGCGGGCTCTCCAGGTGTATCCTCAATATAGGTAATATGTGTAGGAAAGAAAAGCTCCGAATATTGTAATACTATTTCCCAATTTTATTAAATATTTATATAGATATATTTATCCATATAAAATCATTTGGTGGAGGAATTGGGAATAAAAGCAGCTGAAACAGTCACTTTTCCAATTGTGGCACAAAACACATCATCCACGAGCAACGGGCCCTTTATCCACAGACACTTCTGGTTTGCCTATTGCTCAGCCCCGACGTGTAGCATCCCATCTACGTGACTGTTCACATGTAGAAATTTTAAAGAACAGAAGGACTTTTGAGAATTTCTGGCAACGTGGACCCTCCAACAGGAGAACTGGTGTTGTGTTGGTTCAGAAAGGGGGAGTTTGTTCTTGATATTCTGTGGAGCAGTCTCACCCTAACTGCTCAAGCTGAATGACAGGCAGGTACACTTTAAGGTTGCTCCTTTAACTAGCTTGGACCTGCTTATTTCCAAAAAAAAAAAAAAAGGCCCCTCATTAGCCTAATTATTTTACTTTTTTTCTCAAAATGAAAAAAAAAAAAAAAAAAAACAGACAATGAAAAAGCAACATTTATAGCAACAATTCACCAATAATGATTAAAAAAACTAATCTACCCTAAATACATCAAAGTAAAACATTCCATGCACTCTAAATTAGCATAAAGAAAGAAGACAGAAAAATAGAATTCCTGTACAGTATTATCTAAATCACTTCCTCCAAAACTACCAACCGCCAAGTTAGCAAATAACACACATTTGCCTAGAAATCAGAAATAAGGAACAATCTATAATGCAGTGCATATTCTTTGCTTTTGTTCAGGTAAAGGGGAAGTCCACACTAAAACTAAAATCACTACAACTACTGGCATCCCCAATCCAAGACTAAACTATCTAGCCCTGTAAACAAAAAATCAGTAAACATGCCTTTTCTGAAGCCGATCTGGTCTGATCCCACACTGAGCTGTTAGCAGCGGTTTCCCTGTGTAGGCGGGTCTGGAGGAGGCAGCCGACAACGGAAGCCCCATAGTTACTCTATGGGTGAGATAACTTCCCTTTCATTTCACAGCCTATCGGCGGTGTTCTCTGCAGAAATTCTGCAGCTGGAGACCGGACCAGATCGCCTTTAAAAAAGGTATGTACAGTATACTGATTTCTATTTTACAGGGCTATAAAGGTTAGTCTTAGATCTTGGATGCTTGTAAATGTAGCAATTTTAGTGTTAGGTTGGACTTCATCTTTGGGCCACAAGAGTAAGGCTGGGTTCATATATATGAAAATTGGATGCGGGTTTCCGGGATCCAATTCACATAACTAGCGAGTACGACCTGCTCTCAATGGAGCTTGTTCATAAAGGTCTGGGGCGGCCGTGGTCCAAATTGCAGAAGGGTCCTGTGCGTCTTTGGGTCAGGCAAAAATTCAGGCCTGAATCACACCTGAACCGGCGGTGAACAGAAACGCACCAGACCCCAGGCACGAACCCGTGACCGCACATAAGGGAGCCTGGCTTTAAAGTGATTGTAAAAGTCTCGTTTTTTTTTTTCTAATAAAATAACAGACATGTTATACTTACCTCCTCTGTGTAGTGGTTTTTCACATGGCAACACGGATCCTCCTCTTCTCGGTTACCTCTTCAGCCCTCCTGGCCCCTCCCTCCTGTTGAGTGCCCCCAAGTTGCAGCTTCGTGTATCCATTCAGACACTGAGTTGCCGTTCTAACCTATCCCTCTCTCTCCTGATTGGCCAACTGAGTTTGATTGACAGCAGCGGGATCCTCCTTTCGGGTACCTCTTCGGCTCTCCTGGCCCCTCCCTCCTGTTGAGTGCCTCCACATCAAGCAGCTTGCTATGGGGCACCCGACCCAATTTGCAGTTCCATTCAGGCACTGAGCTGCTGTTCGTCCCCGCCCTCCTCTCTCCTGAGTGGCCAACTGAGTTTGATTGACAGCAGCGTGAGCCAAGTGCAATGCTGCTGTGTCTCAGCCAGGCACTCATGGACATCGCTGGATAGAGAGGGGGCTCAGGAAGGTATTAGGGGGGCTGAGGGGAACTGCTGCACACAGAAGGCTTTTTTTTTAATGCATAGAATGGATAAGGATAAAAAAAAAAACTTCTGACTTTACAACCCCTTTAATAATTTAAAGGGATGCATAAGTCAGCCAATTTCTATAAAACGGGCTCACAGCAGCCATATTGTCAGTTGGAACTGCTAGGGCAGGGGTCTCCAAACTATGGCCCTCCAGTTGTTCAAGAACTACAATTCCCATCATGCCTAGTCATGTCTGTGAATGTCAGAGTTTTACAATGCCTCATGGGACGTATAGTTCCTCAATAGCTGGAGGCCGTAGTTTAGAGATCCCTGTGTTAGGGAGTACTGACAATCCTGTGTACGAAGATAATTTTTTTCGTTTATTTTTTTACCTATTTTTTTTTTTATTTTGGCACCCCCCCCCCCCCCCTCAACTTCCCATGCTTTTGGTTTGACAATAGTTTGCTTATTAGTCCTACTTATGGTAAATTGAAAGTTCCCCCTTCCATCTCCACCAATAGCTGTCAATTGGGTTCGCTGCAGAGTTGCAAACTTATAACTTCAAGCAACTTTGTGAATTAAACCCAAGCAGATTCGCTCATTCCTTATTACAAACTACAAATAGAAGCCATGTCTAGGGGTGATCCAGAGTCTCATTTAAAGATATGTTTGTGAATGTTATCATCTTGTGCAATGCTTTGGTTATGTTGTGATTTTATTACCTTAACATCCATTTATAGGCAGTGGGTGCACCTTCTGGCACACCCGTCTGACTCTATCTGAGCATTAGTGTGGAAATGAGCCCAAACATGCACTTTATCAAACTACTTAGCAGAAGCCAATGTTGTGTGTGACTCCTGGCACAGCCATGCTTCAAAGGAAATGATCTTCAGTCCGTGAAAAGGAAGTGAACCAAGAGTTTTCCATTAATAGTGACCTGGAGCAGAACAGCAGAAAATGTACCAATAAAGCCTCACAGTTGGCAAAACATTGCAGATGAAATCCCTGTCTCATCTGACTCTTTAATAACTTGAAGTTGTGCTTTTATTTATTTTTTTCTTTTGAAATGGCTATAGGAGGCGTACAGCGCTTTCAATCAAGTTTTATAAAATATACTTAGACAGAGAAACAGAGGTATTTCATTAAGTGGATGTGCCAAAAACTCAAGGTACACATTGTTTTGTATTAAAAAAGAATAGCGCGCAAATGCAAAAGAAATTACCCCCAAATCTGAAGAGAATCCATAAATAAAAATGGGGGTTTGGTCCCACCATATGGCCATATCGTGCTCAAGCCCACTACTGCGTCAAAGTACCCCATTATCAGTGGGTCCTACACTATCCATGAAAAAGAGATGAATCCAGCCTTTCTAACCCTTGGAGATAATACTCCTTGCTGGGAAAGCTGTGCAAATGCACTACAGGGGACTCCTCCTATATCCACTTGATGGTGGACACTGATTGAGTACAGGTGTGTGTGGGGGGGGTGGGGAGGGTTGCTCAACCTCGATAGTCTGGTCAGACCGAATACATAATAAACAGGCAAAAAATTTTTGGGGGAGCATACCCATGTATTTCTAAAGCTGCTGCAGCTATGAACCAAAGACATGTATATTAACTACATCCCATCCGCGCTACAGCCTATATACGGCTGCAGCGCGGACTCGAATTTGCGGGCGAGCGCGCATCGGGGAGAATCTGTGTCGGCCGTGTCCCTTGGACACGGCCGATCACAGATCGTGGTGAATGGCCAATCACAGCGGCCATTCACCACGTGATCGGACCATCCAATGAGAGATGATCTCATATGTAAACATATGAGATCATCTCTCATCGCCGGCGCTCCTTCCTCACACGGAGCCTGCAGTGTGAGGAAGGAGGGGGAGCCTCACAGCGCTGGGGACACAGAGACATGTAATCAGGGCACTGATCACCAGTGCCCTGATTACTGCAAGGTAAAAAAACATACACACATTGCCCCCAACAGTGCCCACAGTGCCCGCCATCAGTGTCCCCCATCAGTGCCCACAATCAGTGCCCATAGTGCTGCCAGTCAGTGCCCATCAGTGCCTGCTCATCTAGGCACTGATGAGCACTGACTGGCAGCACTATGGGCACTGAGTGTGGGCACTGATGGTGCTGCCCACCAGTGCTCATCAGTGCCGCCCATCAGTGCTCATCAGTGCCACCCGTCAGTGTCCATCAGTGCCATCCACCAGTGCCCATCAGTGCCGCCTCTCAGTGCCCATCAGTGACGCCCGTCAGTGGCGCCTCAGTGCCCAGCAGTGCCGCCTCTCAGTGCCCAGCGTGCCACCTCTCAGTGCCACCTCTCAGTGCCCAGCAGTGCCGCCTATCAGTGCTCATCAGTGCCGCCTATCAGTGCCGCCTATCAGTGCTCATCAGTGCGGCATATTAGTACCTCCTCATCAGTGCCCATAAGTGCCACCTCATCAGTGCCCATAAGTGCCACCTCATCAGTGCCCATCAGTGCCACCTCATCAGTGCCCATCAGTGCCGCCTCATCAGCGCACATCAGTGAAGGAGAAAAATTTATTTTCAAAATTTACTCGCAGAAAATAAGAAAAACTTTTTTTTTTCTTCAAAATTTTTTGTCTTTATTCTTTTTTTTTGTAAAAAATAAAAAACCCAGAGATGATTAAATACCACCAAAAGAAAGCTCTATTTGTGTGAAAAAAATGATAAAAATTTCATATGGGTATAGTGTAGCATGACCGCGCAATTGTCAGTCAAAGTGTGACAGCGCTGAAAGCTGAAAATTGGCCTGGATGGGAAGGGTGTTTAAGTGCACAGAAGGCAAGTGGTTAAAAAAGAATAGCGCGCAAATGCAAAAGATGCAAAACATTGTTTTGTGCCTTTACTATTGCTTTGAATGAGCCTGATCAATTCGTAAATATGTTACATGTCCAAGCCAGGCTGTACAGTGCCTGGAAAAAGTATTCATACCCCTTGAAATTTAACACATTTTGTCATGTTACAACCAAAAATGCAAATGTATTTTATTGGGATTTTATGTGATAGACCAACACAAAGCGGCATTGTGAAGTAGAAGGAAAATGATAAATGATTTCCAAAATTTTTTACAAATAAATATCTGAAAAGTGTGGCGTGCATTTGTATTCAGCTCCCTTTACTCTGAAACCCTGAACTAAAATCTAGTGGAACCAATTGCCTTCAGAAGTCACCTAATTAGTAGATAGAGTCTACTACCTGTGTGTACTTTAATCTCAGTATAAATACGGCTGTTCTGTGAAGCCCTCATAAGTTTGTTATGAAGGCCAAGAAACACACCAGACAGGTCAGGGATAAAGTTATGGAAAGGTTTAAAGCAGGGTTAGGTTATAAAAAATTATCCCAAGATTTGAACATCTCACAGAGCACTGTTTAATCCATCATCTGAAAATGGAAAGAGTACAGCATAATTGCAAACCTACCAAGACATGGCCGTTCACCTAAACTGACAGGCCGGGCAAGCAGAGCATTAATCAGAGAAGCAGCCAAGAGACCCATGGTAACTCTGGAGGAGCTGCAGAGAGCCACAGCTCAGGTGGGAGAATCTGTCCACAGGACAACTATTAGTCATGCACTCCACAAATCTGGCCTTTATGGAAGAGTGGCAAGAAGAAATCCATTGTTGAAATAAAGCCATACGAAGTCCCATTTACAGTTTGCGAGAAGCCATGTGGGGGACACAGCAAACATGTGGAAGAAGGTGCTCTGGTCAGATGAGACCAAAATTGAACTTTTCGGCCTTAAAGCAAAACACTATGTGTGGCAGAAAACTAACACTGCACATCACCCTGAACACACCATCCCCACTGTGAAACATGGTGGTGGCAGCATCATGTTGTGCGGATGCTTTTCTTCAGCAAGGACATGGAAGCTGGTCCGAGTTGATGGATGAAGCCAAATACAGGGCAATCTTAGAAGAAAGCCGGTTAAGAGTCTGCAAAAGACTTGAGACTGGCCCAGAGATTCACCTTCCAGCAGGTCAACAACCCTAAACATACAGCCAGAGCTACAATGGAATGGTTTAGATCAAAGCATATTTATGTGTTAGAAGGGCCCAGCCAAAGTCCAGACCTAATTGAGAATTTGTGGAAAGACTTGAAAATTGCTGTTCACAGACGCTCTTTATCAAATCTGACAGAGCTAGAGCTATTTTGCAAAGAAGAATGGGCAAAAATGTCACTCTCTAGAGTGCAAAACTGGTGGAGCACATACCCAAGAAGACTTGCAGCTGTAATTGCAGCGAAAGGTGGTTCTACAAAGTATTGCCTTGGCTGAATACAAATGCACACCATACTTTTCAGATATTTATTTGTAAAAAAATTTGAAAACCATTTATTATTTTCCTTTCTTTTCACAATTAGGTGCCAATTTGTGTTGGTTTATCACATAAAATCCCACCTAAATACATTTAGGTTTTTGATTGTAACATGACAAAATGTAGAAAAATTCCCGGGGTATGAATACTTTTTCAAGACACTGTAACTCATAGATGTGATTTTTAATTTTCTAGAGAATGGGGACTATACCTGAAATGCAGTTTGATACATATGTTTTATTATAGGATAACAGATATGTAGGTTCTCAAAGATTGGACTCCATCATAACATTGTACCTATGTAACACTAAGGGGTGTATTTATAAAAAATGTGCATAGTAATTCACCCAGTGAGAGTGAATGTGTGCAAATGGGGCAAAAAAAAGACCAAAACTTAAACTTTGGCTGGCCATACATTATACAATTGTATAATTCAATTTCCTTTAGATTTACATTCAACTATGTAGTACAAGGGACTGTCTGATAGCATCTAAAATTGAAAATGTTTAGGTTTGCCCTTATATTATATGGTTTTGGTAACTCTAAAGGAAAATTAAAAAAGAAAATTATATAATGTATGACCAGCCTTTTTCTCGTGCTCCATGAATGCTTTTCATTTAAAATAGAAAACACCGTAGTTGGCCACTAGATGGAGCTAAGCATTATAAGGAATTTCCTATGATACTTACAGCCATCTAGTGGCCAATTGTGGTGAATTCAGTTTTAAAGCAATGGAAACAGTCGATCAGAACAGAAAATAGGCTAAAACACATTTTTTGACCCATTTGCAGAAAACAAATGTACATGCACTTTCACTGGGTGGATTGCTATGCAATTTTTTTTATATAAATACACCCCTAAAACTAAAAAAAAAATTGAATATAAAAATATATTATAACTCTGCGCCAATGGGAAAATAAATCAAATCCGTGTATAAAAAAACTCAAAAGCTGCCTCCCTAGTGAGTAAAATGACACTGTGACAATCCCCCCCCCCCTAAAAAAAATGAGGGGGCGCCAAGCTCAATATACTGCAATTAGCCAATCCCAGTACACAGATATACATACAGTGTAGCACTGGGATTCAGTGATTGGAAAACGAGTATATAGCATTATTATGTTATTATGTGTGTGCAAAATGCCATTTTAATAACATCTTTAATAAACCCTCAGTGGTAATGAAGTACATTGGGAAATTGCATCTCTGGTAATGCAGCATTGCATTCTGCCTGTCTTGCCATCACATTTTCCAATTTTGCTGTGTTTGTCACAGAACAGTGCTGTTTATTAGGAAATTAATGGATGAGTCCTGGAGTCAGGGGTCCTGTGCCCACAGGCTTCTGAGCCATAAATTCAGCTCTACTCATTCCTTAGGACAATCATTGTACAGCTATAGTGAACAGGCAGGCTCCTGTGAAGTTCAATTACATGCCGACACATTGCGCTCTGTCTCCTATTGTTCCGTACAGTACAATGAAACTACTTTAAAAGTTTTGGCCATAGGCAAGCCAGAGGGAGCGATATTCAAATGATGAAGAGCTCTTTCTGTAAGTTCATTCCTAATGTGATTTCCTTTAAAATCACCAAGGAGAAATGGATTATTTGAAATAAAAATTGAACATTTTGGCATGCAGTTGAACTGCATAATGGGGAAATAACACAACACGTCCTACTTTTTAGTGAAAGTAAAAACTGATGGTAGAGATAACAATGTATAATTGGAACAATGAATTCAACATTTTTTGGCTACATAAAGCCTACATTGCAAAGAAAGATTTTACATTAAAAATGTATTAAGGGGGAATAGTTAGGTAAACCCAAGTCGTATATTTAAAGGGTAACTTCACTTTTGTGGGGAAAAAAAATAACAAATAAAGAAAAAAATAATATAGCGTATACAATTGCGACACAAATCATATTGTAATTGAACTTTATTAAAAATTACCTTTCCTTTTCAATCTGTAGCTTTGTAATTTTCTGGAAATGAAATGAAATATGGCTACCTAGAGCTGTTCTGTACACAGAATGTGTACTGACCACACCCCAGAAACATCCTTTCCTGATTGTGTGATTGGCTCACCAATTTTCCCAGAAGTCTGCCTAAGATACAAGTCAGATTTCTGGCATCCCCTGCAACAAAAATGTCATTTTTGGTGAGATACTCCCAATAGGAACACAACTACATAGTTACATAGTTACATAGTTACATAGTTAGTGAGGTTGAAAAAAGACATCAGTCCATCCAGTTTAACCTATGATGTGTGACTAAACTAAAGGGATGCAGGCCCAGCAGCTTTCCTTATTAGAGCTCTGTAGCTGCCACAGCTGATAGATAATTATGAAACCATTAGACCCAGTTAGCACAGAGGCACAGAGGAACAAACAGAGATTTCTTCAGAATAACAAAAGGTAGGAATCTGCAATAAAGTTTGTTAAAATCCTTGTAATGTACAAAGATCACCCAGAGGGGAATGTTTGTTTCTCAACAAAAGTGGAGTTACGCTTTAAGTTTTGGGCTTAAGTGGGAATTATAGGACATCTTCTGCCACCTCCTCGAGGAACCCTGGAGTGGAAAATCTTCAACTTTTTTTTAAACATCACCCATTTATTTTTCTTTTATAAAATAATTTTTTTGCAAAAACAAATTTGGTAAATTAGTTCAACAATGCATCAAATACAGCATAAGGAGAACTCCCGACAGAGGGACACAGAAAGAATGTTATTTAATTTCCTAATGCAGTATTTTCTACTGACTAAAGTCCTTAAGTCCTTGATGATGAAAGTTTGATACTCCAGACTGAAGTGCATGGTGGACTAAAACCTAGACACCCAAACTTATTAGTGGAGGACACAAGACATTTCAAGTGGTAGAGAGTGGATGTCTATTTAAATAGGTATACAATATACTAGTGAGAAGATGTGGTCATTGTAACCATCCTAACTAAAAACCACACCCGGCAGCTTGGTGGGCAATAAAGACCTATATACATAAAAGGAGAAGAGCTAGAGGGAAAGCTGGAAAATAGAGGGAAAAGGAAAAGAAAAAGAGCCAAGAGGAAAGGGGAAAGAAGGGGAGGAGTGAAACAGGCTGTGCAACGGGCGAGCATTCAAATTGAGAGGAGCTTATTATCGAAGCTGGAAGGTTGGATGTATGCTATTCACGGTTGCCAGACTCTGAGAAATTTTTCATGGGTATCCGAAGCAAAGGCCGTCAGTTTCTCATTTACATGGTGTCATTCATTCGGTTCCTAACTGCTTTGAAGCTAAGCACAGGGGTTTTCCAAGCCTTCGCAATGGTCAACTTAGTTGCAGTAAAAAGATGCAGAGCCAATTGGCACTCTGGGTGAAGCAGTTCTGAAATTGGTTTACAAAGAAAAGCAATGTAAGGGTCCCTTTTGAGGTTGGTGTGAAATATGTTACGAGGTACGGTATAAACCCTGACCCATAGTCTGCATACCTTAGGACATGCCCACCAAATATGAGCCATGGTTCCTTCCTGAGAGCATCCCCCCAACACCCATTTATTTTTCTATTATGGCCATTATGGTATCACAGTGTCTTTTGCTTTTGTTTTTTTTGTTTGTTTTACATTGTTATGAATATAACAGGAAGAGTGAGACTTCCATGCTTAACTCAGAAATGGTCATTTAGGAAGACAGAAATTGGATCTTAGGCAGACAGACAATGGTGCAATATTACCAAAAAACAAGATGCTGGTTGGTGATACAACCAGAATCAGTTCAGAGCTAGAGCTTTGGTTTTATGGACTAACTCTTTAAGGCTCCATTCACACCTGAGTGTATCGATTTACTTTTTCATTTTTTCGGGTAGTTTTTTAAGCTTTTTTGCAGCTTTTTAAAAGTGTTTTCAAAATGTATTACAAGTGTTTTACAGCTTCAGGCATTTTTGTTTTGCCAATTGAAAGCACTAGGGGGAGGAGGCTGGAGGAGGGAATTAGGGTTGGAGAGCTGCTATTTGAGCATTTTATGAGCATTTTTCTGCTCAAGTTAGGCATTTCTATTGAAGAGATGGTATTCTGCATACCTTGGTTGTAACAAGTGGTTAATTGTAGTTACTGTTGCCTTTTAATCATATTGAACCAGTCTGCCCATTGTCCTCTGACCTCTGACATCAACAAGGCATTTTTTTCCATACAACTGCCGCTCACTGGATATTTTCTCTTTTTCGAGCCATTCTCTGTAAACCCAAGAGATGGTTGTGCGTGAAAATCCCAGTAGGTCTGCAGATTTTGAAATACTCAGACCAGCCAATCTGACACCAACAACCATGCAATTTTTAAGTCACTTAAATACCCTTTCTTCCTCATTCTGATTCTTGGTTTGAACTTCAGCAAGTCATCTTTACCACATCTAGATGCATAAATGCATTGAGTTTCTATCATGTGATTGGCTGATTAGCAATTTGTGTTACCAAGCAATTGAACAGGTGCACCTAATAAAGTGGCCAGTGAGTGTATATTTCTAACGTGACCTACTCTTCTGTACCATGATAACCAATAGCACAGATGATTCACTGTCATGTTTATTATGAAGCAAGAGCCAGACGGGGTACAGAATCTAGATCTGTCGAGTTGCAATTACAAAGAGGGTCTCATTACTACCACTGCTACTACTACAAGAATACCTGTCCTATTTTTCCATTTTTGTGCTATTTTGTGGTATCCTGCACCCCTAAACCCTCTCTCCTAGATTTGGGTTTCAGTAATCAAAGGAAAAAGATTGGCACTCAACTTTTTTTCACTCCACCATACACCAAGGAACAGACCCTAAAATAGAAATGTTAGCCTGCCACACCACTGAGGGAATTATTCCGGACCCCCAAAGAGGAAACATGCTACAGTTGTAAGTTGCCTTATTTTGTAAAAATATTCTAAAGACTGAAATAATAACATTTGCCTGGAAAGGCCCCGTTCACACTGGGGCGATGCTACTTTGCCGGGCGACCTCATAGGTCGCGGCGCGCTGCTGGCACCGCGACTTCGGAGCGGCCGGCACGGACTTCATAACATTGAAGTCTATGCAGGTCGCTCCGGGTCGCCCCAAAGAAGCTCCGGACCCTTTTTCTAAGTCGGAGCGACTTGTGTCGCTCCTATTAGAACGGGTCCGCAGCTTCTCTATGGAAGGCGACCTGTCAGGCGACCAGGTCGTCTGACAGGTCGCCCCAGTGTGAACGGGGGCAAAATCAGCAATTTTTTACAGTAATAACAATAATATTTCGTGAACTGGAAAAAGCATTTTCATTCATAAAAGAAAAAAAATAAAACAAATTATTGCATTTTAGAAAAATAGGGCCTAAAGTGTTTATGTGTAATTGTTTGAGCTCCAGAAGGTTTTATCCCCTTTATGACCAGGCAATTTTTTTGATATTTAGCACTGTGCTGCTTTACTTGGTAATTGCGTGGTCATGCAGTGCTATACATAAATTAACTTTATGTTATTTTTTTCACACAAATAGAGCTGGCTTTTGGTTGTATTTAATCACCACTTTTTTTTTATTTTTTAATTATATAAATGAAAAAAGTGAAAATGTTAACAAAAAAAAAAAAAGCATTATTTTTTACTTTCTGCTATAAAACATATCCAATAAAAAATTGCTAAAATGTATTCTCCTACGTGTCTTTAGTGAAAAATCAATCTAATTTCAAATGTTTATTGATTGGTTTGTGTAAAAGCATCTACAAACTATGGTGCGTATATACTGGAATTTTTGTTTATTTATTTTTTTATAGTAGTAATGGTGGTAAATAGTGACTAATAGTGGGAGTGTGGTGGGCAATCTGACACTGATTGATACTGGGCGGGAATTGACTAACTGACACTGATAATACTATACACTGTCACTGTACTAATGACACTGGCTGGGAAGGGATTAACATCTTGGGGTAATCAAGGGGTTAAGTTTGTGCCTAACAAGTTTGAATATGTGTATTATGTGCTACTTTTTTACTAAAAATCTATTTATTCCCTCTCCCTGGCTTGGCGTGTACCCCGAACAGGCCAGCGATATACAGGTACATTGCTGTGCCTGTAGGAGCCGCCTGTTCGCAGTACAATGCAGGCAGGCGGTCCTAATGCAGGTTAGCTTAGCTATGTGTTCATTAGTTTACCTGCTTCCCGCCCATCGTATAGTGAAATTATGGACGGGCGGGAGCACTCTCGTTCTGGGAGGACATCACATGACATCCTCCCATTCTAGATGTGCATGCGCACCCACAGGGGGTGCGTGGCGATCATTGATGCTTTGTGTTCCTATAACGTGGGCTCTTTACCATGTGATCAGCTTTGTTCAATAACAGCTTATTACAGGGCACTGATTGGAACCACTTGTGGGCAATGAAGGGCGGCACTGATGGGGCTGCACTGATCATCAGGGCACTGATGACCAGTGCCCTTAATGTCAGTGCAGATATCCCAGCTAAGGAATGGTACTTACCGGCTCTCCTCTCCTCTGTCAGCATAAGGAGAGGAATGCAGATAATCTATATTTCCTGTTTACTCTGTGATCAGCTGTGATTGAACACAGTTGGCTTTAAATGTGCCACCTATTAGCGCCTATCAGTGCTGCTTATCAGTGCCCATCAGTGCAGCCTCATCAGTACCCAGGAGTGTAGTCTATCAGTGCTCATCAGTGCAGCCTCATCAGTACCCAGGAGTGTAGTCTATCAGTGCTCATCAGTGCAGCCTCATCAGTACCCATGATTGCAGTCTATCAGTGCCTGTTAGTGCAGCCTCATCAGTACCCAGGAGTGCAGTCTATTAGTGCCCATGAGTGCACTTTATCAGTGCCCATCAGTGCAGGCTCATCAGTACCCATGAGTGCAGTCTACCAGTGCCCGTCAGTGCAGCCTCATCAGCGCACATCAGTGAAGCAGAAAAATGACTTACAAAACTTTATAACAGAAACTAAGAAAACCTTTTTTTTTTTTAAATTTAGCAAAAAATAAAAAAACCCAGTGGTGATTAAATACCACCAAAAGAAAACTCTAACTTTGAAAAAATTGATAAAAATGTTGTTTATTTATAGTGTTGCATGACAGAGCAATTGTCATTTAAAGTGTGACAGCACTGAAAGCTGAAAATTGGCCTTGGCAGGAAGGGGGTGAAAGTGTGCAGTAGGCAAGTGGTTAATGGGAAAAATGTGATGCAGAAATTTTTAAAACATGAAAATGAATGAACCCCCCTATAGATTGGTTTAGTAAAGACTGTAACAAATGGGATGAAGCTGGTAAAGCAGTCAGGAAGTCGTTCAACAGATTACAAGAAGCTCAAAAATAAAATATCCATTTGAGGTGGACTGATGAAGGATAGAACTTTTTCTAACCCCCACCCCCCTCCACCTCCACCACCACCACCACCACCTCCGCCACCTCCGCCACCTCCATTCCATACATAAACGATACCTTACATCTGCCAACATCCTCATCCACTCACTGTGGTCCACAGCAGCTCCAGGGGCACTCCAGTTCTCTTTACTTAGCTTGCAGATTGTGGTGCACTGTATATGCCTTTATCTGTAGGCCCTAATGGTGGAGGTGTCTACATGCAAGTCTACAGCTTCTCAACTAGGGTCTATGGAGAATAGCAGGAGTAGGTGGCTAGCTCAGTGAAGGGGATCTGAAGGGTCAATGGAGACATTGGAGGCGGTTGCCAGTTGATCTTACGTAGGTATGAGACTGTGTATGAGATGGAGAGGTTTCAGGTCTGCCACCTTAAAGTAAACCTATGCAGCTATGGCATAAAGATGAGAAATAGCTTCAAAACAAAAGCAAATATTTCAATTTATGCAAATGTACACACTCATTTGAAGCATCAATATACCATTCCTTTTTTTTTTCTTTTGCAGAGTACTTTGTAGATTATCTAAAATGATAATGTGGATATGTGAGATGTAAATTATGCTAACAGTGTTTACATTTCTTTTATTTTCCTATTACTCTTTCAGTGAGAAATATTGACAGAGAATTTCTAAAAGCATCAAAACGAATGAAATGAACATGATTGATGCATGCAATAAACGAAAAAAAAAAACAGTTCTTCTAACAAGTCCATGGAGGATTCCTCTGGAGCAGCGGGATATCGCAATAAACGGAACAGAAACAAACGAATAACAGTATCTAATTATGCAAACACTTCATTACTTTTAATTACTTACTTTTTCTGACATAAAATGTTAAAAATTATTTTGCCAATTCTTTTACAACACACATAACGAGAAAAACATTACTCAAAACATATATATTAATTACGATCTCAATTAATATTTTTTTCCCCTGGAGGTTCAAATATGGCTGCCCCTTGGCCATGCTTTTAAAACAAAGGGCTTTTAATGTGAAACTCTGGGCATTTTTTTCAAGTTTTGGAAAGAATGGGGAATAATTAAAGCCTTGGTCCAGTTTTATTGCTGTGAACATTACCATGGAGTAGACTTACCCTCAGTATTTATCCTGATGACCACCTCTACCAGGGAAGATAGTCAGAGGAAATTCAAAACTTTGCAGTTGTAGGGAAAATCTTTTATAGCTGAAGTTTAGGGATTTTTTTTTCTAAATCAGCAAAAATCAGAAAACTATTTATATATCGTACAATTTATAATACTTTTTGCACTATTTTGCACCAGTGCAAACATTCAATGTCATCATATATCAATATGGAAAAAACAATAGTGAAAACAGTCTAATTTTATGGATTGATTATAGAAGGTCTAATGTGCTTCTCCAAATAATGGTTTAAAACAAATGGCAACCCCAAGCAGGTTCCAGGTTCTATAGCACTATGGCAAAAAAGGGGTCAGTGCATTGCCTGACCAATATATTCAAAATAAAAACAAGTGGCCACTGCCCCCACCTATAACTGATCTTTACAGCAAGGAGCACTGGAAGGAGGATTTATGTCAAAGCATGCATGAAAAAACACGTCACTCTGGCGTACACGATGACGTCAGAGCATATGCTCCATCCAATGTGTTTCATTGGAATTGACATCATCAGGGGCCTGGAACAAGATGACATCAATTCAGATAAAATGCATCGAATGGAGCATATAATCTAATATCATCATGAGTGTATAATGAGGATATGGCTTTTTCACCTATGCTTATTCATTTGCCTTGTTTGTGATTATTTGTTAACTTAAACAAACCCAAGTGTTTTATGATATTATGTAAACTCCACAGCATCCGATTATGCAATAGTCATATTGAGAGAGAAAAAGGCTCCACTTTACATAATACCATAAAACACTTGGGGTTATTTAAATTAACAGATACTCACAATCAAGGCAAATGAATAGGCATATGTGAAAAAGCCATATCGTCATTATGAGCTCATGATGATATTAGATTATATGCTCCACCCGTTGCATTTCATCTGAACTGATGTCATCTTGTTCCAGGCCCCTGATGAAACACGTTGGATGGAGCATATGCTCTGATGTCATTGTGTACGCCAGATTGACGTGGTTTTTCATGCATGCTTTGACATACGTCATCCTTCCAGTGCTCCTTGCAAGAGATGTACCGATTGGTTCGCCGGCAAACGGTTCCCGGTGAACTTCGAACGTTCGCGTTCGCCGCTGCGGGCGAACATATGCGATGTTCGGTCCGCCTCCTATACATCATCATTGAGGCAAACTTTGACCCTGAACATCACAGTCAGCAGACACATTCCAGGCCAATCAGCATACCTCCCTCCCACACCCTCCCACCTCCTATAAATAAGCAAGGGCAGCATCCATTTTAGATCATTTCTGTGTTACTGAGAGCAGGGAAAGTGCTGGTGCTGCTGTTATAGCTGGGGACAGTTCCCGGTCTTGTTAGCCAGTGTTCTTGGTACACTCCTGCTGTAAGGACAGCACCCCAAAAAGCCCTTCCTAGGGCTGGTATTTGAGGTTTTTTTTGGATATATATATATATATATATCTATTGTCCCCAAAAGCCCTTTTGAGGGCTGGTATTTGTGTAATTTTTTTGTTCTGTGATATATATATATATATATATCTCTATTGTCCCCAAAAGCCCTTTTGAGGGCTGGTATTTGTGTAATTTTTTTTGTTCTGTGATATATACATATATATATATATATATTGTCCCCAAAAGCCCCTTTGAGGGCTGGTATTTGAGTATTTTTTTAATATATAATATATATATATATATATATATATATATATATATATATATATATATATATATATATATATATATATATATATATATATATGTAGCATGTCCAGAACCAGAAAAAAAAGATCATATAGGTGTAAAAGGGGTTCCCACCATCCCTGCTCTACTGAAAAATTATCTTTTTTTTCTGGTTCTGGACATGCTACAGAGCTGAAACTTCACAGGTACACTTTTTAGACCCCCTAGACACTATATCACACAAAAAAAGTTCTTAAAAATTGTCATTTTTGATAGAGAGCCAATTATTGGAAAAAAAAAAAAAACTTAACAAAAAAAAAATTTCTTTGGATTTATTGTCTGGGGGGTCTAAAAAGTGTACCTGTGAAGTTTCAGCTCTGTAGCATGTCCAGAACCAGAAAAAAAAATAGAATCAGGGTTAGGGCTAGGGTTAGGGTTAGGGTTAGGGTTAGGGTCAGGGCTAAGGTTAGGGTTATTTTTAGTGCTTAGGGTTAGAGTTAGAGGGGTAGGGGTAGGGGTAGGGCTACTAACTCTAACCCTAAGTATCTCACCGTAACCCTAACCCTAGCCCCTAACACTAAACCTAACCCTAACCCTCTAACCATAACCCTAACCCTCTAACCTTAACCCTAACCCTCTAAGCCTAGCCATAAAAATAACCCTAACCCTAACCCTAACCCTAATCCTAGCCCTAACCCTAATTCGTATTTTTTTCTGGTTCCGGACATGCTACAGAGCTGAAACTTCACAGGTACAATTTTTAGACCCCCAGATGCTAAATCCAAAGAAATTTTTTATTTTTATTTTTTTTAAATTTTTCCAATAATTGGCTCTCTATCAAAAAATTACAATTTTTAAGAACTTTTTTTTGTGTGATCCCTCTCCGGCATGCCACAGTCCAGGTGGTTGTCCCCTTGAAACAACTTTTCCATTTCTATTGTGGCCAGAAAGAGTCCCTGTGGGTTTTAAAATTCGCCTGCCTATTAAAGTCTATGGCGGTTCGCAATGTTCGCCGGTTCGCGAACATTCGCCGATGTTCGCGTTCGCCGTTCGCGAACAGCGAATTTTATGTTCGCGACACCACTACTCCTTGCTGCAAAGACCAGTTATAGGTAGGGGCAGTGGCCACTTGTTTGTATTTTGAATATATTGGTCAGGCAATGCACTGACCCTTTTGTAGTGCTTTGTGCTGGGTATTCAGTGTGCCCCTGTACCTTTAGGGAGGGGTGGGCTCCTTCCAGGCTCATCTGCCTTCTGCCTATCCATTAAAATGCATGTGCTCGCATTGTGGAGACTCTCAGAGGGTAGAGTTAGCAACTACAGAAAACAGGGTGCCATGATGGGGCCTGTAGCTTACGCAAGTATTTGTAAATGTGTGCAGACTCAACCCCTGTTCTTAACGCATATTGTTAGACAGGTCAATTTGGTTGGTCGCTGGCTGGTTGGAAAGCTTGAGCTTGGAAATCCCTTTGTATTTGTTAGACATATGTTGCCCTTCCAGTGCTTCTTGCTGCAAAGACCAGTTATATGTGAGGGCAGTGGCCATTTGTTTGTATGCTTGTTCATTTACCTTTGCTTGTGAGTATGTATTTGTTTAAAAAAAAACAATTGTTTTATTGTATTATGCTATGTGGAGCTTTTTTTCTCTCTCAATAAGGTTATTGCAGTATCTATTATTTTAAATAAACCTAAGTGTTTTAAGGTAGAAAAGTATATGTAGCCATTTTCTCTCTCAATATGGCTATTGCATAATCTGATGCTGTGGAGTTTATTAGAGGAGTGGAGGAACCTGTCTGGGGTTGCTATTCATTTTAACCCATTATTTAAATAAAGCGCGTTGGACCTCCTATAACTAAGGGGTCTTAATCTCTGATAAGGGGCATGCTATTTATGTTGGTTAGAAGGAGAGAGTCACCAGTTGTATTACACACCTGGCTTTTGGATTCCATGAAAGTGGACTTTTTTTCACTATTGTTTCGTCAATATTTATGAATGTTTACAAGGAATTTTTGGACCGGTCACTTTCTGCACTCTTTTGCACACTTATTATGAATTGTATGAAATACTGTATGTATGGTTTTTTGTTCTATGATATTTTTTTTAAAGTGATAGCACAACACATGGTATGCATTTATTATAGTTCAATATCTGTTTATGGGTGCTGCTGCCTGTTTTCACTATCTACGTCTAGCCAGGTGCTGGCTATGTTACTTCTGCCACTGTGAGACAGATTGCAAAAGATTGCACGGAGTTCTTCTTTCCTTTGTTCCCAACATGGGGACTATTGCATCACTTCCTGACTGCAGAGGGAGAGAGTCCTTTACTGAAAGCAGGGCATCGTGGGACATGTAGTCCGGATCGCTGGGATTCCAGTGGATCTAATTCTGCTGCAAACTACAAGTTCCAGCTGGCCGGAGCAAATAAATAGAATGGTCCGGGGACAGGGGATCTACAGTGCAGGAGTGAGAGGCTAGGCTCCCCTGGCTGATATGAGCAAGCGCTGTGGCCTTGATGGCACGAAGGGCCTTTCCATGAAAGGTATTCAGCCACAGGTTTCTCATCGGTGGAGTGGCTATTCAGGGCCACTTTCACCTACATCCACGCAGAGCACCCAGAACCCCTGGTTTGTCAGGTTGCCAGTCGGGCATTCTTTATCTGACTGCAGGTTCTTCAAAAGCTTGTTCTGGGAGATCCTTTCTCCACTAACCTTGGTAACTCCAGGATTGATGAGCAGGCAGAAGCCCACCCTTTATATTACATTCAGAGACATGTCAGACACCTTCACCCACCCTTTTCTTTATCAAAAGGCCTTTAGCTGGGAAGCACCTTGCTTATCCGCCATTGCCCAGCAACATTTTTGGGCCCCTTCATAGCTAACTGAGGATTTTTGACACCCGAGCTTCAAGGACGTTTTCACACAAATAAATCAGCCTACAACACCTGTTTATATCAAAGGGGAACTCTCATTCAGGTTTTACATATTGTGTTTTGTTATTTATTGTCGTCTGTGGCATCAGGGTGTAGAGGGAGCTGACTAACAAAGAGTCTTCTCTCCCCCCGTCTTGTACCTGGGGTCCCCCTTAAGCTTTGTTGGCCTCTATTGTCAGGTTTACTCTTATTACCATTTCATTGCATATCCCTATAATTCTGTTTTATGCTAATGTTGCAATTTGGGGAATACTCACATTTCACATTCTTCTTACCCTTGTTAACTCAAGAATATCCAGTAAAATATCCATTTGCAATCTGTTATTTCTTTGGTGTCTTTTGTATTTGCATTCTCTCTTTGAATTATGTCAGAACCCAGGTTGTGAGAGGCTTGCAAGGATAGGGCAACCTCTGGGGACAGTCACCTTCCAGCGGCCCCTGGGGGGGGGGGGGGCGCTTGGTGCTGCGTATGCATTTTATTTGATCTTATTTGCTATTATCATTGAGCACAGAGTTTTTTAAAAATAAAATGTGTTCTATGGGTTGGTGGCTGCTCTGTTTCTTGAAATCATCTGTCCTCTGCCCTCCAAAATAGCCGCTGCAGCTGTGAACTTCCAGTGCTGCATGGGTTTTTTGAGCGGCTCCTCCTGTCACAGGCACTCGTTAAAAGTGCAAACTCTGCCCACCCTCTCCAACCCCTGCTCAGTTAATAGAAGCTGTACTATCTCCTATTCCTGCAATGAAAAGAGCTCTATGAAAAGGAGGGGACTGACCCCATTCATAGAACGTTTTAAATTTTGGGACCTGAAAAGCTCTTTTTAACTATCTTGAACCTGTTCTTGTACCAAAATATGGACCATCACAAGCTTTTTTTTTTTTTTTTTACAGAAAACGAAAAGCAAGCGGTGGCGACTGGCACTCTTGGTAAGCTAAGAATCCTATCTTAACACACCATCCCGATGTCGGATGCCCGCTGGTCATTCCACATGGTCCACCCCCCCACCGTTGGCCCAAGCCAAGTGCCCATTACAGTTACCTGTTAGTTAGCTTATTGTTTTCATGACTTGTTGTATTGCCTGGATACTGCTCTTGAATTCCACTCCTTAGCCCTCCCTTAGTCAGAATTTTCTGTTAGAGAGTTATGCACTAATCCAAATACCCAAATGTTTCCTCTACTGCTAGTTCTCTTCTAGCTCCTGTTTTATTTGTTGGATCCCTTAATTGGTTGATCGTATTTTTGTATCCTTGCTAAGTAACGTCTGCTTTCACTTAGATACCCTTTATCTTGCTGCAACTTTGTTTGTTATATAAAAAAAAAAAAGACAAAAATTCAAATGTCTGTTATTTTTGTACTTGTTTTTGCTATCAACTAATACATATTAAAAAAAAAATACAGTACAATAACAGGGACACAGCCCACATAGGTATAGGGTAAGTGAATATATACATGGGATACATGCAGGAGGACTGTCAAAACAGCATACTTCATACAAATGAGAAAGGGTATAGGCAACAGTCTAAAATAATTACAAACAGATATGGCAACAGGTTTGATTATTTTTTTTCAATACAATTTTGCCTAAGCCGCAAAAATTGTGAGTTTCCGTTTTGGCTAAAATGTACCAACAGTCAAATTAGTTTAACAGCGAAAACATTTTTGTTAAAATCACTTCGCTCACCCCCTATATACCATCTATATTTCAAATATATAAAACTTTTGTACTTCCCTGAAACTTTTATATCTTTGCTCATTTTTAAAAACTATAACTAGCATGATTTATAGTATTTATTTTTAGCGGGTCCTTAACAACATTTGTTTGTTTTTTCTTATGTTAAGTTACAATAAAAAAGGCAGATTTATTCCTGCTGTCTGCCCTAAATGACTACCAGAAGGAACGGGTGACTGATTCCTTATCTTCAGCAGCGGCTGAGTGCCCTCTACATGATGATAAATTGCTGGATTGATGAGCATGCAATAGCTGGCAGTGCTTAAAGATCACCTTTTGCTGTTCTGTGATGGAGCAACACTGTAAGTGACAACGGGCATGAAACAGAGAGAAGGAAGTAAAAAGATCTTTTGGTATGAAATTATCAGAAAATAAGACTTCCTTTGTTACTTAGAGCAGCTAAATTCTTATTTAATTTATCTATTTCACTGTGTAGGCAACAAGATGGGGGGAGGGGGCACTGCCATAGAGCGAAATTAAACTCAGTGATAATCACCTCTCACCTCTGCTTCAATGGTACAACGCCCTCAAGGTCCCTTGCCAGCCCTGCCATCTTCTCCCTGGCTTCTTCCAGGTGACGGTCTTCATTCATCTTGATTTGAGAGAAAAGATGGTGTTATGCACCAACAATACCGCACAATGGGAGGTGAATAAGTTGATAATTAAATAAATAGTGATATAATAAATAATACAGTGTAGGAAATTACTCCTATTTGGGGTCGCAACAGACCATGTAAAAACGTATAGTGATATAAAATAATTATTTCTAAATATAAAGTTGCGCTCAACCAAAATACACTTTAATAAAAACAGAGAAATATATAATAAATATAAAGTGCATAAGTGAATACATAAAATCAAATAGAATTGCAGATAAAGGTGCAAAGATACAAATGCAAATAAATATATGTGACTTATGCAGATAATAAGAGTTCCACAATAAATAATTATAAATGAAGGGGACAGTCCACAGTATGTGTACAAAAATAAATTAGGACAGCGCTAGCATCACATCTAGAGTGACTAGTGTATATGGTGAATATTATAGGTGCAAAGTAATCGATATAAATGATATAAAATATATAGATATGAACCAGCAATAAGTAAGAACCAGCAAAAAAACAGCAAAAAATCACAAATATTGAACCAGTATTGAATCACCATCAATCACAATAAATAAAGAATAATTAAAAGAGGCCTTAAATCTTGGTGTGATATAAATATAAGGTGCTCAAGTGCAAAAAAACATCCGATCAAATAGTGCTCAGGTGAGTGGCCCGTCCCTCCAGGTCCCCTACTCACCACAGGTATACATCATATGCGCTTGATAGGATCATGTATGGTTTAGGTGATCGGGCTTCAATATAAATGGTCCCAGAGAATAGGAATGCCTTAGTTAGGATCGCTCCAGAAAGGGTTTCCGTTGTTCCAAGATAATCGAACTGAACTCGCATTGAGTGTATACAGAAAAACGAGGAGCGCTGCTATCAGCGTGCGTTCCACTGAATCCAGGAAGTAAAACCGGATGTGACGATGCGTACTCGTGTGCCGGAAATTACGTCAACGCGTTTCACCCGTAAAGTGGGCGTTTTCAAAGTCCACAGTATATATTAGTGATTCAATAGGTGACAATCCGTTGGATGAAGTCCAGAATATTGTTAGGGATTGATAGTAGCAACAAAACCAGCACTTGATATTGATCTCCAACACCTCCACCAGAAAAACAAGATCACCCGGTGTGCACTAGAGGCTTACCAGATGGAGCAGACCTCTTGATTATAGGGGGTCAGTTCAGGTGCAGGCAGGGAATCACAAACAATCGATACCAGGTATTCAATTGGCACCTCCCATACACCTCCAGATATCCACCTTTATGTCTTCTTATCGCCGGTGATAGATCTCTCAGACACAATGTCCTTTTATGCATACAGAAGAAATCCCGATCTCTCTGGAAGTTTCTCCTTCAACTCCTACGCTGTCTCCAACTTTAGCTCCATCCAAGTTGCTAAAGTTGGAGACAGCGTAGGAGTTGAAGGAGAAACTTCCAGAGAAATCGGGCATATTCTGCAATTATTTCAAAAAAAATATAATAGGATATTTACCTCAAAATCTGAAACAGCCCAGTCAGCAAAAACAAAAGAGACACCGAGGTAAATGTCCCCGGGCGTGCATGGGAGCAGATTCACAAGACCCCTGCTATATGTAATACAATATGTTAATGTGGAGTCATATTTATAGATCCCAATGCACTGTTGTCAGTCAGACACATTGCAACATGCAGGGCGTAAGATGGGTCACAAACTATGTAGGTGGTGGGGAAGATGGAGCACAGATGGATCTTTAGGTCCTAAAAGGAGATTTAGTATAAAAAAATTAGACTATCCCACTTTTACTTTCACCAATTGGGGTGGTATAAAGTACCAATGTTATTTCTAGAATAAGAAACAATGCCAATTCCCAAACCAAACAAATAAGCGTAGAGTAAACATCATAAAATTCCCAAATGAGGAAGGAAAAGGGAGAGGAAGAAGAAAAGATAGGTTGGGGGGGGCAGAAAGGGAAAAGGAGTAGGAGGAGGAAGGGGGGGAGGGGAAAGGGAAAAGGAGGGGGGTCAAATGTGTGTAAAACAAACCAATTACAAGGTAAATACCTGGGGGAGAAAGAACCATCTGCGTGCCATGTGTCAAAGAAATGACAGCAGGGTGGGCCCTTAAATACTGCTCCAACCCCATGACGCTAGCCGATGATGTCACAAAGCCTAATACCTGATTGCGCACGTGCCAATGTGTTGGGCGCATGCGCGTTGCCATCGAGGTTGAGTTGGATTGCATGGAAGGCCGCCTTAATGGCCCAACTGACAAACAGTTATACTTTTTCCCCTGTGCAGTGGTTTTGCACAGAGCAGTCTGGATCCTCCTCTTCTCGGGTCCCTGGCTGGAGCTCTTGGCCTCTCCCTTCTGTTGAGTGCCTCCACAACAAGCAGCTTGCTACGGGGGCCCCCAAAGCTGAGCTGCAGCTCCGTATCTCCATTTAGACACTGAGCTGCCATTCGGCTCAGCCCCCTCTCTCTTCTGATTGGCTAACTGAGTTTGACGGACAGCAGTGCAAGTCAATGGCGCCACTGCCATGTCTCAGCCAATCAGGAGAAATAGTCCCTGACTGCTGAAGCACTCAGGACATCGCTGGATTTATTTACCTCAAAAAGCAAAAACGCTTGGTAAATACCACATAAACAGTGTTAACCACTTGATGACTGCCCAAAATGTTCTGTAGGCTTGTGGCTGCTGTAGACAAAGCAACGTACTGGTATGTCACTGCCTACTTCCAGATTTAGGGCGTGTGCATGCATGCTCCCCTCCCGGTACCCGCTATGATTGTACACAGCGGGAGCCTGTCAGCAAGTCCCGGCCAATGATTCACAGCAGGGACCTCCTGATTGGCTCTGTGCAATCACAGCCTGGAGCTCTGTGTAGGTAAACACAGAGCTCTGTACAGAGGGAGGAATCGGTCAGTTTCTCGGAATGAAATGGAGTCTGCAAAAGACCTGAGACTGGGATGGAGATTTGTCTTCCAACAAGACAATGATCCAAAACATAAAGCAAAATCTACAATGGAATGGTTCACAAATAAACATATCCAGGTGTTAGAATGGCCAAGTCAAAGTCCAGACCTGAATCCAATCCAGAATCTGTGGAAAGAACTGAAAACTGCTGTTCACAAACGCTCTCCATCCAACCTCACTGAGCTCGAGCTGTTTTGCAAGGAGGTTGGGCAAAATTTTCAGTCTCTCGATGTGCAAAACTGATAGAGACATACCCCAAGCGACTTAAAGCTGTAATCGCAGCAAAAGGTGGCGCTACAAAGTATTAACTTAAGGGGGCTGAATAATTTTGCACGCCCAATTTTTCAGTTTTTTTTTTTGTTAACAAAGTTTGAAATATCCAATAAATTTCGTTCCACTTCATGATTGTGTCCCACTTGTTGATTCTTCACAAAAAATTACAGTTTTATATCTTTATGTTTGAAGCCTGAAATGTGGCAAAAGGTCGCAAAGTTCAAGGGGGCCGAATGCGTTCGCAAGGCATTGTATTATTGAATGCTAATTAGACTTTCTTTTATAGACTTTAGGTCAGATGTCTCCAAACTGTGGACGCGGGCCAGATGTAGCCCTTTGCTAACCTTTATCTGGCCCTTGGGGCACTATTCCTCCTACTGATAAAAGGCACAATTCCTCCAACAGACACTAGAAATGGGGCAAAATTCCTCCCACTGACACCAATGATGGGACACTGTTCTTCCCTCTGATGCCAATAATGAGGCACTATTTCTCCCAATGAGACCACTAATGGAGCACTATTCCACTAAGACCAGTGATGGGGCACAATGTTTCCCACTGATACCAAAGACGAGGCACTATTCCACTGGTGCCAATAATGGGGCACTATTCCACTGGTACCAATAATGCGGCACTATTCCCTGCACTGATACCAATGATGGGGCACTATTCCACTGATACCAATGATGGGGCACTATTCCCTGCGCTGATACCAAGGATGGGGCACTATTCAACTGATACCAATGATGAGGCACTATTTCTCCCAATGATACCACTAATGGAGCACTGTTCCACTAAGACCAATGATGGGGCACAATGTTTCCCACTGATACCAATGATGAGGCACTATTCCCTGCACTGATATCAAGGATGGGGCACTATTCCACTGATACCAATGATGAGGCACTATTCCACTGGTACCAATAATGGGGCACTATTCCACTGGTACCAATAATGGGGCACTATTCCCAACGATGGGGCACTATTCCACTGATACCAATGATGGGGTACTATTCCTTCCGCTGATACCAAGGATGGGGCGCTATTCAACTGATACCAATGACGAGGCTCTATTTCCTGCTCTGAAACCCACTATGGGGCATTATTTCACTTGTACCAATGATGGGGCACTATGTATTCCACTGATACCAATGATGGGGCACTATTCCACTGATACCAATGATGAGGCACTATTCCACTGATACCAATGATGAGGCACTATTCCCTGCACTGATACCAATGATGGGGCACTATTCCCTGCACTGATACCAATGATGGGGCACTATTCCACTAATACCAATGAGGGGGCACTATTCCACTAATACCAATGAGGGGGCACTATTCCACTGATACCAATGATGGGGGACTATTCCTCTAAGTAATACCAACAATGGGGCACCATTCCCTCCCTGCACTGATAGCAATCATGGAACACTATTCATCCCACTGACACCAATGATTGGGCACTATTCCCCCCAACTGGCACCAATGATTGGGCACTATTCCTCCCATTGACACCAATGATGGAACACTATACCTCCCATTGATACCAATGATTGGGCACTATCCCTCCCACTGATCAAAGGATCTATGTAATTTATTTACTCCTATTGTCCATCAAGCCTGAAGCATTGTTTATTCCCACTGAATCCAGGACATTTTCTATCCCCACTGGCCACAATCCGGCCCCCCTAAAATCTGAAGGACGGTAAACTGGCCCTTTGTGTAGAAAGTTTGGAAACCCCTGCTTTAGGCAATTGAACGTTGCTGGGGCAGATTTAGTACAACTAAAAAAAAAAAAAAGAAAAGGAAAAAAAAAAAATGTCTGTTTTGCCCCTAGTTACCACTCCAGGTTCTACCTTTCCTTGCCCCCTCTGCAATACAACTGTGCAGTTAATCTGATTGGTTACCACGAGTGCATATTTTTTCTCTGATTCTAGAAATCACCCGTAAAGTGTTTGAAGCGTAGCTTCAAGTCGGTTGATTATATGGAACTTTTGCATTTTCAATTATAACCTTCCATTCTGGAGGCATTAATACTTCTCTATGCAACCTCACTAATTTGCTGTATACTTAATGAAGCATTCACGCAGGAACACAAAAAGCTATTCTGTGTTGGATTTTAGACAGCATAGTTTAAAATCTGATTAGCATATACCCCTTGAACTGAGTGTTCCAAACAAACTTAATGATGTGTCAAAACTTTATTTGTAAGGATACTTTTATTCTAATAGGGTTATTTATCAAAGCAGGCAGTGGGCAACGCTCACTGCCACCAAGATAGGATAATTTATGAGCATATCTTTCATGGCTTCTACTAAATAGGTCGCCATGAATTAACATTTTTAGATTTAACAGAATTTCACAATTTTGGGAATAAAACTTGAGCGGACACTTTGCACAGAGAAAAAGGGCAATGGTTACAGACGTATTTTCTATATCCTGTTCTTAAGGATCACAAAAGCCTGCCAACCTCACACCTGTACGGTCCAATGGATCTGCACCATGTTTGCAGATGGAGCCAACTACAATGCACAGCACTGCAATGAATGTGCATTGGTTGTCCACTGGTTTGGTGTGTTGGAGTGCCTTTCAAAACTAATGGCACTGCAAACGCATCCCATCACAGTGTGTGTTGGGATAATGCGCACTAAAAAGGCATAGGTGGGAAATTGGCTTAACAGGCCATGTTTTCCAAATTTTTAGACATAGTTAGATATTAATAAGTAGCAAGCAAAAGACTGAAACTGATGTCAGCTGTGCATAAGTAATAAATAAAATAACACAACTTTTTTGGGGGACTGGTTAAAGCTGAAAGAGGTATTAAACTTGAAAGCAAAAAAGTGAAATATTGCAGCTTACCAATCATTAGATGTGGTGGCTGTATTTATACTTTTCTTTTTTTAGTTTTTTTTCCCCCTCTGTTTTCACCTGGTGATCTGGCTAGTAACAAACCTCCGGTATTTGAGTGCCCCCACTCTGGATGAAGGAGCACAGGGTCACCTTTGAACAGCAGCATTGTCAGTCTGGGGGAGGGAAGTTTTAGATGTACTAGCAGATTTAGAAACACTAACAAATTGAAGCCAACCCCCCAGCTCACACTTCAGTTACACAATCAGTTACAGTAACAGTGTAAAAAGCAAAAACTTTAAATATTGCAGCTTACCAATCATTAAATGTGGTGGTTGTATTAGTTTTCTTTTTTTTGGGTATTCCTTCCTCTGTTTTCACCTGGTGATCTGGCCAGTAACAGACCTCCTGTTTTAGATAGAGTGCCCCACTCTGGATGAAGGAGCACAGGGTCACCTTTGGACAGCATCACTGTCAGTCTGGAGGAGGGCAGTGTTGGATGGACTAGCAGATTTAGAAACATGAACAAATTGAAGAGAACCCCCAGCTGCCCCCTTTAAAGTGATATGCCACTTCAGAGTTTAATAGAACAGAAGAAAAGGTATGGCGCTACTCAATTACATCAATAAAAATATTTTAAGCAATCCAGTCTCATGAAAGTCCCAAAACAACTGTAGACAGATCTTCAGAAAGCAATCCAATCACCGGGATAAGATGTGTGTTATTTGAACGTTTCCTTACACCGTACTCCACCACAAATGTGTTAAAATGCACACTCACCAACCGTCTATGGTAAAATTCGCCTTAATATAATCCAACTCGTTGATCACCATCCATCAAAGGGATCCTTTGGCAACATCAACTCTCAAGCCCAAATGTTATTCCAGGAATCTCTCTCTGATACATCATTTAAGAAACGGAACCCAGGAAAGGTAGGATAAAACATCATCGTGCAGTATGTTTAGAAAACACTAAAATCAACCATGAAGAATACAAAATGCGCACTTACATTTGATGGTGCTATAAGTCAGCACCAACATAAACAGCCTCAATGTGCGCTTACTGTGTACTTCAGAAGCGGCGTGCATGCCAACAACCAGATACGTGACCCAGGGTCACTACCAGTTAACCCTGAGTCGCGTATCTTGTCGTTGGAATGCATGTCGCTTCTGGAGCAAGCGCACATTGAGGATGTTGAAAGAAAGAATTGTGAAGGAAGCGACATTATGGGTAGCCATAATGAGGATCCAGTAAACGTAAAATAGGCAGGATTGTGTGAAACTGAAAATTGAAAGGATTATAAGAGGTGCATGGAAGCCAACCAGCCCCCAGTCCGATGTACGCACCCTCCAGTCTGCCAACCAACCAAGTAGACCTGTCTCACGATATAAATTAAAAACAGGGGTTTAGTTGACACGCATTTATAAACACATGTGTAAGCTGCAAGGCCTCTACTAGAGATGTATAGAACTGTTCGCCGGCGAACAGTTCCCGGCGAACTTCGCATGTTCGCGTTCGCCGCTGCGGGCGAACATATGCGATGTTCGGTCCGCCCCCCATAATACATCATTGAGGCAAACTTTGACCCTGAACCTCACAGTCAGCAGACACATTTCCAGCCAATCAGCATACCTCCCTCCCACACCCTCCCACCTCCTATAAATAAGCAAGGGCAGCATCCATCTTAGATCATTCTGAAGCAGTGTGTGTAGTGAGAGTAGGGAGAGCTGCTGCTACTGCTGCTGCTGCTACTGCTGCTGCTGCTGTTAAGCTAGGGACAGTTAGTCAGTGTTCCTGGTCTTGCAGTGTTCTTGGTCCACTACTGCTGTAAGGACAGCATCCTGACAGCACCCCAAAAAGCCCTTCTAAGGACTGGTATTTGTGTAATTTTTATATATATATATATATATATATATATATATATATATATCTAGCGTCCCCAAAAGCCCTTATAAGGGCTGGTAATTGAGTTGTTTCTTCTTATATATATATATATATCTATCTATCTAGTGTCCCCAAAAGCCCTTTTAAGGGCTGGTAATTGAGGTTTTTTTTATTTTTATTTATATATATATATATACATATATATATATATATATCTAGCGTCCCCAAAAGCCCTTTTAAGGGCTGGTAAGGTAATAGAGTTTTTTCTATATATATATATATATATATATATATATATATATATATTGTACACTGTGACTGCAGTTGCCTGCCCGCTGTGTGTGAGAGGCCACAGACCTACCACAGACTGTACTGTGTGCACACCACACTCATTTCGGGTGGCACAGGCACAGTACCTGGCATTTTAAAAAATATTTTTTTTTTCCTCTGTCATAATTGCAGTGAGTGCTGTGTCAGGTCCACAGAGTGCACTGTACCCACTGCAGTGCACTGCCCACCACTGATATATATACGGTGGCACAGCATCTTGTTGCAATAAATTGAAAAAAAAAATATTTTTTATTATTGCAGTTGCCTGGGCTGCCAGTGACTGTCAGGTCCACAGAGTGTACTGTGCCCACTGCAGTGCCACTGTGTGCCCACCCACCACTGATATATAAGGTGGCACAGCAGCTTGCAAAGTAAAAAAAAATATATATTTTTTTTAAATTGCAGTTGCCTGGGTGCCAGTGACTGCTGTCAGGTCCACAGAGAGTGTACTGTGCCACTGCCCACCCACCACTGATATATAAGGTGGCACAGCAGCTTGCAAAGTAAAAAAAAAATATATTTTTTTTTAAATTGCAGTTGCCTGGGTGCCAGTGACTGCTGTCAGGTCCACAGAGAGTGTACTGTGCCACTGCCCACCCACCACTGATATATAAGGTGGCACAGCAGCTTGCACTCATAGTACAACAGTAACAACACATTAAAAAAAATATGACAGGCAGAGGCAGGCCACCCCGCAAGGGCCGTCGTGGTCGTGGTGCTGTGATTTCCTTAGGCACTAGAATAATGCCCAGTGTTCAGAGGCCACCACAGACCCTGAACTCAAAAAATTCTGAGGCCATAGTTGACTGGCTTACACAGGACACCCAATCGTCTACAGCTTCTGCTCGGAACCTTAATGCACCATCCTCCTCCAGCTCAGCTTCGGGCACCTCTCAATTTACCACTCGCCAGCCCGCCGGCACCACCACCAACACTAGCACCACAGCCGCTTCACTTGATCCGTCAGAGGAGTTATTTTCACATCAGTTGGAAGAAATAAGTGATGCGCAACTATTAGTGCCAGAGGATGTAGATAATGGGGATATGTCTCAGTCAGGCAGCATTATACACATGGACGTACATTGTGATGATGATGATGATGATGTTGTACCTGCTGCTGCTGCCTTTGCTGAGTTGTCAAGTGAAGCGGCTGATGATGACGATGTGTCTGTGGATGTCACCTGGGTGCCTGCTCGAAGAGCAGAAGAAGAGGGGGAAAGTTCAGATGGGGAGACAGAGAGGAGGAGGAGACGAGTTGGAAGCAGGGGGAGGAGGTCATCGCAAGGAGCTAGTGGCGCAGTCAGACAGCATGTAGATTCGGCACCCGGGGTCAGCCAGACAGCACGCCAATCAACGCAAGCTGTTGCCTCCACCAGAATGCCGTCCTTGCAAAGCTCAGCAGTGTGGCATTTTTTTTGTGTGTCTGCCTCTGATATCAGCGATGCCATTTGTAACCTGTGCCAAAAGAAACTGAGTCGTGGGAAGTCCAACACCCACCTAGGTACAACTGCTTTGCGAAGGCACATGATCTCACATCACAAACGCCTATGGGATCAACACATGAGTAAAAGCAGCACACAAACTGAAAGCCACCATCCTCCTCCTGGTCCAGCATCTTCAGCCACGTCAACCACTGCTGTCCTCCATGCCCCCTATCAACAACCCGCCCCTCCGCCTCTCACCTTCAGCAGTTCCTGCTCGTCACCTGCCCACAGTCAGGTGTCTGTCAAGGAAATGTTTGAGCGTAAGAAGCCAATCTCACAGAGTCACCCCCTTGCCCGGCGTCTGACAGCTGGCTTGTCGGAACTCTTAGCCCGCCAGCTTTTACCATACAAGCTGGTGGAGTCTGAGGCCTTCAAAAAATTTGTCGCTAATAGGACACCGCAGTGGAAGGTACCCGGCCGAAATTATTTTTCACAAAAGGCAATCCCCAACCTGTACTCTATTGTGGAAAAGGAAATCATGTCCCGTCTGGCACACAGTGTTGGGGCAAGGGTCCATCTGACCACTGATAGCTGGTCTGCAAAGCACGGTCAGGGCAGGTATATAACTTACACTGCGCATTGGGTAAACCTGCTGGCGGCTGCCAAGCATGGAATGCGTGGCTCTGCTGCAGAGGAGTTGGTGACACCGCCATGACTTGCAGGCAGGCCTGCTGCCACCTCCTCTACTCCTCCTACTCCATCCTCTTTGCTAACCTCCTCGGCTGAGTCCTCTTCTGCTGTTGCGTCTTGCTCCACACCAACTGCACCCCCCCAGCTCCCCAGGGGCTATTCCACATGCCGGATACGACAGTGTCACGCTGTCTTTGGGTTGACTTGCCTGAAAGCAGAGAATCACACCGGACCAGCACTACTGTCCGCCCTGAACGCACAGGTGGATCAGTGGCTGACCCCGTACCAACTGGAGATCGGCAAAGTGGTGTGTGACAACGGCAGCAATTTGTTGGCGGCATTGAATTTGGGCAAGTTGACACATGTGCCGTGCATGGCACATGTGTTGAATCTGATTGTGCAACGTTTTGTGCAGAAGTACCCAGGCTTACAGGACGTCCTCAAGCAGGCCAGGAAGGTGTGTGGCCATTTCAGGCGTTCCTACACGGCCATGGCGCACTTTGCAGATATTCAGCGGCGAAACAACATGCCAGTGAGGCGCTTGATTTGCGACAGCCCGACACGTTGGAATTCAACACTGCTAATGTTCGACCGCCTGCTCCAACAAGAAAAAGCGGTCAACGAGTATTTGTATGACCGGGGTGCTAGGACAGCCTCTGCGGAGCTGGGTATTTTTTTGCCACGTTACTGGACGCTCATGCGCAATGCCTGTAGGCTCATGCGTCCTTTTGAGGAGGTGACAAACCTAGTGAGTCGCACCGAAGGCACCATCAGCGACATCATCCCATATGTTTTTTTCCTGGAGCGTGCCCTGCGAAGAGTGCTGGATCAGGCCGTAGATGAGCGTGAAGAGGAAGAGGAAGAGTTGTGGTCACCATCACCACCACCAGAAACAGCCTTACCATCGATTGCTGGACCTGCGGCAACACTGGAAGAGGAGTGTGAGGAAGAGGAGTCAGAGGAGGAATGTGGCTTTGAGGAGGAGGAACACCAACCACAGCAGGCATCCCAGGGTGCTCGTTGTCACCTATCTGGTACCCGTGGTGTTGTACGTGGCTGGGGGGAAGAACACACCTTCAATGACATCAGTGAGGACGAGGAATTGGACATGAGTAGCTCGGCATCCAACCTTGTGCAAATGGGGTCTTTCATGCTGTCATGCCTGTTGAGGGACCCTCGTATAAAAAGGCTGAAGGAGAACGACCTGTACTGGGTAGCCACGCTACTAGACCCCCGGTATAAGCAGAAAGTCTGTGATATGTTACCCAATTACCGGCAGTCGCAAAGGATGCAGCAGCTACAAAATAAGTTAAAAAGTATGCTTTACACAGCATATAAGGGTGATGTCACAGCACAACGGGAATCCAACAGGGGAAGAGGTGAAAGTAATCCTCCTCCTACCACCACAACCACGCCGGCAAGGACAGGACGCTTTACAGACGTCTTGTTGATGGAGGACATGCAGAGCTTTTTTAGTCCTATGCATCGCCACAGCCCTTCGGGGTCCACCCTCAGAGAACGACTCGACCGACAGGTAGCAGACTACCTTGCCTTAACTGCAGATATCGACACTCTGAGGAGCGATGAACCCCTTGACTACTGGGTGTGCAGGCTTGACCTGTGGCCTGAGCTATCCCAATTTGCCATTGAACTTCTGGCCTGCCCCGCTTCAAGTGTGCTGTCAGAAAGGACCTTCAGCGCAGCAGGAGGTATTGTCACTGAGAAGAGAAGTCGCCTAGGTCAAAAAAGTATTGATTACCTCACTGTTATTAAGATGAATGAGGCATGGATCCCGAAGGGACTGACAGTGGGGGATGCATTTGACTAAAAAAGGCCTGGTGATGACTGAGATGCCTTGGCCTAAAAATGGTCCACACGCTGCTGTATATAATCATTCTCTGCATGCCGGATGACTTACGTGACGTCTCCGCCACCAACTACGGTTCAAGCCGCAATGTTTTAGTGCACTTTCTGCCTTAAAACCTCAATTTTTCAGGCCGCTGCTACAGCAGCGGCTGCAACAATACCTGCTTTTTCATGCATGTGTACATGCCTAATTTTTCTGGCCTCTGGTGCTACACTGTGGCTGCAAAAAAACAAAAAACAAAAAAAAAGGCACATACATGTGTCAATTCCCCTTCGTGATCGTTACCTTGTCGTGGTGAAGGGGCTTGCGTATCACAATGAAGCGATCACCTCTAGGATTGTGTTGGCACACCCCAGATGATAAGGTCGTTGCTTCATTGTGTACAGACCAAAAGCGATCCGCAGGATAATTTTTCATAGAAAAAACATTCATTTTCTTTCATTCTTTCTGCGGAGCTGGGTATTTTTTGGCCGCGTTACTGAATGCTCATGAACAATGGCTGTAGGCTCATGCGTCCTTTTGCGGAGGTGACGACCCTGGTGGTCAGTCGAGCCCAAGGCAACATCATCGACCTCATCCCATATGCGTTTTTTCTGGAGCGTGCCCTGCGAAGAGTACTGGATCAGGCTGTAGATGAGCATGAAGAGGAAGAGTTGTGGTCCCCATCACCACCAGAAGCAGCCTTGTCGTTGTCAATTGCTGGACCTGTGGCAACGCAGAGAGAGGAGTCTGAAGAAGAGAAGTCAGAGGAGGAAGGTGGCTTTGAGGAGGTGGAAGACCAGCCACAGCAGGCGTCCCAGGGGGCTTGTTGTCACCTTTCGGGGACCCTTGGTGTTGTACGTGGCTGGGTGGAGGAAGAGACCTTCAATGATGTCAGTGAGGACAAGGAACGGGACATGGCTAGCTTGGTATCCAACCTTGTGCAAATGGGGAGTTTGCGGTTGTGCAAATGGACTGACTGACTGACTGTTGTTAAGCGGGGAGTTTGGTCTGTCAGAGTTTGGTCTGTCACTGTGAAGCGGGCGTAACCCTTACACTACTTGACCGATAAAACATCATACCTGATCGTATTCACACACTGGATGTTTTAAAGCACGTTATTCCAAACAATTTAGGAATGTTAGGTGATTTATGCCCTTTATGGATCAAAACCCGACTCTGCGTCAACTATGTAATTTTCCATGGGCGTTTTGCCATGGATCCCCCTCCGGCATGCCACAGTCCAGGTGTCCCTGCTCTACTGAAAAATTATCTTTTGTTTCTGGTTCTGGACATGCTACAGAGCTGAAACTTCACACAAAAAAAGTTCTTAAAAATTGTCATTTTTGATAGAGAGCCAATTATTGAAAAAAAAAAAAAAAAATTAAAAAAAAAAAAAATTCTTTGGATTTATTGTCTGGGGGGTCTAAAAAGTGTACCTGTGAAGTTTCAGCTCTGTAGCATGTCCAGAACCAGAAAAAAAATAGAATTAGGGTTAGGGCTAGGGTTAGGGTTAGGGTTAGGGCTAGGGTTAGGGTCAGGGCTAAGGTTAGGGTTATTTTTAGTGCTTAGGGTTAGAGTTAGAGGGGTAGGGGTAGGGCTACTAACTCTAACCCTAAGTAACCCTAACCCTAAGTATCTCACCGTAACCCTAATCCTAGCCCCTAACACTAAACCTAACCCTAACCCTCTAACCATAACCCTAACCCTCTAACCTTAACCCTAACCCTCTAAGCCTAGCCATAAAAATAACCCAAACCCTAAACCTAACCCTAGCCCTAACCCTAACCCTAACCCTAGCCCTAACCCTAATTCTATTTTTTTTCTGGTTCTGGGACTTTAAATGAGGCACCAGCCTGTAGGCACAGCGCCTCCATTCCTGGTTGCATGAACAATATAGGCTATTGGGATTGTGTGAAACTTGGAAAGGCATCTCATGAGCAGCAAAATCAGTACAAGCCAGCACCAAAAAAGAAAAACATACACCTTAGCAAAAAACAAAAACCCAATTGGCACTGAAGTGCATACCCTGCCCATATCCGACACCATCCCAAAAACAAGGAAGGGTGAAGTTAGGGGACTAATACCCATAACAAATAACACAACTGGTAATAGGAACCAAAACTATGTCCAGGTAGGCACTAGGCCTATATAGCAAGGGGGGGAAGGGGATCCTGTAGCAATAGCCAGCAATTGGACTCCAGTCAAAGGTTTGTGGGGTATGAACAAGGAGCCACAAATGATTAGGCACCAATAACTGTAAAGTCAAAGAGGAAAAAAAAATTGTAGAAAAGCAGATGGAGCTCCTGTTGCGCGTTCATCGGCAAGTCTGCGGCAGGTAAATGTAATGGACTAGATGGGATGACCCAGAAAACAAGCGAAAGGAGATAACATCATAGCTGCTCTCGTAATGAAGAAGGCATACGTTTAAAGTCCAACAAAAGAAAAGAGAAAGAAACAAAGAGTCAAAAGGAGAAATTGACAGCGATCACTTAGCTGGTAAACAGGTAACATGGAATAACAGAGTGTTATTCAGGTCCTAACACACATCAAGCCACTCAGAGGCGACCTCAAGGGTGTCAAAAAACCGAGCCCGGTCTCCATCAGTGACCCTCAGCCTGCTAGGATAGATCAAACTGAATCCAGTGGTTATGCCTCATACACATGCGTCGATAGTTGGCGGGGAATTTTCGGCCAACGTCCGATCGGCCGATTTTCGGCTTGTTAGTATGATGCTTTCGACAACCGACTCCGACTTTTTGGCCGAATAAAATCTGGTGTGCAGGCTATAAAATTTTTGTTGGCCGTCAACACAACGGCCGATTTTCGGTCAGTCAGTACAGATTTTGGCAGACAAAAATCTGATGAGCAAGACTGGGCATGCTCAGAGAAGAAAAAACACACGGAAAGTAAACCAGCACATAACATCACTTCTGAAGTTGATTTTTGTTGGTCGAGAAAATTTGTGTGCAGTCTAGAGCACATTCCAACCAACACAACAACACTGGACAAAAGACGGCCGATCGGTCGGCCGATAATCGTTGCGTATGTACAAGGCATTAAAGGGACGAGATGGCAAACCTACCTGGGAAAAAATCCCTTGTAAAGTGAAGAATCTACTTGCTTTTTTATATACCAACCCCCTTATGTTTTGATGCACCCGTTATATATTTAGCTAATTTAAAATAAAGGTTCAGTTGGGTCAAAACTTCAAAGTACTGAAGTAGGGGGAAGCCGGGCAGTTAGCATGTTCAGTAAGGGTAATCAATGGCATCCTATATATTTCTATCAGCACAGGCCTTCTTTGAAGCGCTGCCCAAGCAGTAGTATTCAGCTAATATTTTCAGTGCAAGCTTTTTCAGCACTTTGAGTGACAGTGCAGCTTTAACAAGATAAAAAAGGACAGGAAAGGAAAAGAAATTATAATTCTTGGCACAATGCCATTGCAATAGGTAATATACACATTTCACCGGGGATCTTCACTTCACACATCAATCATTTTGCATCCTATTGTGGCACTAACTAAAACAGAATTACCTTCCTATGCTTTTCTCCAAGGAATGCGTCCTGCCTACCTACAGTTAGAGGAGAAAAACAGCCTCGTAATTGCTGTTCTCTTAATGCCTGTAGTCCTTTCTCACATGGCAATCATGGCTGCTTCACTTGGTTAATGAAGACTTGAGAGACTAGGAGGAATAATTAAAGCAGGTGTTTAGATTGACTACGATCTAATTACTCTCTCAAACATTCCGATGATAAGAAAGCTTCAGAAACACAAGTCCTTGTAACGCTCAAGTAGAGAAAAAAAAAAAAGAAAACAAAAAAAATAAATGTATTTGTTTGCACTTAAATTAATAGGCAGATGTGATTTATTATACTCTGATGCTCTGGCATTATAAATCGTTGGAAAAATAAAATAAAGCTGCATAGATCAACAAGTGTGGGTAGAATGATATTAATTCACCACTTTTTTTTTGAACAGATAAATATTGGCTCAAAAGATTTCAAGTAGTTGTATAGGATGAAGGATATTTAACTTCATGCATCCTCTCCCAACAGCCCCCCCTTATACTCACCTGAGCCCCCTCTCAATCCAGCAATGTGCGCAAGAGACTCGGCTGTTCCTGAACCCTCAATCCTCATTGGCTGAGACAGTAGCAGGCGCCATTGGCTCCTACTGCTGTTAATCACAGCCAGTGAGCCAATGAGGAGAGAGGGGGGGCAGGGTTGAGACGCAGCTCTATGTGTCTTATGGACACATAGAGCTGGGCTCGGGAGTGAGCATGCAACAGTGCCCCCATGGCAAGCTGCTTGTTCTGGGGGCACTGGCCAAAGAGGAGGAGCTAGGAATGCCATTGGCGGACCCAAGAAGAGGAGGATCGGGTATGCTCTGTACAAAAACCACTGCACAGAGCAGGTAAGTATACCATGTTTGTTATTTAAAAAAAAAAAATAACCTTTAATGCCACTTTAAATGGATTGTAAAGGCAGAAGTTGTTTTTTTTTATCTTAATGCATTCTTTGCATTAAGATAAAAAAAAAAAGAACGTCTGTATGCAACCCCCTTCAGCCCCCCTAATACGTACCTGAGCTTGTCTTTATCCAACAATGTTGCAGGAGTGTCTAAGCTGCTTGGGACTCTTCTCCTCATTGGCTGAGACACCTGCTTCAAGATTGGCTGCTGTCAATCAAAATAATTAAACCAATGAGGAGAGAGAGGGGGTGGTGCTGGGTCACGGCTCCGTGTCTGAATGGACACACAGAGCTGCGGCTGGGCTCAGGTGCCCCCATAGCAAGCTGCTTGCTGTGGAGGCACTCAACAGGAGGGATGGGCCAGGATCACAGAAAACAGACCCAAGAAGAGAAGGATCCAGGCTGCTCTGTGCAAAACCAACTGCACAGAGCAGGTAAGTATAACATGTTTGTTATTTGAAAAAAAAAAAAAACAATCACTTTAAACCAGTTTGTGAAGAGTATTGAGATGAGCGCTGTATAGGTTATTGCTGATAAATAGTTATGAGGCTGAGTCTAAATATAAAAGTAAGCGGTACTTAATGCATAGACTCAAGGGAGTCCAAAAGGTTCATATGGGGGATAAGGTGGTATAGTGGTAGACAGGCAGCCAGCTAATAAGAGTAGAAAGGACTCTGTAGACAGAAAAGCAGACAAAAGAGCAGCGCCGATCTAAGTGCAGTATTATACAGTAACAAGGATAAACTTTATTAGGATGCACTCATGGAATGGAGAGGTAGTGATAGCATGTAGTAAGTCCCATTGTGCGGATCCGACCTGAAGGTGGGCTGGGGTCCTCCGCGTGTCACGTAGCCGGCAGTGCCGGTGGATTCCAGAGCTTCGGGTCAGTGGGCGGAGGAGAGAGCCAAGCGGTGCCACTAGCGTTGCAATTAGATTATCATACAATAGCTTTGAATGCTGTATTTTTCATCCAAAAAAACCTGGCAGGGTTCAGCTTGAATCAGATTCTTCGGGCGCCAAACACCACTGAATACAATAAGAGGTGAAACTTGCTAATTTTTCTGTCCTTTCTCAAAGCTAAAAAGGGCATGCGGAACTGCCATGTAGCACACGCAGGGCCGGCCTTAGGTGTTAAGGCGCCCTGTGCGAGCTAATCCTGTGACCGACCCCCCCCCTCTGCGCGCACATTTTCTTACACCTTTTTTGCACTTTATTTGACTTTTCTTTTTTATGATCACTAATAACTTAGCCCCCCTTACATCAGACGCCCACACAGAGCCCCTCTTACATCAAAGACCCCCCACACAAAGCCCCCCTTAATTTAGAGCCCCCCCTACATCAGAGAGCCCCCCCACACAGTCCCCCTTACATCAGAGACCCCCCCACACAGAGCCCCCCGCTCACATCAGAGAACCCCCCACCCAGAGCCCCCCTCACATCAGAGACCCCCTTTACATCAGAGACCCCCCACACAGAGCCCCCCTCACATCAGAGACCCCCACACAGAGGTCCCTTTACATCAGAGAACCCCACACAGAGCCCCCCTCACATCAGAGACCCCCCACACAGAGCCCCCTTACATCAGAGACCCCCCACACAAAGCCTCCCTCACATCAGAGACCCCACACACAGAACCCCCTTACATCAGAGACCCCCCACACAAAGCCCCCCTTACATCAGGGACCCCCCCACACAGAGCCCCTCCACACAAAGCCTCCCTCACATCAGAGACCCCACACACAGAGCCCCCTTACATCAGAGACCCCCACACAAAGCCCCCCTTACATCAGAGACCCCCCCACACAAAGCCCCCCTTACATCAGAGACCACCCACATCAGAGACCCCCTTACATCAGAGAGCCCCCCTTACATCACAGACCCCCCACACCAAGCCCCCTTACATCAGAGCCCCCCCACACAGAGCCCCCCTTACATCAGAGAGCCCCCCACACAAAGCCCCCCTTACATCAGAGACCCCCCACACAAAGCCCCCCTTACATCAGAGACCCCCCACATCAGAGACCCCCCACATCAGAACCCCCCCCCACACAGAGCCCCCCTTACATCAGAGAGCCCCCCTTACATCACAGACCCCCCACACAAAGCCCCCTTACATCAGAGCCCCCCACACAGAGCCCCCCCACTTTAGAGAGCCCCCTTACATCACAGAGCCCCCACACAAAGCCCCCTTACATCAGAGCCCCCCCACTTTAGAGAGCCCCCCCTTACATCACAGAGCCCCCACACAAAGCCCCCTTACATCAGAGCCCCCCCCCCCACACACACATCCCTCCACATCAGAGAGCCCCCCTTACATCACAGACCCCCCACACAAAGCCCCCTTACATCAGAGCCCCGCCCCCACACAGAGCCCCCCCATATCAGAGAGCCCCCCTTACATCACAGACCCCTCACACAAAGCCCCCCTCACATCATCTTACATTTTTTGAAGGAGAGAGACCTCACTTACCTCACACTGTCTGCAGCTTTTTTTTCTTTAAACTTCCCGCCCACACAGTGTGGGCGGGGCGGGAGGGGGGAGGTTTTTTTCTTTAAACTTCCCGCCCACACAGCGGGAGGGGGAGGAGAAGGGGCGGGAGGAGGAGGAGCTGAAGATCTCTCCTCTGGCGTCCCTGCAGGGAGGAGGGATCTGTCAGCGTGGATCGGAGGCTGAGCTGTGTGTGATACACAGCTCGCCTCAGACTGCAGCTAGGAGACCGTGGCACAGCCACACAGCGGGAGGTAAGCGGCGGCTGCGGCCTATGTTAACTCCATCGAGGCCGCTGTCGCCGCTTACCTCCCGCTGTGTGGCCTGATCTTCTGCGAGCTGTGTTGGCCGCACGGCGCCCTTGTTGCCCATGGCGCCCTGTGCGGCCGCACAGCTCGCACACCCCAAAGGCCGGCCCTGAGCACACGTACCAATGCAAAGGTTTGTTTCTCTGGAGCATCTTTCCCCCCTGCAAGACACCCTTGTCCCAATGTTGAGAACATAGGTGTGTGCAGCCTATTGCATTAGGGTTTGCGCCACAAAGCTCAAATGCACACGCCTTTCTCTGCAGCCTCAGCTGCATGGGACAGTGAATGAATGTGTAGTGCTCTGTGCTGAGCGGTTTTCTGTTCATTCACAAACTGAAGTATAGTAAACACAGTAAATTTACATATTTACTAGCCCCTTTCCCCACTCTCCATCCTGAAATATCCTCTGCAGCAGGAGAGAAGAGGAGGGAAGTCAGCAGAACTTCGGGGCGTGTGGGCAAACACAGGGGAAGCCCAGGCAGTCGGGGAATCGGCACTGCACGTAGTGATTAGGGTGTGCCCACCCCTGGCACTCCCCCTGCACACGTCTATGGTTGAGAGACAAGGGCCTCTTTCCCACATCTAGATTTCCAAAAACCAAGTGGGAGGACTTGCGGTGGAAGGAAGTATGTATAGCAAATCCTGAAACTCCCTTTTATATTAAGAGGATCCCCAGATATTCTCACTCTCCTAGGGGAATGAGTACAGGGGTACAATTGTACCCTTTATTCAGTGCCCTACACTGTTTAGGAGCCTCGCGATAACGGATCAAAATATTATTGATTTGATCTTGAAAGAAAATTACAATTAAGCTTTCTTAATGGAGTTGTAAAGTCAAAACGTTTTTTTAATCTTAATGCATTCTATGTATTAAGATAAAAAGTCTTCTGTGTGTAGCAGCTCCCTTCAGCCCCCCTATTACTTACCTGAGCCCCATCTCCCTCCAGTGATGTTCACGAGTCCCTAGGCCGTCCGGGACTCTCCCTCCTGATTGGCTGAGACACAGTAGTGGCTCCATTGGCTCTCGCTGCTGTCAAAGTCAGTTACCCAATCAGGAGGGAAACGGGGTGGGGCCGAAAAGCAGCTCCATGTCTGAATGGACACATGTAGCTGCAGGTCGGCTCGGGTGCCCCCATAGCAAGCTGCTTACTGTGGGGGCACTCAACAGAAGGGAGGAGCCAGAAGCAGCAAAGACGGACCTGAGAAGAGGAGGACTTGGGTCACTCTGTCCAACTGCACAGAGGAGGTAAGTATAACATGTTTGTTATTTTAAAAAAAACATGAGACTTTACAATCACTTTAAATTGTTTAGAAAAGATAGAAAAAAAGAATCAGCTGAAAGAAGCAAAAACTTTAAATTACCAGTTGCCGACCACCCGCCGCAGTTGTACTGCGGCAAGGTGTCTCAGCTGCGCGAATCAACCTACCTGTATGTCGGTCACGCGTGGGGGTAAGGGGCATGCGCTTGCGCCTGTCATCCCTGCAATAATCTGGATCGGTTCAGAACCAATCAGTCATCAGGTCCAGGCCAATGATTTATGGCCTGGACCTGGTAAATGGTTCTGACCAATGGCAGACTGTCCTGTGCCTTTGTAATGTAAACACAGGCACAGGAAATGATGCAATCTCCTCTCATGGAGCCCTTTTCGTTTCCAGCGTGAGAGGAGAGAGATTCAAACAGTGAGTACACAAGCACTACACTGACACCAGTACACATAGGCACATATTTAACCCACGCCCTGATCAACCCCTAATTAACCCTTTCACTCCCTGTCACAGTATCACTATATGCAGTATAAAGATAATTTCTGATCACTATATTAGTGTCACTGGTGAGCGCCAGTTAGTGGTAGTTAGTGTCTGTCCCAGATAGGCTTAGGATACCCCCCATATATCCCCTAATAAAGATATAACCCCCTAATCACCCCCAGTTAACCCTTTCACTGCCCTGTCAGAGTTTCACTATTATAGTGTAAAGATCTTTTTTCTGATCACTGTATTAGTGTCACGGGTAACGTTAGTTAGCGTCATTTCAGGACAGCATCAGATTGCCTGCCACATGTTTAGTAATACATTTTAACCCTTTGATTGTAAATGACACATACACACACTAAACACCTCCATTACAAGTATAGTGTCTGAAAAAAATCTATATATTTGATCAGATCAGAACTATACTAGTGTCCCCGATAGTTTAGTGTAGTGTTCCCAAAATTCAGTGTTAACAAGATCAGCTCTGACACTTGCCAGCACCTGCTTTTTGCCCCTTTGCCCAACCCCCAAGAAGTGCAGTATCAGCAGATTACTGTCAGTTCCGATACACAGCATACAAAACTGCATTGTTAGCAGAGTCAGTCCTGAAAATCCATGAGGCTCCAGCATTTAGCAGTGGCTGGACAAAATGGGACACCGATGGCCAAAAAAAAAAAATCTGACAGGGGTTATAAACCCCTACTCTTATCTAAAAGGAAAAAAAAAACGTTTTTCCTATAGTTCTACTTTAACCCTGGATCCTCATGCACCGGGGCAAAATGCCTAGTGTGCTTAAAGCGTAAATGGGAAAGAAGATAATTTACTAGGTAAACTTAGTTTAAGAAAATGCGGGCCTTAATTAAACTTGAATTTTACTGAAGGTACAGTTGTCACTTAAATATTTTCTAAAATGTTTCCTAAAGTGTTAGTCTAATATCCTCAAATATGTGATAACCATATGTACAATCAATAGAGTATAACTGCATGAACATCAAGGTCAACAAAAAAAGAAAAACCATACAAAATATATTGCAACGCAACCAGTGAGTCTGACATCAATAGTAGGTAAATTAATGGAAACCCTATTAAAGGATAGGATTGTGGAACATCTTAAATCCCATGGATTGCAAGATGAAAAACAACATGGGTTTACTTCAGGGAGATCATGTCAAACAAATCTTATAGATTTTTTTTGACTGGGTGACTAAAATAATAGACGGTGGAGGTGCAGTAGACATTGCATATCTAGATTTTAGTAAGGCTTTTGACACTGTCCCACATAGAAGACTTATCAATAAACTGCAGTCATTGAGCATGGACTCCCATATTGTTGAGTGGATTAGGCAGTGGCTGAGTGACAGACAACAGAGGGTTGTAGTCAATGGAGAACATTCAGAACAAGGTCATGTTACCAGTGGGGTACCTCAGGGATCTGTACTGGGACCAATTTTGTTTAATATCTTCATAAGTGATATTGCAAAAGGCCTCGATGGTAAGGTTTGTCTTTTTGCTGATGACACAAAGATATGTAACAGGGTTGATGTTCCTGGAGGGAAACGCCAAATGGAAAAGGATTTAGGAAAACTAGAAGAATGGTCAGAACTCTGGCAACTGAAATTTAATGTGGATAAGTGCAAGATAATGCACCTGGGGCATAAAAACCCAAGGGCAGAATATAGAATATTTGACACAGTCCTGACCTCAGTATCTGAGGAAAGGGATTTAGGAGTAATTATTTCAGAAGACTTAAAGGTGGGAAGACAATGTAATAGAGCAGCACGAAATGCCAGCAGAATGCTTGGATGTATAGGGAGAGGTATAAGCTGTAGAAAGAGAGAAGTGCTTATGCCGCTGTACAGAACACTGGTGAGACCTCACTTGGAGTATTGTGCGCAGTACTGGAGGCCATATCTCATGAAGGATATAAATACTCTAGAGAGAGTTCAGAGAAGAGCTACTAAACTAGTACATGGATTGCAGGAAAAAACTTACCAGGAAAAGTTAAAGGACCTTAACATGTATAGCTTGGAAGAAAGAAGAGACAGAGGGGATATGATAGAAACTTTTAAATACATAAAAGGAATCAACTCGGTAAAGGAGGAGAGCATATTTAAAAGAAGAAAAACTGCCACAAGAGGACACAGTTTTAAATTAGAGGGGCAAAGGTTTAAAAGTAATATGAGGAAGTATTACTTTACTGAGAGAGTAGTGGAAGCATTGAATAACCTTCCTGCAGAAGTGGTAGCTGCAAATACAGTGAAGGAGTTTAAGCATGCATGGGATAGGCATAAGGCTATCCTTTATATAAGATAGGGCCAGGGACTATTCATAGGATTCAGATATATTGGGCAGACTAGATGGGCCAAATGGTTCTTATCTGCCGACACATTCTATGTTTCTATGTAACATATTTTTTATGTTGTTCATATAAGTGTTGGTATATTTGCACTGATTGCATGCTGCTGTTATTTGATTAATTTAGCGCTGACAACACATTGTTTAAAAAAAAAAAAAAAAAGACTAGATGTTACAAACTGTTACTTAATGTATCTTTCCACAATCACAGTTTGTTACATGCAAAGTAGGAAACAAGTTTAAAAAATGAAATTAATTTTCTGAATCCAAATGTACACTGCACAGATTTTGCCAACATTTATTATTCATCACTTATAGATTAACCTAGTTTAACAGAAAGAGAAGTGTTAATGAAATATTCAGAAGATGAGATCATATCTTATACTATCTTCATAGATTAAGTATATATTTAGGTCAATGATAGGGATATGATAGCTTTGTAAAGGGCTATTGAGGGAGACAAGAATAAGCACCCCGATCCCGATGTTAAAGAAGAGCTCCATTCTTACTCATTTTTTAGAATGAGGAGGTAAAATCACTCAATTTGAGCAGTTTAGGCAGAACTCCAGGCAAACAGCTGGCAAAAACTACAAAAAGTGTAGCCGCTGACTTTTAATCACTTGCTGACCGTCAGCCGCAATTATATTGCAAGCAGGCTGGCTTGGCCGTACGAACTGACACATAGATGCGTTGGCCGCGATTGCCGCTGGGCACCCGCAATCTCTTCTCATGGAGAGAGAATTATGGTCTGCTGTTGTAAACACAGCAGACCGTTGTTCTCTCTGGAATGAACACAGAGCACCTGTGATCCTGTTGACTCCATAAGTTCCTCCCCCATACAGTTAGAAAGCACTCCCCTAGGCTCACACTTAACCCTTCGATCACCCCTGGGTTAATACCTTCCCTGCCAGTGTCATTATTACAGTAACAGTGCATATTTGTAGCACTGATTACTGTAGTAATGTCATTGGTCCCCCCAAAAGTGTCAAAAATGTCAGTTAGGGGCCGTATCTGTCTGCCGCAATGTCGCAGTCCCCCTAAAAATCGCAGATCGCCGCCATTACTAGTAAAAAATAAAGAAAAATGGCATAAATATTTCCCCTAGTTTGTAGACACGATAACTTTTGCGCAAACCAATCAAAATACGCTTTTTTACCAAAAATATGCAGCAGAATACAAATTGGCCTAAAATGATGAAAAAATTTGATTTTTTTTTTTTTTACACTTTTTAAATTGGGAATGTTGTATAGCAGAATGCAAAAAATACAGGCATACCCCACTTTTAAGTACGCAATGGGGCCGAAGCATGTATGTAAAACAAAAATGTACTTAAAGTGAAGCAATACCTTTTTTTCACTTCTCAATGCATGTACTGCATTCCAATAGTTATTTCCAGGCATAACCGATATAAATAATGCATTGGTAACTAAAATAAACATAATATTAAAAGAAAAATTGTAAGCTTACCCTATCTGATTACTGTTGCAAGGCCAGAGAAGCTGAGAGAATTGAATGTAGTAGGAAGGATGAAGGCTTCTGTTTCACAAGTCAAGTCTTCAAAGGTGAGACGCTTTCTTGCTGGTGAATTGGGTGTACTACAAGTAGCAATCAGAGTAGGAGCAGGACTTGATGATGATGTCAGAGATGATGTCACAAGTCAAGTCTTCAAAGGCGAGACACTTTCTTGCTGGCAAATTGGGTTTATTACAGGTAGCAATCAGAGTAGAAGCAGGACTTGATGGGGATGTCAGAGCTGAAAATGGACTGTCAGTTGATGATGATCTGGGATCAAAATGACTGTCAGTCAATGTGGATGATCTGCGTGCTGATGGACTTTTAGAAAAGTAAGTGTCTATGGAGGTTTGAAGTGTAGCTCTCTTCTTTTCCCTGTAGATTTCTTTATAGCAGGCATAAGCCCCTGAAATGTTAGCATTGACTTTGGAACTTCTTTCAAAATCCCTATCATGCTTTTAAAAAAGAGCCATGACGCCGCTATCAAGATGATGGTAAGCTTGAGGCTCGGTTCACATTTATGCGATGCGGGAAGGCTGCGAATTTGCAGCCTGTTCCCACATCGCACACGCACCCCCGGCAGTTCACACTGCCATATGCGATACGCTGGGGGTGTCAATGTAATCTTAACGACACCCCCAGTTTGATCGCATATCGCAGTGCGATCGTGCAGTTCGCACAGGAGCGGATCGCACAAGTGTGAACCGCTGTGCGATCCGATCCTGATGCGGCTGCAAAAATGCCTCCTGTGCGTGTTTGCTCCGGGTGCGATGCGAATTTAGCCATACAAACTGTATGGCTAAACTCGCACCGCACAGCTGATCGCAAGTAATGTCGGAGCAGTGCGCACCGATATTACATGCGAACCCGGCACTCGCACAAATGTGAACCGGGGCTCAAAGAGAATTTTTGTAGTCAAGCCTTCAGGCTGTTCAATGATCTCAACCTCATCAAGTACATCTTCTTCTCTCTCCTCCTCAAGTTCTAGAAGATCTTCATTGCTGAGGGGCTCAGTGTGGGAGGTCAGCAACATCTTCTGGCTCCACTTCCAGCTCTAACTGCCTTGCCATCTCTACAATATTTTCAGTAACATTAGCTACATGTTCTTCAAAGCCTTTGAAAGCCTTTGAAATCATCAACTAACTGCGGGCATAATTTTTTCCAGGCCCTTTTCATTGTGGTTTCCTTTTTGTCATTCCAAGCATCTCTTACAGTTTTAATGCAATCCAAGATGTTGTAGCTTTTCCAGAATTTGGATATGACTTCTTTACCATCACTTTCTTCTTTGTCTATTGCTGCAACACACTTACTGAATGTTATTTTCAAGTAGTTCAACTTGAAGGCAGCTATGACACATTGAGCCATTGGCTGCAGTAGTGAGGTGGTATTTGGTGGTGGGAATTGCACTCGAATGTTAGGGTTCAGCTCATCTAGCGTTCAAGGGTGTCCAGGGGCATTATTGACAAGCAGCAAAATGTGGAAAGGGACACTGTTGTCCTTGCAATAGGCTTTCACCTCTGGAACAAAGCAGGTGTCAAACCAATCTTTAAAAAGGGTTGCAGTTACCCATGCTTTTTTGTTAGCTCTCCAGTGCACTGGAAGTCTAGTTTTAACGTAGTTCTTCAAAGCTCTTGGATTTTGCCATCAGTAAATTAGCAAAGGCTTTAGCTTTAAGGTACCAGAAGCATTGCCACCTAACAGAAGGGTTATTCTATCTTTAGCTGGCTTGTAGCCTGGCATTGAATTTTCCTGTCTTGCGCTGAAGATTCTTGCAGGCATCTTCTTTCAAAATAGCCCAGTCTCATCCACATTAAAAATTTGATCCATGGAGTAGCCTCCATCTTGAATAATTTTGGCAAACTCGCTTGGATAGCTTTCTGCAGCCTCAGTATCTACAGCAGCTGCCTCTCCTTGTATTTTAATGTAATGTTGGTTATACCTCTTCTTGAACCTATCAAACCATCCACAGCTTGCAAAACATTCTGCATCCTTTGCTGCCTCACCTTTCTTAGCCTTCAAGTCATTGAATAGGCTTAAGGCTTTACTTTGTATAATTGCCTGGTTGACAGGAAAATGGCGTGTAGTCTGATTTTCTATCCAAAGTGTTAAGAGTCTCTCCCTGTCTGCAACAATGCTATCTCTTTTTCGAATTGTTGTTGTGTTAACGGGTCTTAATTTCTGCAAGAATTTTTTCTCTGTTCATCATGATGGTGTTAACTGTAGTCCAAGTGAAGCCTAGCCTTCAGCCTATTTCAGTTTGAGCTACACCTACATCATATACTTTAATAATTTTAGCCTTCATATCCAAGGTAATAGATTTATGTTTTTTTTTTTTTTGGATCTGTCATTATTAATGTACAGTGCAGTACACGATAGGTACCTGTAACAATCAAAAGAACAAATAGAAGTTCCTAAAATATGTACTGCAACTGTATTTCAAAACTATACTTAAATTATTGTGCTTAAATTCACACACTTGTACATTATTTACTACTTCAGAGGGTCAGGGGCTGTAGTGAGGGGGTCAGGGGATGCACTGGGAGGTCAGGGACTGTAGGGGGGGGGTGTCAGGGGCTGTAGTGAGGGGGACAGGGGATATAATGGGAGGTCAAGGGCTGTAGTGGGGGTGTGAGGGGCTGTAGTGGGGGGGGGTTGTAAGGGGCTGTAGTGAGGGGTTCAGGGCTCATAGTGGGGGGAATCAGGTCCTATAGTGGGTGGCCATGGGCTGTAGTGGGGGGGGGCTCAGGGCCTGTAGTGGGGCGGGGTCAGGGCCTATAGTGGGGGGATCAATGCCTATAGTGTGGGGGCCATGGACTGTAGGGGGGGGGGTCAGGGCCTATAGTAGAGGCCCATGGGCTGCAGTGGAAAATAGTGTACAGGTTTCACCACAAAAAATACACAGTACAGGTAATGTACAAGTACATTTGCTCTAATGTTTATTCCAAATCACTTCTACAGTACTTTACAGTACAGTACTCTACTTACAATTATGTAATGTAGGCAGGTTTTTGGGTGGGCGAACGGTGGGCAGTCGGCAACTGTGGGATGGCTGACAGGCAACTCTGAGCTGACTGTGCGCTGGCAACTCGGGGCTGGCTGGCAGCAACCCTGGCCTGGCTACTCCGGGCAGCAACCTGGTCTCTTCACTAGCAGCCTCGCAACTCCAGGCGGCAACTGTGGGATGGCTGGCAGGCAACTCGCGGCTGGCTGGTGGTCAACTCCAAGCTGGCTGTTGGTTGACAACTCGGGGCTGGCTCGTGGCAACTCGGGGCTGGCTACTCCGGGCAGGAACATGGCCTCTTGCATCTCCAGACAGCAGCTCCGCTTCTTCCAGAGTATACTGCGGCTGCGCAGCGCGGGAATGTCCGTACTTGTGAGGCACTTTACGTACACTCTTGGGATATGTCCGTACTCGCAAGTGTACGTAAAATGAGTGTACGTAAAACGGGGTATGCCTATATTGTTTCTTTTTTCCGGATTGTCGCTATTTTTTTGTTTATAGCGCAAAAAATAAAAATCGCACAGGTGATCAAATACAGTACCACTAAAAGAAAGCTCTATTTGTGGGAAAATAAGGACATTAATTTTATTTGAGTACAGTATCACATGACAGCGCAATTGTCCGTTAAAATAATGCAGTGCCTAATCGCAAAAAATGGCCTGGTCATTAAGGGGGCAAAACCTTCCAGGGCTGAAGTGGTTAAAAAACACTCACTCAGCTGTCCCAGGATGCAGCGATGTGGCCGCAAAAAACCATTGCTTCTCTCCCTCGCCTCTCCCCAGCCCCAGCATTACAAGTGTAGGCACCCTGCTGTGACAGCTTGCGGCTTCACAGCCGGGTGGGCACTGTGCATGCGTGCTGCACCTCCTCAATGGTCAGGAAATCTTCTGGGACCTGTGACATGTCCCAGAAGACTGCACGGAGGGAGGGGATGAGGGGAGCTTCTGCTTGAGTCACCTAGGCGGCCTGAGTTGAAGTGGGAGCAGGTACCTGTCAAAACTAGGAACCTGCCCCCCAAAAAAAAATGATATGCCAAATGTGGCATGGGGGGGGGGGGGGTTATGCTTAAAGCAGAATGTCCCCTTTTGAGTGGAGCTCCGGTTTAATTGAAATACACAGGGCTTTTTTTCAGCGGGAACGCTGGGGAACGTAGTTCCTGCACCTCTAGCACTGAATGCATGAAATGGCAAGGGGTATTGAGGTGTGCTGGAGGATCTATTGTTGCTGGGATTCATTTGGTGCTGGGAGGGATCTACTATTGAGGGAGAGGTCTAATGTTGGCTGCTGGAGGGTCTATTGATGCTGGCTGCTAGGAGATCTATTGTTGCTGGAGGGGTCTATTAATGCTCTGATGGATCTATTGTTGCTTGGGGGGGGGTACTTTTTGTGGGGTGTCCTTTGTGGCTGGGGGAAACTATTGTTGAAAGGGGGGTGTATTGGTTGTCGGATGCAGGGGATATATTTTATGGCTTATCAATAAAAAAATTCCATAAAATTACTACAAAATGATACTTGGTGGAACTGGGAGGTGGATAGAGGGAGGAATCAAGGGATGCTACTCAGAGGTAGGCAGGGCCAGATTAACGTAGGGGCTATTGGAGCTGCAACTCCAGGCCCCTACCTTTATATAGGCCCCGGGTTGGCCATATTCACTGTTACCGCTCTTCTGTCACTTGTAAACACAGAAGTCTGGCTTCTATGCTCGCTTCCCCAGGCAGCTCCCTCAGAACCTCCCCACACAGCACGAAGGCCGGACAAGGAGGGACAGTTGCCGATGCATGGATGTGTTTATGGGCTTCAGAGACAGCATCCCAAGTTGAATTAGGCATGCATGGCTGCACCCTTCCTCCTCTGGGTGCATGCCAAGGCACGGCCCTTAAGGCCCTTCAAAATCCTCAGCACCAAGCCCATGATGCTCTTAATCCGGCCCTGGAGGTAGGTAAGGAAGGAGACAGGGGGTGACTTGAAAGGAGAGTTCCTACACCTTTTCTCTGAGAAAAAAAGCCCTGGAAATACATATAAGTAAACTGACAAACCCTCCAAAGAATATCTGTTCTGGCACTTTTGCGGTTTACTCTATTGCTAAAACAGCAAGAAGAAGAGTCACATCTCACACCAATCAGTCATTGAAGAGTCACATCACTGTTCAATAGTGCACATACAATTTGCTCCATTTAGGCTCTATTCACACCGATGCATTTTTTCATGCTTTTTGCAGAAACGCAGGACATTATTGTTAACAAGGGTTCCTATGGGACACGCTCACATCAATGCATTTTTGTGCCTCTGCATTTTTGGAAAGGGTCAGGGACTTTTTTAAATGCAAAACTGTGCTTTTTTGGTTTAATAGACTTAAATGGAGAAGCTGAAGAAAAGCATGTAGTGTGTTTTTACTGCATTTTTACCACAATTTTGCTGCAATTTGCTTTTTGCTTTTTTTTTTTAATCTGCCCAACAACAAATTAGCCCAAATGAAAGCATAAAAAACACAAATCGTGGCAAAAACACAAAATTGCAGAAAAAAAAACCACAAAAAGCACAGCAGAAAGCACTGCAGAAATGCTCAAAAGCAAACTGTATAGGTGGCTAGCAAGCAGCAAGCTGTATAGGTGCGAATATAGCCTAAGACCTCAATCACATGGGCATACACTCTGTTCTGCAACATGCACCTGCATATAGTTCTGTCCATGCAGCAACTGGGTCTGCATACAGATGCAACCACAAACACGAATGCATCATGCATGCAGTATGGGAGCCAGTGCCCATGTGAATAAGGTCTAAGGGTCAAATGGAAGATGTGTTTGGCACATTTCAGGGGTATCTTTAGGGCTTGCAATAGGAAGCAATGTATTAGGACTAAAAAGCATATGAAGCTTAAATAGTATTTTATCCAGTTTAATAATCTTGACAGATCTCATCAGCAGCTGGTTTTGGTTCCAAATGAAGGGGTTATATTGGAACCCTGGATTGTGTCGGATACTCTTTTTATTGTACCTATTCAAATAAAATTGTATCCATACTAGTGAAAAGTGTTGTCACACTTCACTTTTTTCTCGCTGTTTGGGCTACAACCAGCGTAACCTTGTCCCATAACAGGGTTTGAAATCCCCACCTGCTCCAGGGGTCCAAAGAAAATTTTAATGCAAAGTAGAATTCTGGGATAAGTCTAACTAATCTGTATAAGAAAGATGTATATACCTACCTATTTTCAGCTCATGTTATCTCCCTTTTGGCAGACAGGGCCAGATGCAGGGGAGAGGAGACCATGCTCGACAAAAGCTGCCAATGCCTGGGAGTGGTGACATAACCCATAGGTTTTCTATGGCACATCCATTGTCAGCGCTCCCTCATATTCTCTGCAGTCGCCACTGCCTGAAACAGGGGAGCCAGATCATGTGACTGTAGCGGCCTTAATATATGTAAAGAAAATCCAACCATACAATCCCATATACACAATCCTATACCCGCAGTTGATCCAGAGGAAGGCGAAAAAACCCCCCCAGCAAAGCATGATCCAATTTGCCACAGCAGGGGAAAAAAATTCCTTCCTGATCCCCCGAGAGGCAATCGGATATTCCCTGAATCAATTTTACCTATAAATATGAGTACCCATTTATATTATTTACACCCAGGAAAGAATCCAGGCCTTTTTTAAAGCAATCTAGTGAGTTAGCCAGAACCACCTCTTGAGGGAGTCTATTCCACCATTTCACGGCTCTTTCTGTGAAGAACCCTTTCCGTATTTGGAGACAAAATCTGTTTTCCTTTAGATGTAAAGAGTGTATATGGACCCCTTATGTATTTATACATGTTGATCATATCCCCCCCAAATCTCCTCTTCTCAAGAGAGAATACATTTAGTTCCTCTAATCTTTCCTCATAGCTGAGCTCCTAAATGCCTCTTATCAGTTTGTTTACCCTTCTCTGCACTTTCTCCAGTTCCCTGATATCCTTATTAAGAACCGGTACCCAAAACTGAACTGCATATTCCAGATGAGGTCTTACTAATGATTTGTGCAGGGGAAAAATGATATCTCTCTCTCTAATGTCCATGCCACTGCCAGTATATAGTATATACACCTTTCTTATACAGGCTAGTCAGCATAGGTGTTAGAAGGGGGAAGGGAGCATTTTTAAGACTAGTTAGGTTTACCCTGGAATTCTACATTAACAAGATTAACTTGTGCATTTTTTAAACAGAACAAACTGTGCGGCATCATGGAAGCTCACTGGTTAATGCAGTATGAAGCACTATCTTCAGTTCTCACCAGGGCAATCTCTGTATGGAGATTTTATGTTCTCCCACTGGGTGCTCTGGTTTCTGCCCATAACTCTGGAATATACTGGTAGGTTAATTGGCTTCTGCTGAAATTGGTCCCAGTGTGTGTGTGTCTTTATGACTGTGGTAAGGACATTAGAGAGAGTAAATTCCTTCACACATAGGTACTTAGGTGACAATTCAAGTTAATGTTGCATTAAGTGCAGCAGAATATATTTGAGCTACATAAAATAAAATAACTGTTAAATAAACAATAAATGAAAATCTATGACTTTGATCCTTGTACGTTCATGTGTCACAAGAGAGGGAAAGTCATAGTACTGTAGAGATTAAACAATGCTAAGTCTGATATGAGTTTTGCTTTTCTATTATTCATTAATTGTATATTAAAACGTCTGCAGCACCTTTCACAGTACATAACCCATTCAAATTAGTTCTTGCCCTTGAAGAGCTTACAATCTAATATCCCTACTGTAGTCTCATGGGACACACTGGAACCTTTCGGGGAAAGCTAATTAATGCCATTAGGTTTTTGTGTTGTGAGTAATCACACATTAAATGAGAAAGAATACAAAAGTCCAGACAGAGGGATGCAGTTCTAACCACTATACCATTGTGCTTAAAGGGTTAGTTCCCCTTTACAGAAAAAAATGAAAAGGGGAACTAACACCCTACACCTCCCCAACCCTTCAGTCCCCACTATATTTACCTCCACTGGGTGATGACTGTACCCAGGCACAGCTGGCACACCCTAATCACCCAATGCTTTTTAGCATTATCGCTCTGTGTGCCAGCAGGAAGATGGGAAAGATCTCCCTCTTACCGTCTCTGCCATAAGAGAAGTGTTTTCACACTTCTCTTTCACTGTGCTGGCAGGGAGATCAATGTGCCGGGGTCATATACTTGTAGACGCACACATGCGTGTTTGAGTTTTAGAGAACACATCCTAATGCAATAGGCTGTGCACATCTATAGGTGTTGAGCTGTCAGTGCCCACGCAGCTAGTGTAGCAGTCCAGGGATCAGAAATCCCCACTCTTAACCCTCTTCTTTCTGCAAGGCTTTCAGGATGGATCTGAGTGATTCTGATTGGTCACCACTGGCACAGAGCATCCTTCTTATCCATCCCGCAAGACCTGCAGAAAGCATGGAAAGAAGAGTGCTTTTAAATCCCAGGACTGCTACACTGGCTGTCGTTGGCACTGACAGCTCAACAGCTACAGAGGTAAGTACAGCAGGGACTAGACGGATTGCAAGGTTGTGGGGTGTTAGTTCACATTTAAATTTTTTCTTGAAAAGGTGAATTTACACTTTAAAGAAAAATTGCAGGCAAAATGTGTTTAGCTGTACTTCTCCTGTGGATCGCAGGAGTGCAGTCCGTTCTGCACTCCTGCGACCCGTTTTCAGCAGACAGCGGGCTAAAGCCTGTTGTCGGCTTAGGTCACAGAGCCGGTCCAGGCTCAGGCACGGTTGCGACAATGAGGTTGGGATTCTCCCACATGGCTGGACCAGCACATGGCTTAGATTCTCAGCGACCTGAGGCAGCTGCTCCTGGCCCCTACACAGCCCAGCACTCCAGTGAGAAGGGGGGTGAGGGGAAGCAGACAGTGGTCACTGACAGTCACCAGCTCCCTGCTTGGAGGGCTCTGAGAACCAAGCCATAGACTTAAGCCCCGTACACACGTACCGATTGTCGGCCGTAAATATTCGGCCGACAACCGATCGGCCAATTGTAGGCTTGTTAGTATGATGCTTCTGACAGCCGACAGTGCATTTTCGGCCGAACAGAATCTGTCGTGCAGGCATTAAAATTTTTGCTGGCCAACACCAGAACGGCCGATTGTTCGCCAGTCAGTACAGATTTCGGCCGACAGACAGCAGATTAGCAAGACTGGGCATGCTCAGAAAAGAAAAAAAGACAAGGAAAGTTAACCATCACATGACATCACTTCTGCAGTCGGCTGTTGTTGGCCGACAAAATTCGTGTGCCGTCTTTTGCAGTTTTCAACAGACACGACAGCCCTGGACAAAAGACGGCCGATCATTCGGCCAACGATCAGTACGTGTGTACGGGGCTTTAGTCTTAAAGCCAGCAGGGGACAGATGCAGCATTGGACTGATGCTACATCCACCTAGGCAAGTATCATTATGCAAAAAAAACAACAAAACCCATACTTCTCTTTTAAAGTGTATATACAAACAATTTTTTTTTTTCTTAGCATTGGATGAATTGTAGAAGTATCAGACCTTGTCATGAAATCTATGTACAGACAGCCGCACACTGATCACATCACTTATTAACAAAAACATTATATCAAGTCTATTCTTTGACAGTATCCGCCCATACCCACACCCCACGAACATGTTTCGCCATGGTTCCACTTAGAGATGGGGGTGGCCAAAGAAGGGGGATCTTTATACCATGATCAACTGAAATTGATTAAAAACAGTTTGGAATATTCTTTAGTATTTAGCAATTGGCAAGAACATGATTTACATGCAAACATATTCTAAAGGACCCACCTATTGTAGACCACATTGGGGTAAGTAAATTCAAAGGCAGCATATGAACATAACATGTGAATACATAGATTTATCCTCTCACGGGAGTTCAAAAGGTCTATAAGAAACAAATGAAAAACAAAGAACAAGTAATCATGAAAATGACCCTCTGTCACATTTTAATTGTGGTTTATGTCCCAACTGGGTCCCAACTAGGTGGATGTACCCTCTCTATTATTATCAAGGGAGAAAGTGAGGAGATATCCAAAATATTAGAGTTGTCACCAATGTAAGAGGAAGAATAAATCAGCCAATGAGGACAAATGGTCCAATGGCAACTGTTTAAGGCTGGGTTCACATTAGTGCAATGCAGGAACCATGGCAATTCCTGTGCGGGTTCCCGCACCGCATCAGAATTGCAGGCAGTTCACATTGCGCTCTGCAAACTGCTGCGGGTGTCAATATAAAGTCAATGACACCCCAAAATTGGTTTGCAGAACATAGTGCAAACTGTGAAATTAGATGGAATTGGATCACATTGGTCTGAACACCCATGTAAACCAAGTTCAGTGGGACCAAAAAAAAGGGTCCTGCACCATTTTGGTGCGAATGAGATGTGATTTCCACCATACAAACTGTATGGCTGAATTCGTACCACACAGACATTGCATGTGATGTGCACAGGAATGCGGTAGGAATCCCACACAATGTCTGGTGTGAACCCAACCTAAGATGTTAATTCCCCTTGCTTTGGTATGATTTTCTTTTCATTTTCCTCTGCATCCCCAGGGTGGAAAGAGAAGGAAAATCTCCCCAGAGGGACGAAGATAGCTAAACTGATAGGAGTTTTAAATCTCTCACAAAGACTTAAAGCTTTTATACATTAGAGCTGCACGATTAATTGTATAATAATCGCAATCTTTATTCACCCCCCCCTTGCGATCTCAATCCCGAATTTCCATAATTCTCAGTGCAGTCATAATTGGTTAAGATGACACAGTAAAAATTATCAGCTCATATTTGTGTAGATGCTGGGATCAAGGGTGTCCCTGGGATGCTGGTGAGATAGGTAAGGTACCCTGGATTGGCGGGACTGGAGGGGAAGCCGTCGCCCATGGCGGAGCCAGCGTGGAACTCAAATGGCGCTGATACAGGAAGTGATGTCAGCTGAGAGAAAACGTGATGTGGAGGATGGACAATACCGTGTTTCTTCTTCAGACATAGGCCCCGGGGACACTGCACTCTTCATCCCTCTCCGTGAAATGTACAGTCATGCCATGCTTTTTCAGATGGGAGCTGTCTTTATTTAACTCATTAATATCAGGAAAAAGGAGGGGGTGATTCATGAGAGAGGGGGGGGGATTCCTAATTACAGCTTTATATCAAATGGTTAATTAGAAAAAAAAATATATATAAGTGTGTATATATATATATATATATATATATATATATATATATATATATATATATATAAATTTAAGTTTACATTCTCTATATAAGTGAAACACACAGTTGTGAGGCGGAGCAGCTATAGCCTCCGGATTTTTTAGCATTCCCTGAATTTACTGAGGTTGCCAACCCTGATGGGGCCCCTCACTGGCCCTGGGCCCTCGGGCAGTGCCCGAGTACCCCAATGGTCAGTCCGCCACTGAGTGAAACACATATGGCACTTTTCCACTGCAAATACCGATTCGGCTCTACTCGGCCCTGCTTGGCCCTGTTTGCTTTTCCACTGCTGGTACCGCATGGTACGGTGTTGGAACGGTCCGATACGGTACGGTATGGTTTGCTTTTCCACTAAAGTAGTACTAAAGTTAAGTGGGTGGGATAACAACTGGGTGGGTGGGATTCTCTGACCAATCAGTGGCTAGTAGTGACTGCATGCAAAGGATTGTGGGATATGGTACCGGGTATGGTACCTCTTGGAACCACAATCGAGGTGGTACTGTTTTTGAGAGTCGTACCGTTCGGTTCCATGCAGTGGAAAAGCGCCGCCGTACCGTACCGTACCGAACCGTTCCTACACCATACCATGCGGTACCAGCAGTGGAAAAGCACAAAAGCGAGCAGAACCGTTCGGTTCCATGCAGTGGAAAAGCGCCAATAGTAGCTTCCCTTTATGCTACAGCCAAATGTGATCTTTGACGTCTGCACTGCACATGCACACTACCTTTTTCAACTACGTCTTTTCTTGCCTGCCATCTACCTTAGGGTATTCTGCTGACAGCAGTTTGGCTTGTGTTCAAGAGGCATCAAAATGCACTTGTTTGCTCCTGTCAATGAAATTATATATATATATATATATATATATATATATATATATATATAAAATGATTATAATAATAATAATAAATAATATAATGAAATTAATAATTTGTGAGAGAATTGAGGAAGAATCATGAGAGAATCGTGATCTTCATTCTAAGCAAAAAAATTGCGATTCTCATTTTTGCCAGAATCCTGCAGCTCTACTATATATACACTTTATAGACTAACTCCAGATTCAGTATACATTTGCATAACGCTGCTGTAAATTTCTGCAAATATATTGTAGTAAAAAAATTATAATTATTGTGATCTGTCCTTCATTTGCAATTCCTACATTTGAGGCATACGTCCCTGAACACATTTGGCCCTAAACGCAAGTATCACTCAATGCGACGTCCAACCCCCATATACTTCAGCCTGTCATAGATTTTGACAGGCTGCTTGGCAGTAGGGCAGCACACTGCACCTGTGCCTTGCAGGCATCCAAAAATGTTGGGATTTGATGCTAATGGGCTAAACTGCCTGTGTTAATGAAGAATAAACTTCACCCTAACAATCCCTGAAATGTGCCTTTTAGGTTGATGTAAACCCTAAATGAATGACGTTTTGATTGCTAAATGCTCTGTATCATAAACATGTTTTAAATAAAATACTTGTCCCCCTCCCCCTTTTTTTTTTTTTAAAGCGTATCTATGATCAAATGTAAAATCCTATATCTATTTCCACTTTTTACTTTAAAAATGTCCAGCATACTCTTGTTACTCTGAATGTTTTTGAAGTTTGTAAACCTAATTTGTTAAGATCCCCACTCATGTACTTCCTTGAATTCTGTGGTATGAATTCACTGTCCTATGAGTAGGCACTGCTGTGTCGCACATTTCATAGATCCTGCCTTCTGAACTACAGAGGTGCTGAGAGAAGAAGTTTCAGGAGGCGGATTCAGCACAGGAATCACTGCTTGAAGGCAGCAAGGTACCATGGGATATGTAGTCCTTAGAAATGGAAAGTAAACAGCAGAGGAGAAGCTGCAATGCATATTGGGAGTCCAGGAAGTTGTGGAAAGAGATGACCAGCAGGCAGGCAGCACTCACAACATGAATATATAAGTAAGCTTATATTGGATTGTCAAAAATAACTATTGCTTGTATTGTTAATAAAATGCTGATATTAATAAATTAATGTGTATGCTGTGGCCATATATTTGCTGTAATCTCTCTTCAAATTCAGAGGTTCTAATCCTTCCTTACCCCACCACAAAATGAAAAAGAAAGTTGGGCTATACACCTCAACCATGAATACCTAAAGCTGGCCATAGATGTAAATCTATAGATTTCTCCCAATTACGCTAAACAGAGTTGATGAATATCCAGCTGCAGGGACCTACAGCTTTTAGAATACACAAGAGCAAATGCATCTGATTGGCTGTTCAGCTGATTTTTTTTCTGCCTTGCTTCGATCCTCAAAAGAAGATTGTTGAGTTGTGTGGTGTCAGCATGGCCACCCACAGCTCAAACTTGTATCCAGTTCACAACAATCGTACAAAATTTGAGCCATGTATGGCCAGCTTAAAGGAGTTGTAAAGTCAGAAGTTTTTTATCCTAATGCATTCTATGTATTAAGTTAAAAAGCCTTCTGCACACTCCCCCCTCTTCCTCAACCCCCCCTAATACTTACCTGAGTTCCCTCTCTGTCCAGCGATGTCCACGGGTGTCTCAGCAGTCCAAGATTCTCCCTCCTGCCGCTGCTGTCAGTCTGAGTCAGTTAGCCAATCAGGAGAAAGAGGTGGTGGGGCCAAGTCAGGGCTCTGTGTCTGAAAAGACACAGGGAACTGTGACTCGGCTCTGGTGCCCCCATAGCAAGCTGCTTGCTGTGGGGGCACTCAACAGGAGGGAGGGGCCAGCAACACAGAAGAGGGACCTGAGAAGAGGAGGATCCGGGCTGCTCTGTGCAAATCCACTGCAACAGAGCAGGTAAGTATAGCATGTTTGTTATTTTTATAGGGAAAAAAAGGAGACTTTACAATGGCTTTAAAAACACCTTCACACTTGCTTTGTCCTTTAAAGAGCAAACTATGTTTGAATCGCTCTTCAGAGAGCATTTGATAGGCGGTGCATTGCACTTGGTTATGGGGTGATTGCAGAGCAGCCTCATTCACTTGAATGCAACATCACAGCCATGACATGTGTACAACCCAAGCCGTGCCTCCGCATCTAACAGGGGAGCAGTTAGGGGACGGTAAAAAAATCTCAACCACAGGTTTTTACTGCCCCTCAACTAGTGTAAATGAGCTCTTAGGCTAACAATAACCTAACCCTGAGCCTAACCCTGAGCCTATTGCAATTACAGACATTGCACGTGATTCACACAGCATTGCTGTGCAGATCACATGCGATGTCTGTGCAATGCAAATTCAGCCATACAGTTTGTATGGCTAAACTCGCATTGCATTCACATGAAAATGTTGCAGGAACCTTTTTTTTCTCCCACTGGAATACCCATGCGATCCAATTCCTGTCCAAATTCATAGTTCGCACTGTGATCTGCGAACCAATCTGGGGGCAGGGGAGGACTGGGACAGGGGGGCAATTGTCCCCCTGGCCGCTCTGATGCCCGTAAAAAGGCTGCACCACTCCTGCCACAGACATGCCTAAAGGATTCCTGGTGAAGAGAAGTAAAACCTCCCCACTACTGACCTACTGAGTGCGGGATGAAGACAGAGCGCAGCCCTCCCTCCCAGCATGGATGGTGTAAACTGTGTCTGAGCAGAGGCCAGTTCCATACCCCACTGGAGACTCTCCTCCCCCTGCCAGCCACAACCTAGCTGTCCCAGCTCCCCCAACCACCGCCTGCTGGCCAGATCAGGAGAGAGAGAGTACCTGGAGCGAAGCTTCAGCCTGGAATGGGGGTCAGGAGGAGGCCAGGGAGAGTGGGAGGGGGGCCGGGTCGCTGCACCATGGGCTTCTGGTTTGTACTTGCCCCCTGGGCCGAAAGTTGCCAGTCAGCCCCTGACCGAGGTATCATTAACTTGGTGTTGACACCCGCAGCGGTTCACATTTGGCAGTGTGAACTGCCTGCGAGTCCTATGTAATGCAGAACCGGCACTGGAAGAGTGCGAACCGGGGGTTCAAACTAAGCTCTTTCACTAATTAACATGCTTGCAGCATGAAGATACAGATGTCAGAAGAATTGTTCTCTCTCCTTTGTTACCAGTGATCACATTGTACGAAGAATATTGTGATGTAAATTGGGGTTAATCAAATATTTGTTAAATATTCTTCGAATTCTTCCAAACATCGACCTACACATGGCTATCCTAAACCAATAAATCCTTCCTGCCAGTAAATCTCTATATTGTTAGGAGCCTGGAGACAAGCAGTAGAAGTGGCAAGCTTTCCTCTAGTGTACATTGGGTTAATGAGTTAAAGTTTAGGACAGATGCAATTGTCACACATGATTTATCTCTGTTCTGTGAAGACAGCCAAAGTCATCAATGGGGCTGTCAGATAATGGTGCTGCTGACTGTTTTCATCCTTCTGGGGTTATCGTAGCTCTAAGCGCAGACTGTCTATATGTGTCCTGTCTACTGATGGGTATTCACCTATTACCTTCTCCGCTCCTTACCCTGGGAGCTGTCTGTCTGATAAAAGTGCAGCAAGTAGTCAGACGTATTTACTATGTATTATCAAAAAAGTGCTGCGCCACTTAAAAAAACGACTGCATAGAAAGTGTATAAAATGAATAATGATTGGAATAAATTGAGTGATAATATAAAATTCACATCAATCGTGAAAATGTCCAATGCAATTCATTAAAAAAGTCCCAATAAAGTGCAAGAAAAAAAGTTGTGCAAAACTGCAAATCCAACGCAAATGGAAAAGTGCCAGTGCCTCAGCAATCAATCCCGTCCCGTGTCCGTGCACACCTTCACCAACTATTGCACGGCTGCTCACATCAAATTCCAAGGCTTGTGTTACCAATGGGTCAGAACTAGCAGTTCCCTTAACGGGATATATTCTTGAAGGCAATGATCAATAAACTCTCCAATTTGCTGACGATCTCTCAGTCACCATATAGTCAAGGTGAATCCCAAGAAAAATATATAAAAAAAGGATAAAATGCTCTACATATGGTAATTTATTAGAAACAATGTAAAGGAATACACTTACATTAGCAAGCACAATGAGCTGTGCGAGCTATGACAGATGATCTGCTCGGTATGGAAACAAACAGCAAAATGGCATACGATAGCAGGCTCCGCCCCTATACGCGTTGCGTCTTCCGTTGACGTCATCAGTAGGGGTTCTTCTGACTGTTTTCATCCTTCTGGGGTTATCGTAGCTCTAAGCGCAGACTGTCTATATGTGTCCTGTCTACTGATGGGCATTCACCTATTACCTTCACTGCTCCTTACCCTGGGAGCTGTCTGTCTGATAAAAGTGCGGCAAGTAGTCGGACGTATTTACTATGTAATATCAAAAAAGTGCTGTAAAATGAATAATGATGGGAATAAATTGAGTGATAATATAAAATTCATATAAATCGTGAAAAAGTCCAATGCAATTCATTAAAAAAGTCCCAATAAAGTGCAAAAAACAGCTTGTGCAAAACTTCAAATCCAATGCAAATAGAAAAGTGCCAGTGCCTCAGCAATCAATACCGTGTCTGTGCACACCTTCACCAACTATTGGATAGCTGCTCACCTCAAATTCCAACCTTTGTGTTACCAATGGGTCAGAACTAGCAGTTCCTTTAAGGGGATATATTCCTGTAGGCAATGATCAATAAACTCTCCAATTGCTGACAATCTCTCAGTTACCATATAGTCAAGGTGATTCCCAAGAAAAATATAAAAAAAGGACAAAATCGAATGCTCTCCGTATGATAATCTATTAGAAACAATGTAAAGGAATATATATGTGAGATACCGCGCCTACCCTTACAATTTTTTATTATTGGCTTTGGTTAATTTCGCAGTCAATTTAAGTATATGCTTAAATTCAGATAACGGAGTATAGTGAGGCGCTATTGCCCTTATTTTTTACTGATTGAAGAGTAAAATTATAAATTTTTTAAAGTGCAATTGTGCAATCTCAAATGCAATCAGATTATTACACATTCTTTTGCACATTTTTTTTGCACATTTTCTGATTGCACTTGAGATTGCACAATTGCACTTTGAAAAATTGATAATTTTACTCATCAATCAGTGGAAAATAAGGGTAATAGTGCCTCACTATACTCCATTATCTGAATGTAAAGGAATACACTTACATTAGCAAGCACAATGAGCTGTGCGAGCTATGACAGACGATCTGCTCAGTATGGAAACAAACAGCAAAATGGCATATGATAGCAGGCTCCGCCCCCTACGCATTGCATCATCCGTTGACTTCGTCAGTAGGGGTGCTGCTGACTGTTTTCATCCTTCTGGGGTTATCGTAGCTCTAAGTGCAGACTGTCTATGTGTCCTGTCTACTGGTGGGTATTCACCTATTACCTTCACTGCTCCTTACCCTGGGAGCTGTCTGTCTGATAAAAGTGTGGCAAGTAGTCAGACGTATTTACTATGCAATATCAAAAAAAGTGCTGCGCCACTTAAAAAAATAGTGCATAAAAAGTGTATAAAGTTAATAATGATGGGAATAAATTGAGTGATAATATAAAATTCACATCAATCGTGAAAAAGTCCAATGCAATTCATTAAAAAAGTCCCAATAAAGTGCAAGAAAAAAAGTTGAGCAAAACTGCAAATCCAACGCAAATGGAAAAGTGCCAGTGCCTCAGCAATCAGTCCCGTGTCCGTGCACACCTTCACCAACTATTGCATGGCTGCTCACCTCAAATTCCAACCCTTGTGTTACCAATGGGTCAGAACTAGCAGTTCCCTTAATGGGATATATTCTTGTAGGCAATGATAAATAAACTCTCCAATTTTCTGACGAACAATCTCTCAGTCACCATATAGTCAAGGAGAATCCCAAGAAAAATATATAAAAAAAGGATAAAATCTAATGCTCTCCATATGGTAATACATTAGAAACAATGTAAAGGAATACACTTACATTAGCAAGCACAATGAGCTGTGCGAGCTATGACAGATGATCTGCTCGGTATGGAAACAAACAGCAAAATGGCATACGATAGCAGGCTCCGCCCCTATACGCGTTGCGTCTTCCGTTGACGTCATCAGTAGGGGTTCTTCTGACTGTTTTCATCCTTCTGGGGTTATCGTAGCTCTAAGCGCAGACTGTCTATATGTGTCCTGTCTACTGATGGGCATTCACCTATTACCTTCACTGCTCCTTACCCTGGGAGCTGTCTGTCTGATAAAAGTGCGGCAAGTAGTCAGACGTATTTACTATGTAATATCAAAAAAGTGCTGTAAAATGAATAATGATGGGAATAAATTGAGTGATAATATAAAATTCATATAAATCGTGAAAAAGTCCAATGCAATTCATTAAAAAAGTCCCAATAAAGTGCAAAAAACAGCTTGTGCAAAACTTCAAATCCAATGCAAATAGAAAAGTGCCAGTGCCTCAGCAATCAATACCGTGTCTGTGCACACCTTCACCAACTATTGGATGGCTGCTCACCTCAAATTCCAACCTTTGTGTTACCAATGGGTCAGAACTAGCAGTTCCTTTAAGGGGATATATTCCTGTAGGCAATGATCAATAAACTCTCCAATTGCTGACGATCTCTCAGTTACCATATAGTCAAGGTGATTCCCAAGAAAAATATTAAAAAAAAGGACAAAATCAAATGCTCTCCGTATGATAATCTATTAGAAACAATGTAAAGGGATATATATGTGAGATACCGCGCCTACCCTTACAATTTTTTATTATTGGCTTTGGTTAATTTCGCAGTCAATTTAAGTATATGCTTAAATTCAGATAACGGAGTATAGTGAGGCGCTATTGCCCTTATTTTTTACTGATTGAAGAGTAAAATTATAAATTTTTTAAAGTGCAATTGTGCAATCTCAAATGCAATCAGATTATTACACATTCTTTTGCACATTTTTTTTGCACAGTTTCTGATTGCACTTGAGATTGCACAATTGCACTTTGAAAAATTGATAATTTTACTCATCAATCAGTGGAAAATAAGGGTAATAGCGCCTCACTATACTCCATTATCTGAATGTAAAGGAATACACTTACATTAGCAAGCACAATGAGCTGTGCGAGCTATGACAGACGATCTGCTCGGTATGGAAACAAACAGCAAATTGGGATACAATAGCAGGCTCTCAGCCTGTGAGCCTAGGGTGTGTTTTCACAGTTAGAAAACACACCCTAGGCTCACATTTAACCCTTTTGATCGCCTTGGGTTAACCCCTTCCCTGCCAGTGTCATTATTACAGTAACAATGCATATTTTTTAGCACTGATTATTGTTGTAATGTCACCCATAAGTGTCAAAAATGTCAGTTAGGTGTTCAATCTGTCCGCAGTCCCGCTAAAAATCGCAGATCGCCACCATTACTGGTAAAAAATAAATAAATAAAAATGACATAAATCTTTCCCCTAGTTTGTAGATGTGATACGTTTTGCACAAACCAATCAAAATATGCTTATTGGGATTTTTTTCTACCAAAAATATGTAACAAATACAAATTGGCCTAAAAGAATGAAAAAAATTGATTTTTAATTTTTTTTATTGGGGATGTTATATAGCCGAAAGTGAAAAATATATATATATTTTTTTTCAGAATTGTCATTTCAAAAATACACAGTGCAGGTAGTGTAAAAGTACATTTGCTCTAATGTTTATTCCAGATCACTTCTACAGTACTGGACAGTTCAGTACTCTACTTACAATTATGTACTGTAGGCAGGTTTTTGGGTGGACGAACAGTGGGCAGTCGGCAACTCTGAGCTGCCTGTGGGCTGGCAACTCGGGGCTGGCTGGCGGCAACTCGGGCCTGGCTACTCCGGGCAGAAACCTGGTCTCTTCACTAGCGGCCTCGAAACTCCAGGCGGCAACTGTGGGATGGCTGGCAGGCAACTCGCGGCTGGCTGGTGGTCAACTCCAAGCTGGCTAATGGCTGACAACTCGGGGCTGGCTGGCGGCAACTCTGGGCTGGCTACTCCGGGCAGGAACATGGCCTCTCGCAACTCCAGACGGCAGCTCCGCCTCTTCCAGGGTATATTGCAGCTGCGAGGCGCGGGAATGTCCGTACTTGCGAGGCACTTTACATACACTCTTGGGGTATGTCTGCACTCGCAAGTGTACGTAAAGTGAGTGTACGTAAAACAGGGTATGCCTATATTGTTTTTTTTTTTCCGGATTGTCGCTATTTTTTTGTTTATAGCGCAAAAAATAAAAATCGCACAGTTGATCAAATACCACCAAAATAAATCTCTATTTGTGGGAAAAAAGAGGACATCAATTTTATTTGTGTGCAACGTCGCACGACTGCGCAATTGTCCGGTAAAGTATTGCAGTGCCAAATCGCAAAAAATGGCCTGGTCATTAAGGGGGTAAAACCTTCCGGTCCTTAAGTGGTTAACAAGCATTAACCCATAACACTTAAAGTGCATAAAGTGTACTGTTTACCATAAAGAAGTGTTAAGATATATTCACCTTGCCTAGTGTATGAACATACATGCCTAAGAGTCTCCCTGACGGGCACTTGAGCGTGTAAAGGGACCACCAAGCCAACCATAACTCATGGGTGCAGTGTTGAAGAACTATAGAGTGAGATACACAGGAGTGGAAATAACTAATATATAGATAATGGAAGTATATTTTATTATAGGATTAGCTTTTATGCTAGAATATTAGTTTTTTCACTCTGGCTGTGCATCTCAGCCCTTTTGGGATGTGTACAGTCCTTTTGGCTGAGCACAAACATCCAGCTACCATGGGAACGCCATACCAATTACAAGTTTTGTAAAGTCTTGTATGACCCAATTTTGTGATACATATGAACATATGTTTTTTAGCTATTTTTTTCTAAGTACAAATTTCTATTTTAATTGTGTATAAATAAAAGATGTTTTTTCTATAAAAAGAATTGTAGTCCAACTTGCCTTCAAAGCCTGACCTAGTGGTTTTTCATTTTCTTCTATTGTCTGCCTAAAATACAAGTCAGATTTCAGGCATCCCTAAAACAAAAATTTCATTTTTGGTGAGGTACTCCCAATAGGAACAGGTCTAAAGGGATGCAGGCCCAGCAACTTTCCTTATTAGTGCTCTGCAGCTGCACAGCTGATTGATAATTATGAAAACACTCCCATTAGATCCACTAAGCACAGGGGCACAAAGGAACAAACAATGATTTCTTCAGAAGAACAAAAGGTAGGAATCTGCAACAGAGGTTGTTATAATCCTTGTAATGTACAGAGATCACCCAGAGGGGAATGTTTTTTTCTTAACAAAAGTGGAGTTACGCTTTAAAGCAACCCTACAGTAAAACAGCAAGGTCTTCTTATTGAGGGCTCATTCACACATAAAGGGATTGTAAATTCTTGTTTTTTTACTAATAAAATAACAAACATGTTATACTTACCTCCTCTGTGCAGTTGGTTTTGCACAGGGCAGCCTGGGTTCCTCCTCTTCTCGGGTCCCTTTTCGGCTCTCCCGCCCCCCCCTTTTTATGGGGGCACCCGACTTGAGCTGCAGCTTCGTGTATCCATTCAGACATGGAGCTGTCGTTCCACCCCGCACCCTATCTTTCCTCATTGGCTAACTGAGTTTGATTGACAGCCGGAGCCAATGGCACTGCTGCTGGGTCTCAGCCAGTCAGCAGAGAGAGTCCCAGATGGCTGAGGCACTTATGGACATCACTGGAGAGGGGGCTCAGATGAGTATTAGGGGGTGCTGGGGGGCTGCTGCGGACACAGAAGGCTAGATAAAATAGAATAGAATGCATTAAGATAAAAAAAACTTCTGACTTTAAAACCCCTTTAACCACTTGCCAACCGTATTAATTTAGATAAGTGTTTCTCAACTCCGGTCCTCAGGGCCCACTAACAGACCAGGTTTGCAAGAAAACTGAAAAATATCACCGGTGATATCATTTGCTGCTCAGTGATTGCAGTATTCTAGTCTGCATCTCCCCAAGCTAATACTTAAAATCTGGCCTGTTAGTGGGTCCTGAGGACTGGAGTTGAGAAACACTGACTTAGATATACGGTGGCAAAGTGGCACGGCTGCTGTGGATCATGTACCTGGTGCATTATCCGACACTTCATGGTCTGGGGTGGGCATACGAGGCGCCGCCGGCCCGCTACTGCTGTGAATATACACACCTGATCCTTTGGTACAGAGGGAGAATGCCACTTTGCCTATGTAAACAAGGCAGATCGCTATTCTGTCAGTACAGAAAGTATAGATCCTGTGTTCCAGCAAAGCAGGGACATGGATTCATGCCTTCCCCTAGTACGAGCACCTCCCCCACAGTAAGAAAACACTAGCTAGGCACACAGTTAACCCTTTAATCGCTCCTGATGTTAACCTCTTCCCAGTAAGTGTCATTAGAACAGTGACAGTGCATATTTTGGTCCCCAAAAAGTGTCCAAAGTGTCAGTTAGTGTTCGATTTTTTCTCCCCAATATCGCTGTCCTGCTATAAGTCGCTGATCGCCGCCATTTCTAGTAGGAAAAAAAATTAAAAATAAATAAAAATATCCCATAGTTTGTAAACGCTATAACTTTTGCACAAACCAATCAATATACGCTTATTGGGCTTTTTTTTTTTTTAACCAAAAATATGTAGCAGAATACATATTGGCCTAAATTGATGAAGAAATTTGACTGTTTACATTTTTTTTATTGGATATGTTTTATAAAAGAAAAAAATATTGTTTTTTTTTTTTTTCAAAGATATCAGACTTTTTTTTTTTATAGTGCTAAAAAAAAAAACTGCAGAGGTGATCAAATACCACAAAAATAAAGCTCTATTTGTGGAAAAAAAAGGACATCTATTTTATTTTGGTACAGCGACGCACGGCCACATAATTGTCAGTTAAAGTAACACAGTGCTGTATTGCAAAAAATGGCCTGGTCAGGATGCAGTCTACTTTCTCCACTGCAGGTGGCAGTGTTGGGGTAGTTACTCAAAAAATGTAACTAGTTACTAGTTACTAGTTACTTCTGTAAATTGTAACGAGATTACTTTACTAGTTACTGCATTTGAAAAGTAACTTCACTACTTATTACTTTACTTTCCTCTTTCTTAATTGACCGTGTAGAAGAAGATACATGACACTCTTTCTGCATAGAGTTTATTGTATAAACACAGGCTTTGGGAAACATGAGAACAAAACCTGAAAAAACAGAATAAAACATAAAGTGCAACAAAAAGTCATAAACTTCATCCCTCTCTATTCTTCGAAATAACGATTGTATCGCACGGCTTGGGTAACGCAGGATATCGCGTTCCTATAGCCTAGTAAAGTAGTGTAGTTACCTCCTATAGCCTAGTAAAGTAGTGTAGTTACCAATATTAGTATTGTAACTAGTTACATTACTAAGTTACCAAAAAAAGTAATGTAGTTACTGTAATTAGTTACTTTGTAATTAGTTACCCCCAACACTGGCAGGTGGTGCTCTTCTGCAGTGGCACTGTTGTTGGAGAGGAAGTCAAGAGGAACAGGGTTCCTACACCTTTTCCTGGGTCATTGGGGAAGCTACCCTAATAGAAGCCAATGCCCCATGTAACCCTAGCAGCCAACTTGAGTCAGGCAGAGACTTCTTAATGTCCTGACTCCCAGGCTTGGCATGCTTTCTATGAATTGGTAGAGTAGGGATAGGTACCCCACCTGCTAAGGACAGGACTAGTGGTAACTGAAAGGTCCCTGACGAGGAGGGAAAGCGTAGGGACTCATCCCCTGTGGACTTCATCCTGTTTGGGTACAAGACAGCCAGGCCACATTCTGCTCTCTTAACTGACGCTGTCAGTCCAACTGATACCTGCTCTTTGGAAACTGTGAGTGCACCTGGTTGGGAAGCCTTCCAATCGGGTTTGTTGTGAACTGTTGCTGTGTAGAAACACAAATGAAATTGTCACTTTTTACACTTCAAATAAAGTTTAAAAAAAAAAGAAGAAGAAAAATATAAACGGTGTTATGCACTGAAACATTTGCCCTTTCACAGGGCTTTACTTTACCTAAAACCTGACAGCTGCCAGAGCACTAAAAAAGAGCATTTACCGTGTGGGCAGTGTGAATGAGCCCTTAGTGAGGGCCTTCTTCTCCGTCATTTAAAGCAGCGGTCTCCAAAATGTGGCCTGTGGGCTGGATGTGGCCCCTTGCTTGCCTTATCTGGCACTTGGGTCACTAATTTGCCCACTTGTATGAGACACTATTTTTCCCACCAACACCAATGATGGGGTACATTCCCCCTACTGACACCAACAATAGGTCACTATTCCTCCCACTATCACCAACAATAGGGAACTTATCCTCCCACTGACACCAACAGTAGGGCACTATTTCTCCCACTGTCACCAACAATAGGGCACTGTTCCTCCCACTATCACCAACAATAGGGCACTTATCCTCCCACTGACACCAACAGTAGGGCACTATTTCTCCCACTGTCACCAACAATAGGGCACTATTCCTCCCACTGTCACCAACAGTAGGGCGCTATTTCTCCCACTGTCACCAACAATAGGGCACTATTCCTCCCACTGTCACCAACAGTAGGGCGCTATTCCTCCCACTGTCACCAACAGTAGGGCACTATTCCTCCCACTGTCACCAACAATAGGACACTATTCCTCCCACTGTCACTAACAATAGGGCACTATTCCTCCCACTGTCACCAACAATAGGGCACTATTCCTCCCACTGTCACTAACAATAGGGCACTATTGCTCCCACTAACATGAACATTGGGGTGTAATTCTTCCCATTGACACAAATCATGGGGTGCCATTTCTCCTTCTACAGACCACAGGTGCTATGTCATTTTTTTTCTTCCACTGACCACCAAGACTGAGGCATTGTTTAATGGCCACAGTCTGGCTCCCCTACAGTCTGAAGGACTTGCCCTTTGTTTAGGAAATTTGGAGACCCCTGACTTAAAGACCTAAACTCAGGATCATAAATGCAGTATGTTGCAGCTTACAGTCCTTAGTTGTGGTGGCTGTATTAGTCTTTCTTTTTTTTTCCGCCAAAAAAAAATGGCTAAGAACATTTTCAACGAATACAGAGAATACCTGACATGCCAGAAATGCAATGTCCTTGCCACATCACGTAAGCTTGCCTGAAGAATTACAACCTTCCTAGCTATCTTTTGTATCCTATAAATTGCCCATCCCCCCCCCTCCTCCACCCGCTCCACCCCATCCACCCCATGTAATAGAGGTGAAGAGATACAGATGTGTTTGTAGTCTGTATTAGGGGAGCAGCCTAGGGTGACAACCATGGCTCCCTCCATAGATACAGTGGAGGAGTGACATAGCCACCCAGAGATAGGAAGTGTGTTATTTGCAGAATTACTAGGTGAAAATAAAGCAAAAATGTGCACATGGAAGGGCAACGCACATCACAAACAGACAAAAGATTTCCTAGCACATTTACCAGCCAGCAACCAAAAACAACCAAATTGGCCCGTCTAACAGCGTACAGTAAAAAAATAGGGTTTTGCTTGCACACTTTTTAAATATATGCGCAAGCCATAGTGCTCACACCAAGGGTTCTCTCTATATACTGTGGTCCTAACTCTACATTTCCAGAGCCTTTGCCGGCTAGGCAAAGTGACGTACCGGTACGTCACTAGCCTGTCACTGGCTTGTGAGCCAATAGCGCCTTCCCCGGCTCGTTCCCTAACAAGTCAGTGCGTGTGACCGGCGGACCCGATGTCCGCCGGTCACTCGCGATCGATCGTTCGCCGGGAAGGGAGAAAGGCAGGCGGCTAATGTAAACAAGCCGTCTGTCATTCTCCCCTGTGTAAAAATGGAGATCAGACGGTTCTACTATGTAGGACCGTTGATCTCTGTTTTTACACTAGTAGCCATGTCTAATCACAGTAAGAAACACGCCCCTAGGACACACTTAACCCCTCCCTCTCCAATACAGTTAACTCCTTCCCTGCCAGTGTCATTTTTACAGTAACGGTGCATATGTATAGCACTGATTACTGTAGTAATGTCACTGGTAACCCCAAAAGTGTAAAAAATGTCAGTCAAGGGTCCGATCTGTCCGCCGCAATGTCGCAGTCCCGCAAAAAAAATCGCAGATCGCCGCCATTACTCGTTAAAAAAAAAAACACCAAAATGACAAAAATCTTTCCCTTTGTTAGTAAACGCGATAACTTTTGCGCAAACCAATCAAAATACGCTTTTTGCGATTTTTTTTTACCAAACATATGTAGCATAAAACAAATTGGCCGAAAATGTTAAAAAATTTTGATTTTTACATTTGTTTGGGGAATTTCATATAAAAAATGTGAAAAATATTGTTATTTTTGCAAAATTGACGCTCTTTTTTTGTTTATAGCGCATGATCAAAAAATCGCACAGATGATCAAATACCACCAAAAGAAAGTTGTGGGAAAAAAAAGGACGCCAAATTCGTTTAGGTACAGCGTCGCACGACCGCACAATTGTCCGTTAAAATCACGCAGTAAAAAATCGCAAAAAAAACCCTGGTCAGGAAGGGGGTAAAATCTTCCGGGGCTTAAGTGGTTAATAGGTTCCTTTTTTGAACCCTGATCTGGGAATACTATGCTTGATATTGCTCCTGTTTCTATCCCTGCTCCTAATGGGTGTTAGGAGACTTGTTAAGCTTTTTGTCACATACACATAAAATAAAAGTAAACTTCCAGAGCAGTTTTTCAATGTCTACAGAAAGTTCTATTGACTCCACCAGACGATGCCTAAAGGACCCCCCACAGCTATGCTTTCTGCATTGATCTTTGTTGGCAGTGGAGGTAGACGCTGATGCATAGCTGCTAGTTTGCATTTTGTTTTTTAAAACAAGCCAGCAGTTGAAAGTTTGTTCACACACTTGGGATTACATCATTAGCGCAGACAATGTCATGGAGGCTACTGAGGGCCGTGGCCTTTTCAGTTGTGACTGACAAGAAGATCCTGTCAATCAGACTAGGGGTGATCACATCAGAATGCTTAATTATTATACACAGTTTTACTTATTTGCATTAATTTGTGTAACTGCCATGGATATAACCATGCCGTGTTTCAATTTGTTTTTTTAAAATAGGTGGATAATTGTTTTTTCTGCACTACAAAACAACCTTTTTAAAGAACAACCAATGGACTCCATGTATTTGGCCAATAGCAATGAATAGGAGTTTGGTTTACACCCTATTGAAGAGAGCTAATATCTTGTAAGGTACGATTTTCCATTTTAAAGGAGTGCTGTAGGGGTTTTCATTGCTGAAGTCCTTGGAAAAATACTGAATGTCTGACTGTCACGTTGATCCAATGGTTTCAGTACTTTCCAAGTTATTGACCTTTAACAAGCTTAAGCATGCAAACTGATAATGAAATCAGAACTCTTAGGGCTCATTTGCACTTGCTTCAAAATGTGGTATTGGATATGCTTTTTTAAAGGCCTCTAAATGGCAATTAAAGCCCCTGTCACTAAATAAAACAGTAAGTTTACAGTCCTGTTCACACATTGCTTTTACTTTGCTTTACTTTAAAAACATTTACCCCATGGTGCTTTAAAGAATCTTCAAAGCCTCCATAGAAGTCTAAGACAATGCTCGCTAACAGCACCGGCAGCTTCTGAGGAGCTTTTTTCAGAAAAAGCTTTGCTTTTTTATTTTGGAGGTATTACATGTCTGAGATATCCCAGAATGCACTGGAAAACCAACAAGCGAACTAGAAAGATGTCATCAGTAGTCACTTCCGGTTCATACGTATGTATGCTAGGATTTGTCTGGTGCAGACATCACATCTGGTGTGCAATGTGGAGCAGCAGGAAGATAAGAAGGGTCTGGACGACTGTAGTGAAGCAACTAGCAAACCGCACATGTGATGTGCAACATGGGAATGCTATGTTGGAAGGTGAACAGGACTGGAGAGTGAGGACTGAGCAGCAGAGGATCAGCAGAGCGGGGGGACTAAAGCAAGATGTCACACCTGGTGGGCAGCATGGGAGCAATATAGCAGGAGCTAAGTGAGGACCAGAGAGAGAGGAAGATCAGAAAACTAGAGGAACAGCAGAGCTGGGGGTTACTACTGAACGAGAGATCAATAGAGCTGGGGGTTACTACTGAGCATGGGATCAGCAGAGCTGGGGGTCCTACTGAGCAGGGGACCTATTGAACGAGGGTACTAATAAGCTTGGGTTCTGCTGAACTGGGGTACTAGAAAGCTGCGGATTTGCTGAACTAGGGTACTAATGAGCTAGGGATCTGCTGAACAGCTTCCAAATATTCAGGTTTTCATTAAAGGGTTTTTAAGGAATTTTTAGGTATTGGGCATTTTCAAGCAGATCAATCCACTTTCAACCTACGTATGCTATATGGCCAAAAGTTTTTTGAGCAACTGACCATCACACTCATACAAACTTGTTTGCCATCCCATTCAAAAGCCATGGACATTATTGTGCCTTCTCCTCCCCTTTTCTGTCACAAACAGCACCCACTCTACTGGGAAGGCTTTCCACAAGAGTGTGGAGTGTGTGGAAATTTGTACCAATTCAGTCAAAAAATCATTGGTTAGCTCAGGTACTTTTTGAAGAACCCTCATACAATTCTGGTCAGTCTGGTTGAAACAAAACACAAGTCCATCCAGTTTTTGGGTTGAACTAGATGGATTAGTGTCTTTTTTCAACCACACTATGTACAGTCAAGAGATACAATATCTAAGCTCTACTGCTTCATTGATATATCTGTGGCTGAAGACCAGTGCTCCTGGCTGGAATGTTCATTCCCAAAACTCTTAAACCATTGTAAATATAAGCTGGCTTCCCAGTGTACTCGATAATCCAAGTCTTTATTAACTACAAATTCAAATACATAGTGTGCACAGCTAACGCATTTCAGCCATGGTGGCCTTCAGGAAGTCCACTATGGCCAAAACCCATCAGCCATGCACTATGGAGTACACCGGGTAGCCGGCTCATATTTACTACACTAGTTATGTAAATTAATTTCAAAGGTGTTTAGTAGGGTTGAGGTCAGGACTGCAAACCTCTCCAGTTCCTCCACACTAAACTCATCAAATCATTCCTTTGTGGACTGGTTAGAACAAAAAAGAGCACTAATCAATCTGTTGCCATAAGGATTCAAGCGGATCATTGTGTAAAAATGCCTTAATATGCTGTAGCATTAATGTGGAAATTGCATATTTCATATTTCCTTATTATTTGCTCACAACATCTAATAATGAATTCTAAATCTGGCTAATGGGCCGTATAAAATATAAGAATGCCTCTAAGCCTTGGCTAAGGGATTATACAGGACAAAGTCTGGTTACTTTAGTTGACTCAAGTGATAGAAATGTGAGTGTAAACTGACTAAATTGACAAGCCAGCCCACTCCTTTCAGGCTAGTGAGGATGGGTTGGCCATTTCCCTATATAACACACACTCAGCTTGTAGTACTTTTCTCATCTTCAGAGCTTGCAATCATGCATGCCTCTATGGTCATCTGCGCCATACCATATAATGTGGGGAACCATGGCGGAAACAGCATCTTTAGTTAAGTATTATCGTTATATTTTCTTTATCTTTAACTGTATCTGTCATTACTTTTAATAAATGTTATACCTGTAATCAAATACAACCCCAATACCGTGACGATACAAGCATCAATAATGGAAAGATTTGAATAATGATTTAAAGGGTTATATAGTATATCACCTAGGTTGATGATATCTCTGAAATTCTAACCTACATTCCACTGGTTTTAGAATTATTTGCACTTTCCCTTCTCTGGCTATATACTATGCAATATGCAGACTTTTATAAGGAACATTTCCCTGTTTTACTGGTCTCAGCCTAGCCTAGCAAGCATATTATGAAAACATGTAAATAAGTGTTTCTGAGACTGTATACCCACTGATGGTGAAAACATTTTATTATAAATATACAAGGAAATCTGCTTCCTTGCGCCTGCCTTTTTTAGTGCCAAGCCTTACCTGCCTAATGGTAAATCAAGCCCTGCCATTAATAAGATCTCAACTGGCTGAGTTTTTTTTGTGGTTATTTGCCCTTTTTGTGTACTTTCCCTCTCTCAGTTTTTCTCAGTGCATTGGAATTGCCAAGCACTTTTGTTTAGTCACCCACTGACTTCCTTTATGGATTGGAAAATGGAAAGCTCTATGCACCTGCCACCTGCCACAACAGCTATGATGTGGTCACGCTTTCCCTGTTATATCGTAATTAATTTCAAAATCCAAAAAAACACAACAGAGAGAACCAGATTCCGAACGTGAGGTCGGCAGAACTGGAAACTTGAGCAGGGAAGTTCTCGCTGCTGGAGAACCTGAGAAATAAAAAAGGAACAATCCAGTAAGAACCTGAGAAATAAAAACAACAATCCAGTAAATAAACCCACCACAACTAGCAGAAAGTGGAATATCAATTTTGCATAGATTGGCCCTTTAAATGAGCAATTTTGTCTTTCATTTCCTTTTCTGTTATAAGTGTTTTAAATTAAGTGCACAGCCTATCATATTCTGAAATCTCTACCCAAGAGCCTCTCATAATCCTATATTAGCATTTAAAACTGCTTTAAATATGGAATACTTCAACTAAGAGAGAATCTAAAATATGTATTGAGAACAGTAATGGTATTGTATAATTATTTCACACTGACATGGGTGCTCTCTGTGCAGATATTGTATCGAAGTGGCTGGTCTGGTACTTTGTCTTCTCTGAACTAGTGGACAGGAATAACTGCTTTATACCATCAATATTCTTGACAGGGCACACTTTTTATGCTATCACTCTCTGTCTTTTATGAATAAAGTCCCAGGAAAGAAAAAAATGCCCTAGTTAGAGAGAGATGCTGTCAATGCAGATCTGTCATGAGGGAAGGCAATGTCTCAGATCCGTGGGAAGTAGACGAGACATGTAGCTATTAAAATGTTACCCAGAACCCTTTTCTCTAACCCAAAAAGTCCTGCCAGCCATCTTCAATTCCTATAAAGTAGACCTGAGAAAGCATATTAAGGGTTACCCTACTCTTGGCAAATTTTTTAACAACAAATACAAAAAAGAAAAAGGATTTCTACCAAAAATTTCTTTTAAGTTTGTCTTTTTTTCCTTTAACATGGATCATGTGGGAAAGGGTCACAACCACTTTTGACTTTTAATAATATTTTTGTCTCTATTATAGGGACAGTGCATATGCCCATCCTGCACACGTTTCATAGAATATTTGAGTGCAAGGTCAATCTTGCCACCTGAAACAATTATATGAGTATGCCCTTAGACAAAAGATGAATTCTGTGAAATGTATGCCATCATCCCCAAGAAACTAGGACAAAAAAGGGGTAGTAGGGGCCAAGAGAGGACCCAAGAAAGCGGGACTATACTGGCATAACTAGTGGTTGCAGGAGTACAAACACAACACTCATATATGTATAAAAAATATATTCATTTTATTACAAAAAAATATAAAAAACTTGACAACACATTGTTGTCATGTTTTTTATATTTTTTTGTAATAAAATGAATATATTTTTTATAAATATATGAGTGTTGTGTTTGTACTCCCGCAACCACTAGTTATGCGAGTATGCCCTTAAATAGGGGGAAGGACATGTGGCCCTTAGGTTGCTTCCTCCTCTGCCTTGGGGAGGGTCTCTCTACAGAAGAGCCCCTCGCCTAGTACTTGTTGCTTTCCCTTGGCTAATCATGAGTGGGGTCTGTCAGGCCTTTTGGCTAGGTGGACCTGAGTTTGCCTTACCCCTTATCAGGAGTCTTGTGCCCTGGGGAGGACAAAGAAGGGTCCTTCCCGTTTGCGAAGGGTCCATATGATAAGCTGTAAGTGCACTTTTTTGGGTGTGGTCACATACAATTTTTTTAGTTCACATTTCGTATTTGACTTTTGCTCACCACACCGCGTGGTCAAAAAGAAAATCAATTTATATGAATATGACAGCACTCCACAGATGTTCTTCACTTTTTTACTTATAAAATTGACCAATGTTTTAAGGACACATAGGTCACCTTTATCGAGGTAACACAATGGAAAAACACAACAACATTTATGCAGAGATCACCAAATAGGAATGAACTCCTCTTGTGGGCAGACAAATTTCCCTCTCTCTAGTCGGCACCATGAATGTGCCACAATATATCCAAATTTCCTAAAAATAATAAAAAAAAAAACATTATTAGGCAGTTCACTTATCATTCTACACAATCCAGGGTACCCATAAAGCCTCCTGCTGTGCAGCAGATTGCCATCAGCCTTACGAAACCAGTACTCTGCTGTATTGACCATCCCTTTATGGGGATTCACCTAAATGCCTGTCCCAGTGACCACAGTTGCAAGGACAGAAAATTAAGGAAAAACTTCCCCAACTGGGATTTGGGAGTAGAAAAAAACCCTGCCTGAGGTTGTTACTCTTCCCTTCTTTACTAAAGTAAAGAAAAAAAAAATTAGCTGAAGTTAAATTTATAGACATAATTGTGCTCTAGAAACAGATCACACTGGTGGATTCCACCCCATATGTCAGTTCTCTTGCTCATCATAATCTGGCCTACTAAGGAAGCCCAATCATGGGGCGCAATGAGTCTAGGAGGGAGGAGCCGAGCCCATGATGTCACGCCGCTTCCTTGCCGCCACTAGGAGCTGATAATAGTATAGTTTACCGCTTTGTTACTTTGTTAAATGAAAGTGTATTCTTTTGTGGGGGATCAGTACATTTTAAAACAAAGTACACTATGTTAGTGCCTTTATATTTTATATGAGTTGCATATAGGGAGTGTATGATTACACTGAAGAGCAGAGGATGTGGCCAACCCAAATGGACTGAGGAGGATTAGAGAGGTGTTCTCTGAGGAACATTGGGGATTATAGAGAGAAGCGTGTGTCTTATATGATTATGGTGTGCAGGTTTTTCACCTGGTGATGGATGTGCACAGAATTGTGAAGAAGTAGTGAAGACACTTGGGTGTTTTTCCTATCACTGTTATAAAGACTGGACTATTTTTAATTTCATTACTAGAACTTGTTTTGTATACTTGATTTTTTATATATGATTATTTATTCACTGTTTGGATTGTGGTAATGATTTATTGGGGTTATATTATTTTGACTTGGACGGTGTTGTCCTACACTTTTATGTTATAAAGTTCTCATGCCCATGCTTACTTACCTTGTTTCCATATCATTTTGTGTATAGTCCTGGTCAGTACAGTACGAAGAGAAGAATATGGAAAGGGCTCTGCTGATCAACATGGGTAAGCACAAAAGTTTGCATGGTGATTTACAATCAATCTAGAATTCAAGATATTAAAACATGATCTATTGTCTTACCATCATCAACATGGCACAATGCAAGCATACAATGGGAAAAGTGGCTCCATTAGTCTACAGTAAACCCTACAAATAGCATAGCTCCCAACTGTCCATGTTTTCGAGGGAAAGTCCCTCTGTCCCTCTTTCTCCCTCATTTATCCCTTATTTTGGTCTGATCTATATAGTTGTATGAAAAAAGACCATTTTTATCTATCAAAAAGTGTTTCCCAGTGGTAAACCTTTCATCCAATTTCTAAAATGGTGCATTTGTAAATGTCAAATGCCAGTATAAAGGAATATTACAGGTAAAAAAAGCACTTGTGGGTTTAACTAATATTTTGTTTTTTTATAATTCTCCTCGAAGGGGGCATGGCAGGAGGTGTGACCCATGTCTACATAGTTTTGCTAATAGGTGTCCCTCGTATCCATCTCAAAAAGAGGTAAACAGCTCTAGCTCATAACTTTTCAGTTTTGATACAGCTGAATGATAGGAATGAGTTACTTCCCCTAACTTGATTTTGCGTTGATTTTTTTTTTTTTTTTAACAAAGCCATGTGATCACCACGTCACACTGTTCTCAGAAGCTGAGTTAGACCAGTGTTTCTCTAACAGGCCAGGTTTGCAAGAAAACTGAAATACATCCCAGGTGATATCATTTGCTGCTCAGTGATTGCAGTATTCAAGTCTGGATCTCCCCAAGGTGATACTTAAAATCAGGCCTGTTAGTGTGCCCTGAGGACCGGAGTTGAGAAACACTGAGTTAGACAATTGTGAAGCAAGTGGTCATCATTATGGCATGGCTGAGATAAGAGTTTATTAACTGACTGACAAGGCCTTGGCTATGTTCACCAATGTATCTGAGCTTTGTATAACAATAAAACTCCATGTATTGCATCACTGCTCTGAAGATCTCTTTTTCTCTTTTCTTTGATGGATGTTTATTGTCAGCCAAGGCAAGGCTAAGATATCAAGAGGTATCTGTTTGTGGATGGGAGCCTAGGTTCCTAGTGGCAGCAGTGCTATATGGACTGCTCTACTAACAGTTTAGTCCAAGCTTCTTCATTTGAAAACTAATTGGTAGGCAACCTATACTATTGAGACTTAGCTAATTTTTCTTTCCACCCCTATATTAGTAAGGGTAGGTAAAAGGAAGCGCCTGATTTCCAATTAGAAGTAAAATGAAGGTGAATATGTAGTCGTTTTATTGAAAGTAGAAAAACATGATAAAGCCAATGCGTTTCAGGGAAACAAAGACTCCTCCTTCCTTAGGGCTGCTGCTGTATACTAATGGTGAGAAGGGAATGTAACGCAAACCGGTGTGTCTGTGACACCGAAAATTGGAAAATTGCTAATGGATATCAGGCGCTTCTTTTACCCTTACAAATATATGCGGAAACTACCTTTAGGCCATACCCAGAGGTAGCAGCCCAAACCCATCAAAAGGGTTTACCGCCACCTTTCTGTTAGGTTGGGCCAGATTCATCGGGAGCGAACTCTCCCAACCCATCCCCACCATCACCTACTCACAGACCCTTAACTGAGTAAGTCAGTCCAGCATGATCTCCAACCTTTAAGACCCCTATATTAGAACAGCCTTGCATGTTCCAAGATTTTCCATGTTATATATTTTATATTGTAGCACGGTGATTTATACAATTTGTTCACTTGTATTAATTAAATTGGTTTTATTTAGGTTGATATATAGCACTTTTTTCATGTAAAAGGAGATTTTGTGATCTGTTATCTCAATTAGGACAGCACCTTTGTAGTTATGAGTGTATGTACTATATATATCTAGTAGTGTGTGGGCTGCTTTTTGGGTATACATTTTGAATCCACAAGTGCTGCTACATTCTTTATACTATTTATATAACTTTAACCACTTAAGCCCCGGAGGATTTGGCTGCTAAAAGACCAGTGGGTATTTTGCGATTCGGCACTGCGTGATTTTAACGGACAATTGCGTGGTCGTGGGACGCTGTACCTAAACAAATTTGACGTACTTTTTTTCCCACAAACAGAGCTTTCTTTTGGTGGTATTTGATCACCTGTGCGATTTTTTGATCACGCGCTATAAACAAAAAAAGAGCATCAATTTTGCAAAAATAACAATATTTTTCACATTTTTTTATATGAAATTCCCCCCCCCAAAAAAAGTAAAAATCAAAATTTTTTAACATTTTGGGCCAATTTGTTTTATGCTACATATGTTTGGTAAAAAAAATCGCAAAAAGCGTATTTTGATTGGTTTGCGCAAAAGTTATCGCGTTTACTAACAAAGGGAAAGATTTTTGTCATTTTTGTTGTTTTTTTTTAACGCGTAAAGGCGGCGATCTGCAATTTTTTTTGCGGTACTGCGACATTGGGGCGGACAGATCGGACCCTTGACTGACATTTTTGACACTTTTGGGGTTACCAGTAACATTTCTACAGTAATCAGTGCTATATATATGCACTGTTACTGTAAAATTACACTGGCAGTGAAGGGGTTAACTTTATTTGAGAGGGAGGGGCTGTGTATGTCACTAGGGGCGTGATTCTAACTGTGATTGGCTGTGGCTTGGGCTGTAGGAACACTGATCAACGGTCCTACATAGTAGAACCGTATGATCAGTGTTTCTACACAGGGGAGAATGACAGGCAGCTTGTTTACACAAGCTGCCTGCCTTTCTCCCTCTCCCCCGACGATTGCAGAGTGACCGGCGGACATCGGGTCCGCCGGTCACACGCGCGGGGGGGTCCGTGACCGCGCGGGAGCGCGCCTCCGGCGGCGCGCGCTCGCTCCCCAGAGCCTCACAGGCTAGTGACGTTTATTTACGTTACTTTGCCTGTGAGGGGCTGACCGCCGCAGTATATCTACTTGCGGCGGTCGGCAAGCGGTTAATACTAATAAAAAACTCTGTTTGCCATTAAAAAAACATGCTCGAATGCAAATAAATATGGGATAAAAATCGAAAGCAAACCAAAGTATGTAAACATAGTGGTAGTGTTCTAATCTGCCCTATCAGCTGTCTCAGATGTATTCCTTTTTTCCTAAAGCATGCAGCCCAAGGGGCCGTAGACACACCAATGGCTGGGAGTGCTGACCAGTGTGTTCTGGAAGGGGGGTCGTCCCTCTGTCAGAACACAATAGCTCAGTGGGGGATATCACTGTACTAACATCAGATAGTTAGTATAGCGGCTGCTCCTGAGCTCTTCAGTTGTTTTTTTTTTTTTTCCATTTTTGCATTTGATATGCAAATTTTGACTTTTTTCAAAAGTCAACAGATAAGCCACATCTTTATCTTTAACCACTACCCCTGGTCTGGAGATATGCAGAAATGAGCCATAACTGTCATAGTTAGGGCAGAGATTTCATTGACCTGTGAGCTGTGACTGACAGCCTGGCTTTACCTTCTCTATGCTATATACATAGGTGTGCGCAGCCTATTGCATTAGGGTGTTCACACCAAAGCTCAAACACGCATGCCTTTCTCTGTGGCCTCAGCTTTACTGGACAGTGAATGAATGGGATAATGCTCTGTGCTGAGCGTCTTCCTGGTCATTAACAAACTGAAGCATAGTATACACAGTTTACTGTTCTTCAGTTATGAATGAACACAGTGAGTGCGTATTCACTGTGCTCATTTAGAAAAGGAAGGGGTCAGTAAATGACATATTTACTAGTCCCTTCCCCCTTTCTTTATTCTGAAATTCTGAAATATACCCCCCAACAGCCAGGGGGAGAGGAGAGGAGAGGAGGGAAGCCAGCAGCACTGTGTGTCAGGGGGAGGGCAACAGATGGGGAAGCCAAGGCAAAGGGGAGAATCTGCAGTACACGCAGTGATTTGGGTGTGCCCCCTGTGCAGATACCAATGATAGCATAACTGGGTCTGACAAATTTTGCAGCCGTGTGTTGATTATACGCAGCGCTTTTTGTAAGAAATGGCAAAGTAAAGGGTTGATTTAGGGCAGAAGCTCTATCCTTTTTCCAGTCTATTCAGAAAGAAAAAAAGTTCTGCTGGTTAAACTGATGCTGCATTGAAAGCATAACTTTTTTTTTTTCCTGTAGTGGTTAATGTAACCTCTATGCACATAAAATGCAAATGCATATGCAATACATAGCAATTTTTTGCAGAACTGAAAATAGCCAGCTGTGCTATTGAGAGTCGGCAGAAATAACTGATTGGGCCGCGGTATGTAGAAGGCGCGGGCTGTAAACTCGAAAAGAAGTTTCCTTAATCAGGTTTTAACAATAGGGAATTTAGAAGTACGGGCTGCTTGGTCTATTACTTCTGCATCTTGTTATTATTTGATTTCAGTTTCTTCCAAAGCCCCAATGTACCAGGGGGGTTTATTGGTAGAGTTTAGAACAAGTAATCTAATATGAGAAATGTTTCAAAATCTGAGCTTTGCTTGGAAAAAATAATAGCAATATTTCATTGTGGGACGAGAGGGAATTTGAAAAGGAACATATTTGTCGTTGTTTACCCAGAGACCGATGCATGTACTTTGTTGTATAAACTTGATTGACTTTGCTTGATTTAAAATGTCAATGATGTACGATCCCTTACTTTGCTTCTGCGCCCCTGATTCATGGTGTAAACAAGTTGTTGTTGCTGCTGGCAGGCTTTGAAGTGAAAAAACAAGAAATAATGTATTTGCATTCTCACAAACAGAAGAAAATATAACTTCTTATACTCCAGAAGGGCACAGTTTGCCACTCAGGCCTTGAAACAATAGCGATGTTGCTGCTGAACGCTGATCTTGGACTCTGGACCCCAATTCTTCCCTGTCGACAGAATATATCTAGATACACAATTGAAATACATACAGCATATGGGAGCAGTTTTAGCTGTCAGAGGATTTGTATTTCTATCTACCCAGTCTTAAATTTTACTTGGAATAAGTAGTGGATATGGCAATCTAGTGTAGTGTGGACTAATTTATGTATATAGAGTTTAACAAAAAGTTCACCAAGTCCTAGTGGAATTATCAGGGTGGATTCTTGCTGGTCTCAAAACATTCCATGCAGCACCTCTAGGAGACTGAAGAATCTCTAGGAGTACAAGAGTTGAAGAAGGCGCCATTTTAGTGTAATAAGTAGCGTACATCTATTGTAAGAAATCCAAATCGGCAACTCACATGTAAACTAGGGATGTACCGATACCAGTATTGGTATCGGTGCCGATACCAGGCATTTGAGCGAGTATCAGTACTCGCCTAGACTCTTACTGTTTTTACTGTTTATTTTCGGGTTGCACTGATACTGTTTTTTTATCAGAGAGTACGAGTACTGATACTTCGCAGTGAAATTTGCGTCAATGCAAAAAAAAAAAAAACTGGCACAAATTGCACTGCAAAGAAATTTGTGTGTGTGTAGATCTAGTCCAGTGTTTCTCAACCTTTTTTCACTCGATGCACCCTTTAAAATTAGAGACAATCTCAAGAAACCCTTTAAAATGATGGACAGTCTTGAGGCACCCCATTCTAAAATGTAAAAACTATTATTATAGCTTTACATAATGCAGCAAAATCCACACGTAGGACACCCAACGTTAGAGGTGATTTATTCTTCCAAAGCAAATACACTTTTGCACGCTGGTACTAACTAGTATTCCAATGTTTTTCTTCTCCCCTGAATTCAGTCAGTTAATTTCACCCCAGTGCTGAGGGAGAGGGACACAGGAGGGTTAAACAAGGATGTTGTGGAGGGAACAGACATCCTCCTTATTAACTGATGTCATGTGTTTTTAGGATACCAGTATCTGGAAATTTTTGATAAATTTTTAGGCATTTTGCCAAGGCACCCCTGAAGAAACCTCATGGCACCCCAGGGTTCCTGGGCACGCTGGTTGAAAAAGGCTGATCTAGTGGGCAGTTTAGACCTCACAAAATTCAGCAGAGGGAGCGCAGTTCCAGCAAGTAGATAGAGACAAGTTCAAAGCAAAAATAATTTATTGGAAAATTGGACAAACAGACTGATGACATTAGGTAAATAGATCACAAGCCCATGGAGGGAGATGGTAGTGTGCCAGTGAGGCACTGTGACTCACGGGTTCCATAGTTGGTGCTGCTGAGCTTGGTGGAATAAACAGATGCCTCTTACCAAGGAGCTCAGGGGGGCGGGCAGTGAGCTGACGAATCAGGGATTATTTGGCTGTCTCTCCTTGGTTGCCTGCACAGTCTCCATAGTGGAGCACTTCCACCCACTCCTGGTGTTTCCCTTGGCCGGCGGTGACGAGCCCTGACCGCAGCTGTCATTTCCCAGTGTGCTGGCTGTTGCCAGATCTGTCCATCAATCTAGCATCCATTGGGCTCGCCACCCATCCCCAGGGCCCCAGGGTAGAGGCATCCATTCACTCCACCAGGCTCAGCAGAGACAAATATGGAACCAGTGAGTCACAGTGCCTCACTGGCACACTACCATCTCCCTCCATGGGCTTGTGATCTATTTGCCGGATGTGGCGTCAGTGGGAGTAAAGAGTACTCTGTTTGGTATAAGGGAAAAATAGTGCTGCATCATTGGTGTCAGTTGGAGGAATAGTGTCTCATCGTTGGGGTCATTGGGAAGAATAGTGTCTCATATCAATGGGAGAAATAGTGCCTCAAAGGCCAAATAAAGACAAGCAAAGGGCTGCAACTGGCCCCCTGGGCCACAGTTTGGAGAGACCACAGTTGTAAATCTATCTATCTATGATAGGTAGAGGTCCTGTCCTCCATCCATACGACATTAGTCTCATCTATCTATAAAGAAGAGGAAAGAGAGGTGGAGAGTAGAGAAGGGCACAGTGCTGGACTATGGGGACAGTGCTGGGGAAGATTCCACTATAGAAGACATTTGTTAAACTGTCCAGAGATATTGGCAAGATATTATTTGCAGGAATTGGAGCCTCTATAAAGCAGCAGTGACTGTAAAGAATCTGTAGCATCCCGCTGTCCCATGCAGCGTGGATCTAGACACTCCACACTATGTCTCCCCGCAATTTTTTTCTCCCTTTCCCCTGATGAATGGGAAACTTCCATCCATGACTTCTCCACCTGTCCACATTGGCTTTAATACTCTACCACACATCCTCTGCCTGGGAATGTGGGCATCGAAGGTGGCAGGCCCCCAATGTGGTGGTACAACCAGTCCTCCCGGGCCCCATCAGGTCAGCAGTGGAACATTTGTCAATCTGTACAATTTCTCTATAATTTGATTGTACTATCTGTGTAGGGGGATATTTGTCAATCGTTCTCACATCATGAAAAATCATACAAATGAATGGCAGGTTTTTATGACCTTCTCTCTGACTTTTTTTTCTGACTGCTGTGTCAGTTTAGAGTTAGCGGCAATTGCATATAACTTGTGATAAAGTGTATATGAGCCAAAAGCCCCGTACACACAGGCTGATTATTGGGCTGCATCGGCTGGTTGAAAAGAAACCGGCTGACATGCGGTCCATGTGTACGGCGGCCGGTCCAGTGGACATTACCGAAAAAGGTCTGCCGGTCAGCATACAGACAGCACTCTCAGCCAATAGCTTCAAGCACTGACCTGGCTCGCAGTATCCGCTCGAATTCATCCCATAGGTGTTCTGTCGGGTTGAAATCAGGACTCTGTGCAGGCCAGTCAAGTTCCTCCACCCTAAACTCACTCATTCATGTCTTTAAGGACCTTGATTTGTGCACTGGTCTAAATCATTTTGTGGCGGGGTGATTATGGTGTGGGGTTGTTTTTCAGGGGTTGGGCTTGGCCCCTTAGTTACAGTGAAGGGAACTCTTATGGGGTCAGTATACCAAGACATTTTGGTCAATTTCATACTCCCAACTTTGTGGGAACAGTTTGGGGATGACCCCTTCCTGTTCCAACATGACTGCACACCTGTGCACAAATCAAGGTCCACAAAGACATGGATGAGCGAGTTTGGGGTGGAGGAACTTGACTGACCTCACCCTAATAGAACATCTTCAGATGAATTAGAACGGAGACTGCCAGACCTTCTCATCCAACATTAGTAATGGACAGAGGGCGCGTCAGCCTAGCGCATTATCTTTAAAACAATTTATTAAAATGAAAAGACATACACATTATACTCACAAAGCAAATGTGAAACATGGGCAAACATATGCAATACAGGACCACCAAGGGTCTCCACTAAGCATCCTCTGCTGCCGCAGGCCGTGGAAGGATGTAGACCTCCAAAGAACCGCCTATGCGTTTCGGGGTGTTCCCCCTTCATCAGAGCTCTGAGCCCTTAGTGGTCCTGTATTGCTTATGTTTGCCCGTGTTTTACATTTGCTTTGTGAGTATAATGTGTATGTCTTTTCATTTTAACAAATTGTTTTAAAGATAATAGGCTGGTACGCCCTCTGTCCGTTCCTTTTCTAGGAAAACCTGTTGAGAGTGGCAGAACAGCCGGGACAACTTCAACCAGACCTGAATCCCATTTTTAGGATACCAGCCTCAAGGCCACCCCTCAAGCGCAGGAGTCATTTTCTTTTTGTACATCCAACATCAGTGCCTGACCTCACAAATGTGCTTCTGGAAGAATGGTCAAACATTCCCATAGACACACTCCTAAACCTTGTGGACAGCCTTCCCAGAAGAGTTGAAGCTGTTTTAGCTGCAAAGGGGGGACCAACTCAATATTGAAACGTACAGACTAAGACTGGGATGCCATTAAAGTTCATGTGCGTTTAAAGACAGACGTCCCAATACTTTTGGTAATTATTTTACACACACAGGTGCATCAAAAAAACTAGAATATCATCAAAAAGTTAATTTATTTCAGTAATTAAATTTAAAAAGTGAAACTCATATACTTTATATAGATTCATTACACACAGACTGATGAATTTCAAGCATTTCTTTATTTTAATTTTAATGATTATGGCTTACAGCTAGTGAAAACGTAAAATTCAGTACCTCAGAAAATTAGAATATTACCTAAGACCAATAAAAAAAGGATTGGAAATACAGAAATGTTGGCTTACTGAAAAGTATGTCCATGTACAGTGTAGTATGTACTCAGTACTTGGTCAGGGCTCATTTTGCATGAATTACTGCATCAATGTGGCGTGGCATGGAGGCGATCAGCCTGTGGCACTGCCGAGGTGCTAAGAAAGCCCAGGTTGCTTTGATAGCAGGGGCGGATTCGGTGGGGGGGGGGGGAATGGGACAATTGACCTCCCGCCCGCCCCGAGAAAATATTAAGTCTCCAACTTCTTTAATAGGTGCAGCGTACTCCTGCTGCGGCAGTCCCAGCTCCTGCATGACACTACAAGGCCAGCAGTGGTTGGCTGCTAGGACCGCTCGGTGTCTAGCAACCAACCACGTGGTTAATATGACTCCGCCCGCGACATTCAGCAGAGAGCAGAGCAATCTCTTGCAGTCCTGGGCTGACTGCTGCCACACCTCCTCCTTTGGACCTGGCTGCTAACAGTGAGTGTCATTATGGATTTATAAAAGGCAAGGAATTTCTGGAGGCTCATATTTAATGTTAGAGGAGGAGCAGTTCTGGGGACCCTGATGTGAGGATGTGAGGGGGGACTTTGTGGGGACCCTGATGTGAGGGGGGGGGGGCTCTCTGGGGACCCTGATGTGAGGGGGCTCCCTGGGGACCATGATGTAAGGAGGGGGCTATCTTGGGACCCTGATGTGAGGGGGGGGGCTCTCTGGGGACCCTGATGTGAGGGGGGGCTCTGTGGGGACCCTGATGTGAGGAGGGGGCTCTGTGGGGACCCTGATGTGAGGAGGGGGCTCTCTGGGGACCCTGATGTAAGAAGAGGCTCTCTGGAGGCCCTGTTGTGAGGGGGGGGCTGTCTGGGGACCCTGATGTGGGGGGGGGGCCTCTCTGGGGACCCTGATGTAAGGGGGGCACTCTCTGGAGACCCTAATGTAAGTAGGGGGCTTTCTGGGGACCCCGATATGAGGGGAGTTCTCTGGGGACCCTGATATGAGGAGGGAGCTCTCTGGGAACCTTGATGTAAGAAGGAGGTTCTCTGGAGACCCTGATGTGAGGGGGGGGGGCTCTTTGGTCACCCTGCTGTAAGGAGGAGGGCTCTCTGGGGACCTTGATGTGGGGGGGGGGGGCTCTCTTGGGACCCTGATCTAAGGGGGGAGGCGCTCTGGGGCCTTGATATGAGAGGGTTTTTTTGGGGGACGCTGATGTAAGGAGGGGGGCTCTGGGGACCCTGATGTAAGTGGGGGGGCTCTTTGGGAATCCTTATGTAAGGGGGATCTTTGGGGACCCTTATGTAAGGGGGATCTCTGGGGACCCTGATGTAATGAGGGGGGCTCTGGGGACCCTGATTTAAGTGGCGGGGCTCTCTGGGGACCCTTATGCATGGGAAGGTGGCTCAGGGGACCCTAATGTAAGGGGGAGTGGCTCAGGGGACCTTAATGTAAAGGGAGTGGCTCTGGAGACCCTGGAGTAAGGGTGGAGGGTGACTCTGGGGACCACGATGTAAGAGGGGTTGACTCTGGGGACATAAGGGAGAGGGGTCTTTGATGTAAGGGGGAGGACTCTGATGAAGAGAGGGGGAATGGGGATTTATGATGTAAGGGGGGACATTCATGTAAACTAGGGGGCTTGTCCTGACTGCAGCACTCTATCTGTTGTTTTATCTGATAGACTGGCTTCTGATAAACAGTCCTGCAGTATTCGGTTAGCACATGCAGCCAGTGACTGCAATGCTGATCAGTGTATTCTGACAGTGGGGGAATCCTGCTGTCAGAATATAAAGACACAACAGGGAGGATTTCCCCATTCACCTTGAATGTGTGAATGGGGAAATGTATTCAGTTTATTTTGTTCAGCTGGCTGGCTGAATGACCTCTATACATTATTTATGATGTTTTGTATGTTACTTACTCCTCCTAACCCCTGCACTCTACACAGTATGTTGTACATTACATAGCCCTGACCAAGGTGTTTATTGTCCCAACAGTTGCAGGTTTTAATGAAGATCTTCTTTAAGGTAGGCTCAGTGATCAGTTTCTGTGCGAAGAAAAGCATATGTGATGGAAACGTTTAGTTTTTTTAAAAAATGATTGTTCATTCTGAGGTTTATATGTGTCTATAAAATGGTTACCTGTGGCACAGTAATAAGGAGTATTTTGTGGTACAAGGATTGTGGTATGTGTGGGCAGTGTATACAGCGAGTAGGCACAGATTCTGTTTCATCGCCCTCCTTTAAGCCCTTTCCAGTTTTAGCTGGGTACACACTTAAAGGAGAAGTACGGGGAAAGCTTGTTTGGCTGTACTTCTATGGATCACAGGAGTGCAGTTCGGTTTGCAATACATTTCTGTAAGCAACAACTTATTTTGTTGCAGTGCCCCTCCCGAGGCTAGACTCTGGATCCGCCCCTGTTTGATAGAGGCCTTTTGCTCACCTGCATTATTGGGTCTGGTGTCTCTCATCTTCATCTTGACAATACCCCACAGGTTCTCTATGGGGTTTAGGTCAGGTGAGTTTGCTGGCCAATCAAGCACAGTGATACCATGTTTATTAACCACTTTACCACCGGAGGATTTTGCTGTCTTACGTCCAGGCCACTTTTTGCGATTCGGCACTGTGCGAATTTAACTGACAATTGCGCGGTCGTGCAATGCCGTACCCAAACGAAATTTACGTCCTTTTTTCCCCACAAATAGAGCTTTCTTTTGGTGGTATTTGATCACCTGTGCGATTTTTACTTTTTGCGCTATAAACAAAAAAAGATCGTTTATTTAGAAAAAATAACAATATTTTTAACATTTTTTTATATGAAATTCCTCCCAAAAAATATGTAAAAATCAAATTTTTAAAAAATTTTTGGCCAATTTGTTTTCTGCTACCTATGTTTGGTAAAAAAAATCACAATAAGTATATTTAGATAGGTTTGCGCAAAAGTTATTGCGTTTACTAACTAAGGGAAAGATTTCTGTCATTTTTGGTGTTTTTTTTTTTAACGAGAAATGGTGGCGATCTGCGATTTTTTTTGCGGGACTGCGACATTGTGGCGGACAGATCGGAGATCGGACCCTTGACTGACATTTTTGACACTTTTGGGGGTACCAGTGACATTACTGCAGTAATCAGTGCTATATATATGCACTGTTACTGTAAAAATGACACTGGCAGGGAAGGGGTTAATTTTATTGGAGAGGGAGGGGTTAATGTATGCCTGGTGCTTACTAACGTGTGGGGGGGGGAGGTGACTGAGTGAGTCAGGGACAGATCGGATTTTCAGCTATGCTGAACACTCCGATCTGTCACTCCCTGTCACTTAGGAGATCCGCCCGCTCTGTTTACACAGGCGGGCGGATCTCCAAACTAGATTCCCCAACGATCGGGGAAGAGCGGCGGCGATCGCCGCCACTCCTCCCCTGGCCCGACTCCCGCTGTGAATGAAAACAGCGGAAGCGTGCCTCCGGCGGTGCGCGAGCGCCGCCTACAGGGGGAGGAGTCCAGCGACATAGGTCTACGTCGCTGGACGATAACGAGCCACTGTGCCGCAGTAGAGGCACAGTGGCCAGAGGTAAGTGGTTAAACCAGGTATTGGTACGTTTGGCAGTGTGGGCCGGTGCCAAGTCCTGCTTGAAAATGAAATCAGCATCTCCATAAATTTGGTCAGCAGAGGGAAGCGTGAAGTGCTCTAGAATTTCCTGGTAGAGGGCTGCTCTGATAAAACACAGTGGACCAACACTAGCAGATGACATGCCCCCCCCCCCACCCCCAAATCAGCACTGACTATGGAAACTTCACACTGGAACTTATGCAACTTGAATTCTGTACCTCTCCTCCAGACTCTGGGACCTTGATTTCCACATGAAAGGCAAAATTTACTTTCATCCAAAAAGAGGACTTTGGACCACTGAGCAAAAGTTCAGTCCATTTTCTCCTTAGCCCTGGTAGAATGCTTCTGACTTTTTCTCTGGTTCAGGAGTGGCTTGACACAAGGAATGCAACAGTTGTAGACCAGTTCCTGGATATGTGTGTGTGTGGTGGGTATTGAAGCACTGAGACCAGCCGTAGTCCACTCCTTGTGAATCTCCCCCAAATTCTTGAATGGCCTTTGCTTCACAATCCTCTAAAGGCTACAGTTATCCCTGTTGCTTGTGCAATATTTTCTACCACACTTTTTTTCTTTCAATATGCTTGGATACAGCACTCTGTGAACAGCCAGCTTCTTTAGCAACGACCTTTTGTGACTTACTCTTCTTGTGGAGGGTGTCAATTACTGTATTCTGGAAAACTGTCAAGTAAGCAGTCTTCTCCGTGGTTATGTAACCTTCTGAACCAGACTGCGAGACCATTTAAAGGCTCAGGAAACCTTTACAGATGTTTTGAGTTCATTAGCTGATTAGAGAGTGACACCATGAGTCTACAATGTTTAACTTTTTCCCAATATTCTAATTTTCTGGGATACTGAAGTTTGGGTTTTCACTAGCTGTAAGCCACAATCATCAAAATTCAAAGAAAGAAATGCTTGAAATATATCACTCTGTGTGTAATGAATCTATATATGAGTTTCACTTTTTGATGATATTCAAATTTTTTGAGATGCACCTGTATATATACGGTATATACGTTATATTTATATATAATATTGGCTGATTTTCATATAGGGCACCTGTATCTGGATTTTACTCTGTAGGGAGTGCTGACTTGTTTGCTCTATTATTGAATATGTATGTCATCAAAGTTTCTAACCAAACACGTTGATTTCTTCTATTCTTTCAAAAGCTAAAAAAGAACATTTGCAATCAACTCCGAATTCATGACCATTGCCCATCCAAAGAGCGTGACTTATCAGCAGAGCAATCAGGATCATTTAAGGGAGCCTGATGGAAGCCCAAGGGACTAGCTGCATGTTCACGTGGCAAAGCCTATTGATTTCTCACAGAAGGATAGCTTTGCTTAAGTATACTGCCTAATGTTGTGCAGGGTAATGGGGCAACATAGGAAAAACCTCAGTAATCTTGTACAAACCGTAGATTTCTAATAGGATTTCAAATAGCATCAGCCTCTGGCCAAGAAACACAATTAGGAAGTGAATTACCTGTTACAACAAAGATGATATAGTGTTGTTTCACCAATAATGGCAATATCAGCTAAAAAATAAGGAACAAACAAATTACCCGATTATTGCTACCATCTGTCATTGATGACAGAGAGAGTGATAATAGAGAGGGTGAAGGAGAGAGAAAGAGATATTGTTATTACGGTCTGTTATTTATAAAGCACCAACATATTATGTAGTGCTGTATATTAAAGCCAAACTCCTGGCAGATATTAAAGTGATTATAAATCAACAATCTAAATAAAAAAATAAAAATAACAAACATATTATACTTACCTGCTCTGTGTAATGGTTTTGCACAGAGCAGCCCTGATCCTCCTTTTCCTGGGTCCCTTGCTGGTGCTCCTGGCTTCTCCCCTCTGCCGAGTACCCCCACGGCAAGTTGCTTGCTATGGGGGCCCTTGTGTGGGCTCGCTCCTGAGCTGAACTCTGTGTGTCCATTGGCCATCGCTCTCTGCTCACAGGCTGTGATTGACAGCAGCAGAAGCCAATGGCTCCCGCTGCTGCCTCCATGGCCAGTGAGGAGAGAAAGGAGAGAGCCATTGCTCTTGTGCACAGGACTGGATCAAGTTTGGGCTCAGGTAAGTACGGGGGGGGGGGGTAGAGCAGGAGCAGAAGACAGGGGAACCAGAGGAGCACAGAGGGGGACCGGAGGTGCACAGAGGGGGACCGGAGGAGCACAGAGAGGGACCAGAGGAGCACAGCAGGGAACTGGAGGAGCACAGAGGTGGACTGGAATAGCAAAGAGGGGGAGCTGGAGGAGCAAAGAGGACCTGGGGAGCCAGAGGAGGACACGGGGAGCCGGAGGAGGACTGGGGGGAGCCAGAGGAGGGCACAGGGAGCCGGAGGAGGACCCGGGGTGCGGGAGGAGGGCACTGGGTCCAGAGACTAGGAACATTTGATGGGCATTCAGGGATGACCTGTGTGGCGGTGGAGGGAGTTACAAGCAACAATCTCCCTGTGTGACTTTTAGTAAAGCAGCTGACAGCCGTAGGAGGGAGAGGGGGAGAAGCGGCTGTCAGCTGCTTCATTGAAAGCCACACAGGGAGATCGTTGCTTGTAACTCCCCCCACCGCCACACAAATCAGTGCCAGGGACAAAACCTGGGACAGACTTGGTCTGGGGACAGTGTCCTCAATCCATGTAAATCTACTGTATTTTAACTTTTTGTTTAAATCAGCTAAATACATTCCAGGTGTGTTAAAACAAAAGGTATGCAAAATCTGAGGCTTCACTCAGCCACAGTCTGAGAATAAAAGCCTGACCTGAGCATGCTGCAGAGAAGGGCCTCTGATCTCGGAGGGGAAGCGGTACTCTTTCTGCAGTGATCTAACACCCCCTACTAAGTCAGATCTAGAGCTCTCCAATCAGAAGACATAATCTTTGCTGATTGCAGAGCTATAGATTTGACTCTGCAAGAAGCATGACGGACCTCTGCAGAGAAACTTGTCCTTTACAGAGATCAGGGGAATGAGTTTTTCCACTTAGACTGTGGCTGTTTTTGGTAAAGAAAGCAAACCTTAAAATCCAACTCTAGGAAAAATTTTAACAATTTCAATACTGTGCACTTTCACCCCTTTCCTGCCCAGGCCAATTTTCAGCTTTCAGTACTGTTGCATTTTGAAAGACAATTGTCATGCTACACTGTACCCAAATAAAACTTTTATTGTTTTTGGATATGATGGATAGAGCTTTCTTTTGGTGGTATTTAGTCACCACTGGGTTTTCTATTTTTTTTTCTTAGTTTCTGTTAGAACATTTTGCAAAAAAGTAATTTTTCTTCTTCACTGATGTGCGCTAATGAGGCTGCACTGATGAACAAAAATAGGCTGTACTTATGGGCACTGATAAGGCTGCACTTATATGCACTGATGAGGCTGCACTGTTGGGCACTAATGAGGCTGCACTGATGGGCACTGATAAGCTGCAATGATTTGCACTCATGAGGTGGCACTGATGGGCACTGATGAGGGGACACTGATAGGCTGCACTGATAGGCACTGATAGAGCTGCACTGATGATCAGTGCCCTGATTATTAGTGTAAACAGTGTGCTGACTGCCTTGCCAGTTATCGACACTCCTTTCCTCACACAGACACAGCGCGTGGGGAAAGGACTGCTGATAACCGGCAAGTCTGTTTACATGTGACCAGCTGTGATTGGCCCTTTACCTGGATCTGTGATCAGCTGTATCCGATACAGCAGTCACAGAGCACGCCTAATGCGTGGCCCAGGGGGCAAGCAGTGGGCAGGGTTATAGGAGAATGTTTATGAAAGCTCTCCCAGAATTAAAGTATCCCGATGTTGCCGTCTTTTGGCTGTAGCACGGTACTAAAGCTATTAAAATATCTCTTGTATTGGGGTTGTGTCTGCACTGCAAGGATTAATAAGGATAATAACATATAAGGACTAAAAAAAAAAAGGATGCGTGTAAGAGCCTCAGCCCACATAAACACTAGCAGCGCTAAAGACAGCCTCTGACGAGGTTGAGGGTATATGGCAAAATAAAATCAGCCTATCAGAACAGTGGGTTGTTATAAAGCCATAAAGTTCATAAGTCCATGATAATCTCAGGGTGAAGTCACACGAAAGATTGGGTGCATAGAAAAATCGTTGTGTAGTGAAAACACAAGACTTCTTTGTTGATCACTCTGCAACCACCATATCCTTCACCTCACCACTGTGCTCCCCCCCTGAGAGTGAACACGTACCCTTAACGCTAGGGTGTAGCGCTTTATTCAACAAATAATCCTCCACTTCCGGATGGCGATCCCCTCAGGATTCCACTCCAACTAGTATGGATATGGACGTTTCGTCGGCACTGGACTTCTACTGAGGGCGTCTCAGTAGAAGTCCAGTGCCGACGAAAAGCGTCAGGGCGTGAGCACGCGGCCATTCTGTTTACACCAAGGACATCCCAGAGGATCCCCAGCTATAACGCCAATTGAGTCCAGGCAACATCGCGATCGGGTGGCTGGATCACCCGTACCATGTGGCTCAGTGGGGACAACGTTAGCAGCGGGAGGACCGGGTTTTGTGCCTTGGATATACATCCGATTCCATGTGAGTGTGATTTTAACCTTTCAATAAAGCCTTGTTTGTACATATTACGCTATGGGTCCTTATTGTTCCCCCTTTATGTGAGAGGAGAGGAGGAGGTGCTGTCCATATCCCTACTAGTTGGAGTGGAATCCTGAGGGGATCGCCATCCGGAAGTGGAGGATTATTTGTTGAATAAAGCGCTACACCCTAGCGTTAAGGGTACGTGTTCACTCTCAGGGGGGGAGCACAGTGGTGAGGTGAAGGATATGGTGGTTGCAGAGTGATCAACAAAGAAATCTTGTGTTTTCACTACACAACGATTTTTCTATGCACCCAATCTTTCGTGTGACTTCACCCTGAGATTATCATGGACTTATGAACTTTATGGCTTTATAACAACCCACTGTTCTGATAGGCTGATTTTATTTTGCCATATACCCTCAACCTCGTCAGAGTCTTTAGCGCTGCTAGTGTTTATGTGGGCTGAGGCTCTTATACGCACCCTTTTTTTTTGTTATGATCTGAGTATAGCGGCTGCTTTATTGGTAATATAGGCAGATGAGAACATACATCTTGCGGAATTGCTAGATATATCCTGGGAGTATTGCATATACATAAGCGCTTAGTGGGTGGGATAAGGAATTATCGTTTCTTTCTTGCTCCTTTTGTGCATATAAGGACTAAAGCTACCTTATCATTCCTAATCTGGCTCTTGCAGGTGTGGAAGGGGTCACTCTGGAACTGGTTGTATAATAATAGCAAGAACAAGGATCCAGTGATGGAGGTTATGAAAAAAACAATAGCTGCCCTGAAGTGCAAAACAAAGCAGAGGGTGCCCAGATTATGTGCCTAGGTAATGCATCTTTCGGGTAGATAAATCATTCATATTCTTTGCACATGTTCTTGTGGTGCATTCTTTGTTTTGCTAGGACCAGAGTTAAGACTGCTGTAAAGTGTCATGTTCTATTACTTGTAAGCTTGTATTGTTCAACCTAACACACTCTTCGTTGAGAAATCATCTTGGGATAAGGAAGGATTATGACAAAATATTCTATGTGTTTGATGAACTCGCACAAGGAACTCTGTGTCTGGTGTTTGGACTGGAAGTAATGTGCAGCCTGCAGCGAGGGATAAAAGCCGCTGAGTTATGGAACTTCATATTAGTAAGAGAGGTCAGCTTTAACTTGAGAATAAATGTGCTGAACACTTACTGCATACCTCCCAACTTTCTGAAATAGGAATGAGAGACACCTATAAGCAAAAATATGTAGACATAGGACATAGGATTTTGCTGTCTTACGTCTGGGCCACTTTTTGCGATTCCGCACTGTGTGACTTTAACTGACAATTGCGAGGTCATGCAACGCCGTACCCAAACGAAATTTACGTCCTTTTTTTTTTGCCATAAACAGAGCTTTCTTTTGGTGGTATTTGATCACCTGTGTGATTTTTACTTTTTGCGCTATAAACAAAAAAAGAGCGACAATTTTGAAAAAATAACAATATTTTTCACATTTTTTTTGTATGAAATTCCCCCCCCAAAAAAGGTAAAAATCAAAATTTTTTATCATTTTAGGCCAATTTGTTTTCTGCTACATATTTTTGGTAAAAAAAAATCGCAGTAAGCGTATTTTGATTGGTTTGCGCAAATGTTATTGCGTTTACTAATTAAGGGAAAGATTTCTGTAGTTTTTGGTGGTTTTTTTTTTAACGAGTAATGGCGGCGATCTGCAATTTTTTTTTGCGGGACTGCGACATTGCGGCGGACAGATCGGACCCTTGACTGACATTTTTGACACTTTTGGGGGTACCAGTGACATTACTACAGTAATCAGTGCTATAAATATGCACTGTTACTGTAAAAATGGCACTGGCAGGGAAGGGTTTAATTTTTATTGGTGATCAAGGGGTTAATGTATGCCTGGTGCTTACTGACGTGTGTGGGGGGAGGGGACTATGTGACACAAGGACAGATCGCAGGTTCAGCTATCCTTCACAATTGGGAGGAAATATTCCACAATATCTGGTCTGTTTGAACAACATTTACTGGTTCATCTTTTTGTCAGGATAGAAGGTACTCTGATACTTGAATTTTCAAGTATCACCTTTTCAGCTATATTTAAGCTAGGTAACCAGGCAGCACAATGGTTTACTCATAAGATGTTCCAGTATATTTGTATAGAGCCAGACTTCTAATTTGTCAAAATCTTACCTTGCCCTCCTGTTGGCAGCCATCTTGGACCTGTGCAGACTGCTGCCTCTTATAAACTCTGATTGCATCATCACTTGTCTGCTGCTTGGGTGTCGCACAGTGATGATGCTGCACACTGGTTATATCAATCACCTGATGGGTTGCAGTCCTTGCTCTTGGGTTTGTGCTCCAAGGTGCATCACTGCTAGCAGTCTTCTATTCTCTGTGTTCCTCCGTGTCCGACCAGGTTTGGCTGACAACTCTCCTGGCTCTCAACCCCGAATAGGCAGATGACCCGATATCAGCAGACTACTCGCTTCTGGACTCGACCCCAGCTTGGATGACTACCCGCTCCTGGACCTGACCCTGACTATTCCTGATTTTCCTGATCTTGATCTTGCTACTTTCTCTTGCTGTGCGTTTATTGTTGTTTGCTCCAATAAACTGCCTTATTATTTATTTATTTATTTATTATGTATTCAGTCTGACCAGACTTCTGTGGTTGAGCATCCCACCCCCCACACACACCTGTACTCTATCAGAGTCCACCATCAAGTAGATACAGGAGGAGTCCTTTGTAGTGCATTAGCACATCCATCCCAGCAAGGAGTGTTGTCTCCAAGGGTAAGAGAGGCTGGATTCACCCCTTTTCTATGGATAGTGTAGGACCCACTGATAATGGGGTACTTTGACGCAGTGGTGGGCTTGAGCACGATATGGCCATATGGTGGGACTAAACCCCCAGTTTTATTTATGGATTGTCTTCATATTTAATAGTCATTTATTTTGCATGGTTGCGCTATTCTCTTTTAATAAACTGCCTTATTCTACCTGCATCTTCATGTGGTCTGGTTTCCTGTCACCATGACATAATTGATGTTCTTGTCCCCAGCGCACTGGTTTGTTTGGATTTTTTTTTTCTTTTATTTCTTTTCTCCTTTGTTTTTCCTTCTTTCCTTTTTTGAGTATTATTATTATATGTGTTAATAAAAGCAGATGTAAGGGATAGATATCCAGTCCTTGATCTCTTGCTAAGAAAATACTGCTGGTTTTCTATTTTCATTTTTGTGTTTGTCTGTCATGGTTGTGTTTTCTTTAAAAAGGGAAGGACATTTTTTTTTTCCTTTCCAAGCATTGTACAGTATGTCTTTATAGTTTATCTTTCTTGAATGGTAAGCAGGCCTTGTCCATCACGGTCATTTGGTTTCCGACCAAGATGGAGCCCTTTGTCATTTTAAAAAGGTTTGCAGGTAGGTTAAGAGTACAGTGGAACCTCGGTTTACGAGTACCGCGGTTTACGAGCAACTTGAAAGACGAGCAATCATTTTTTTTTTCTTTTGCTTTGGTTTGCGAGCGCCGCTTTGATATACGAGCGGCGCCCCCACCCGGAAGTGACGTCATCAGCCGAGCCGACGAGCCGAGTGTCTCCGGAATGCAGAGCGGATGTTCGGATGTGGAGCCCCTGCACCTGCATACAGTACAATACAGTACATTTAAAAGGCAAACGTGAGTCACCCGCATACAGTACAGTACTGTACTGTATTTAAATGGCAAACATGAGTCACCTGCATACAGTACAGCATTTAAATGGCAAACATGAGTCACCTGCACAGGGCTGAACACATTACTGTACATGTACAGTATACAGTGCAGTACATACAGGCTGATACAGTACACGGCTGAGGTTCAGCTTAGTTTGTTTTATTTCTACAGTACACTTTATACTGTATTTTGTATTGCCATAATGAATAAATGTTTGTGGAACGAATTATTTGAGTTTCCATTATTTCCTATGGGAAAATCCGCTTTGATATAAGAGCGCTTTGGATTACAAGCATGCTTCCGGAACGAATTATGCTCATAAACCAAGGTTCCACTGTATTTTAGCCCATCAATTGTATTTCAACTGTTTGCACTTTTCTCTGTGCCTTTTATTTTGTTATTCATGGATGGACATGTGTGGCTCATTTAAATAAAAAAATATATATATATATATATATATATTTATACACTATATTAGCAATAGTATCACCCCATCACGCCGACGATTGGTGTTCCTCCTCAGTGCATATCTGACAGCACACGGGACGGACATGCCTGCTGGCGTGGCTCGCTTTGTCTGGCGGCTTTCTGGCTGATGCAGGGCACCATATTTTGGAGTCTGGGCTTTACTCTTTCGGTATTATTCTCTGCTTTTCTTTTATTTGCATTCATCTTGTTGCTCTCTTACCGCCTCCAAGTTTTCCTCTTGGTTTTGCATCCTGCTCTCAGGTTTCCACAGTGGCTTTACCTCTTCTCATCCTCTCCATTGGACTTTTATTCATTTATGTTTTTTCACTCTGTCACGTGGTTTCTATTCACTCTCTCTCTCATGATGGTCATACACAGGGCTTTTTTTCTCAGAGAATAGGTGCAGGAACTCCCTCTTTTGGACTTACCCCTTGTCTCCGCCCCTACCTACCTCCGTGAACCGTTCCTTGGTTCCACCCACAACCCACCTCCCAGTACCATCCCTTTTAGAAAATACAGAACAAAGTAACATTTGTGGTACTAAGTAATTTGTTAATGATAACAAAAAAGCAGTAAAATAGATCCCATGCAGGCAACAACAATATATCCCCCAGCAACAATAGATCCAGCCAGAAACAATGGGCCCTCAGCAGCAGCAACAGATATCCCAGCAGCCAGCATCAGTATCCTGCTGCCTAAACAGTAGATTCCTCCCAGCAACAACTGACCCCTCAGCAACATAAGACCCACCCTAGCAACAATAGACCCCCCCCCCTGCAAAACGAGATCTCTTCCAGAGACAATAGATCCCCCAGCAGCCACATTAGATATTCCCAGCAACAATAAATCCTCCTGCAGGAATAGATCCCCTCCAGCAACAATAGGTTCCGCAGCAGCCAGCATCAATAGACAGTGTAGCACAACCCAGCACTCCTTGCCATTACATACATTCAGTGCTGGAGGTACCAGAACTGCGTTCCCCCGCGTTCCCACTGAAAAAAAGCCCTGGTCATACACATCTTCTTGTCCAATTATGTCATTTAGTTGCACTCGCCTATTTTTTGCACCCCTTCAATCTCTACCTCAAGCAGCACATTGATATGATATTTTTACCAAATATATGCTTTACTATATATATTTTTTACTAATTTATTTATAGATATCCTCTCACACTGCTACACGCCACACTCTTCTTTCTGTCCATCCTAGCCCACACTCACCATGTGTGTGGCGTGCTCTGCCCATTCCACCTGCTTTGTGTGCCCTCGGCTCCTGGGGAGGACATTTGGGCCACATCCATTTCCCATGCCACATACTATCTAAGCTTATATGTAAGTTTGGGTATTTAGGGGTTTTGTTTCCCCCTTCCCTTCCCCTTTTTCATCTCTCAATTATCATCATTGTGACATTTTTCTTATATGTTTTTTAGAATTTTTCATGCATCTTCTCCTGACGAAGTGGCGATGGGCCACAAAACGTGTTGAGGTTACGATGTTTTGAACACATCATATACTCCACCACTACTTGGATTTTAAATATGTGATACTGTGAACATATTTTATGACTCTATCAATATTTGAAATCTTGCCTTGCTGATTTTTATGTATTTGGATTTGGGGACTGTGTATCAGCTCTCTTGATATGGTGACCATGTAACAATTTTATGTGATGTTCTGATTATGTGTATCAATAAATGTGCAAACTTTTCCATGTGTCATGTTTCTCACGTAAGTCCCAACCTTCCTTTTTTATTTCATCTGAACCAAATACTGTATATACTCGAGTATAAGCCCATTTTTTCAGAACATTTTTTTGTGCTGAAAATGTCCCCCTCGGCTTATACTCGAGTCAAGGAAAAAAAAAAGTCCCTGGCCACTCCGACGGGCTTAAGCTTTAAAAATGGCGCCGCCCGTTCCATACATGTCACCGCGCACGCGCCTCCGCCGCTCGGGAGAGGCCGGGAATAGCCGAAAATTATACGAGCGGCGGCGGCGCGGCGCCATTTTTAAAATGAAGGCGCCTCTGGAACAGGTAAGTGAAACAGCTTCACTACCTGCCATTATGCAGGGCTCCGGGCACACTACAAGGGATGCAGTGCTGCGGGCATGGTCCACCTGTACCATGCCCACAGCACTGCATCTCCTGTAGTATGCCCACAACCCCGGATCCTCTTGTACCATGCCAGTACCCTGCATTCTCCTGTACCATGCCAGTACCCTGCATTCTCCTGCACCATGCCAGTACCCTGCATTCTCCTGCACCATGCCAGTACCCTGCATTCTCCTGTACCATGCCAGTACCCTGCATTCTCTTGTACCATGCCAGTACCCTGCATTCTCCTGCACCATGCCAGTACCCTGCATTCTCCTGTACCATGCCAGTACCCTGCATTCTCCTGCACCATGCCAGTACCCTGCATTCTCCTGCACCATGCCAGTCACCCTGCATTCTCCTGTACCATGCCCGCCGCCCTGCATTCTCACCCTAGGCTTATACTCGAGTCAATGATTTTTCCCATCTTTTTGTGGTAAAAGTAGGGGCCTCGGCTTATACTCGGGTCGGCTTATACTCGAGTATATACGGTAAGTTTATCTTGTTCTCATCAGATCACCGGACATGGTTCCAGTAATCCATGTCCTTGGTCTGCATGTCTTCAGCAAACTGTTTGCGGGCTTTCTTGGGCATCATCTTTAGAAGAGGCTACCTTCTTGGATGACAGCCATGCAGAGCAATTTGATGCAGTGTGAGGCGCATGTTCTGAACACTGACAGACTGACCCCCCACCCCTTCAACCTCTGCAGCAATATCAATGCCAAAGACAACCTCTGGATATAACGCTGAGCACGTTCACTCAACTTCTTTGGTCGACCATGGCGAGGCCTGTTCTGAGTGGAACCTGTCCTGTTAAAATGTTGTATGGTCTTGGCCACCGTGCTGCAGCTCAGTTTCAGGGTCTTGGCAATCTTCTTAATCTTCTTATACCCTAGGTCATCTTTATGAAGAGCAACAATTATTTTTTTCAGATCCTCAGAGAGTTCTTTGCTATGAGGTGCCATGTTCAACTTCCAGTGACCAGTATGAGAGAGTGAGAGTGATAACAACAAATTTAACACACCTGCTCCACATTCACACCTGAGACCTTGTAACACCAACGAGTCACATGACACCGGGGAGGGAAAATGGCTAAGACAATAATGGCTGTGTGTTGAGTTATTTTGATGGAACAGCAAATTTACACTGTTATACAAGCTAGACACTCTACTTTACATTGTAGCAAAGTGTCATTTCTTCAGTGTTTTTACATGAAAAGTTTTAATAAAATATTTACAAAAATGTGAGGGGTTTACTCACTTTTGTGAGATGCTGTGAATCATTAAAATTTTTGACAGCAAGGCCAATTTTTGCCTTCATCAAGAGTACCTTTACAGGGTTACAGTGTGAAGGCATCATTGACACCCAAAGACTAATATTTCCGCACCTGTTTGACTGGTGCATATCATAAAAAAATTTTGACAGCAAGGCCAATTCTTGCTTTCATCAAGAGTACTTCTGTAGGCTCACATTTAACCCTTTGATCACCCGCTAGGTTAACCCTTTCCCTGCCATTGCCATTATTACAGTAACAGTGCATAATTTTAGCATTCACTACTGTAGTAATGTCATTGGTCCCCCCAAAAGTGTCAAAAAGGTCAGTTAGGTGTCCGATCTGTCCACCGCAATGTCGCAATCAAACTAAAAATCACAGATCGCTGCTATTACTAGTAAAAAAATAAATAAATATATAAAAATGACAAATCTTTCCCATAGTTTGTAGACTCAATACCTTTTGTGCAAACAAATCAAAATATGCTTATTGCGATTTTTTTTTACCAAAAATATGTAGCAGAATACAAAAGAAGAAAAAATTTAGATTTTTTATTTTTTTGGGGGTATATTATATAGCAGAATGTGAAAAATATTGTTTTTTTTTTCAGAATTGTCGCTCTTTTTTTATTTATAGCGCAAAAAATAAAAATCGCACAAGTGATCAAATACCACCAAAAGAAAGCTCTATTTGTGGGAAAAAAGGAAATCTATTTTATTTCAGTACAGTGTCGCACGACCGCGCAATTGTCTGTTAAAGTAACGCAGTGCCGAATCGCAAAAAATGGCTTGGTCATTAAGGGGGAAAGTCCTTCCGGTCCAAACCTGGTTAAGGGAATTTTTCGTTTTTATTTCTATCTAATTTTTTAGGTTTTATTTTAAGCATCAGTAAATCACTGCTCATTTAAACATGATGTTTTTCCAAACTTTTTTTTCATTAATACATGTCCCCAAGGGCAGTACCCGGACCCCCATAGCCATTGTATGCCCAATTACTTGCATATAAGCCTTCAAAATTGGCACTTTTGATTTTTACAGTTAGGGTCCAATTGACTTCAATGGGGCTCGTTATTTGATTCTGAACGTTAGCGATGTTCAAATGTTCTGCTGCAAACCGTACAGGGGGTCGATCAGGCCATCTCTGTTAAGGAGTAACATACCACCCACTCTGAATCATTTGGATATTATATTACTGTCCTGACATGGCATTTAGCCTTTTGCAGTGATTTGGTTTCTGTATTATTTATTATACAATGTTAAATTTACCTTTTAAAATTCTCAATTGTTGGCTATGTGATTTACCATTAGACCTTCAAAACATTACAGAAGTTATTCCTTCGTCTGGACAATGAAAGAGCTTATCATTCAGAAAGTAAAAAGAAAACGAAATGTTCTTTGATGGTGAGAATTACAGTTTAAATTGTAGTCTCTTGTCAGTATTTCCCCCTTACTTTGATTTCTTTTCACACTGTGAAGAATGATTCAGACAGGAGACAATAGCAAGATTTGAGCTGACCAATAGGTAGAAATTGGAGGAGCAGTGGAGGTTCTCGCACCGCTCTAAATCTGCCACTGGGCTCTCAGCGGGGACAGAATAGCTGCAGTTTTTGGAAGTCTCACTTTTTTTAAAATATTTTTATCAAAAGTTGTGAAAATGCAAACAGCAAGTATTCATTGAGCGGGATATCAAATACACTAAATATAAACTGAAACTGGACATAATTTAGAAAGTTTTGGGGTACGAACACCCTACGGTTAGTCCTAGAGAAACAGGGCCTAATGAAGAGGCAGTAAAAATGATTTATTCAGTTGTAATTTGCCCTTAAACTTACTAGAAAATTTGACTTCTTCAGGAAAAGTTAATTTTCTAGCACATCCTACCCCCCGCATTGCCTTTTCCTCTTCTGGGAGTATATAAGTACTCTCTGTGCTGGCCTATCTTTTTTGTGCCTCCCTTCAACTCCCCACATAATTTTGTATCTGCTGGTGGAGGAGTGAAGGGTAATGCTATGGAGTGTCACTTAAATGTCAGCTCTAATTGTGCTGAGGATGCTAACTTTGCAGAGTTGTATAAAGTACTCGAAACCCATACTTGAGTAAAAGTACAAGTGCTCGATCAAAAAGTGACTTGAGTAGAAATGGAAGTGCTCGATCAAAAAGTGACTTGAGTAGAAGTACTAAAGTATTCAACATTTTTTGTACTTAAGTATTGCAAGTAGTTTTTTTAAAAACTTTTCTACTCAAGTACTGAAAGTAAAAGTACAAGTACTGTGTTATGTAGTTATTAAAGAAAGAAGTCAAAAGTTTGAACATCATATTGTTTTTTTATTATTTCAAATGCAGTTTTTATTTATACATACAGTAGCTTTTATTTTCGTATGCGCTGATAATACACATGTTTTGAGCTTCATGAAACCTGCCATCTACTGTTCTGGCAGTGGTAATTTTTATAATTGTAACGAATAACTATGCAGCACAAAAAAAAGAAATATCAGAGTAGAAGTATTGAAATCATTGAAAAAATGTAGTGAAGTAAAAGTGGAAGTAGGAGAAAAAAATTGTACTCTAGGAAAGTACAGATACCGCCTTTCGGTACTTAAGTACAGTAGTGAAGTAGTTCTACTTAGTTACTATACATCTCTGTAACTTTGCATCAAGATGGCAATGCCCCTCAGAAATCCCAGGGCTTTTTGGATGTCTACACTGCAGAGGTTTTTTACATGTAAATGCCATGCACAAAATATGTTAAATACAAATATAATTGTAGCGCTCACTCTGAAGGGGTTCCTGAGATTTTTCCAGGTCTCCCTTGCTGGTACAGAGGCTGCCAGTTACAAGCACAGTTCCATTCTCGCAGACAGTACAAGCTCAGTCTAGAGGATGTCTTTTTAGAATTTGATACCGGGTACTTTGAAACAGGAGAGGGGTTCAAGGATCAGGATAATCCAAACAATAGCAAAAAAAAGAAAAATAATAGGAGGACAGCTTCTCTAAACTGCAGTCACATATGAAAGTCCCAAATCAGGACCTACTCACACTGTCCCAGGAGCTGACCACCATTCAGCTTCCACCGGAAGATTCTCAGTGAGGAAAATAGAAGATCTGTCTCCAGACCAGGACTTCAGAACAGCACATTCCAGCAAATAATTATTTATCAGTCTTCCCTAGAGCCTCAGCTCAGCTCCTGCTCAGGCCCAGACTATAGCAAAGATCCTCTTTAGCAATTTTTCCACAAGGCTTCAGACCACACAGATGCCCACACAGAACTCCCTTGTCTCACTCGCTATCTCCTACGGGCAGCAGCCCCAGAGGAAGCTGAATCCTCCCTGGACAGGAAAGAACACGCTGGCAAGGCCAAGCATTTATCATCTCCTCAGCCACCTTTGGAATGCCTCCTTTCAGGGATTGCCTGGAGCATGATAAATGTTCATGCTGGTCATTTGACTCCCCCTGTCCTATGTAGAACCCTCCTAGGTAGGTGCTGGCATGAGTTTATTATAGTTTTTGGTTTCTCTGCCTAACAGGGAGACAGCTTTGTACATTTATGTGATGTCTGCTAAATAGAGAGCTGTGATCGTTTAGTGTAGGCTGCTCAGTGTGTTCTGGGGCTGTTTTGTGCTGTCTCTATTCTTAGCAACGTAGGATGATTCTGAGCTATAGGTGGAGACTAAGCAGACGAGCAGCATGAATATGCATACAGCCCTTGCCAATTGTAAGAGGAGGTGCCCCTAGGCATGCTGGTTGCCTGTATTTATGTTTGAGGAGCACATGGGCTCTGTGGCACTCCCAGGGGAGGATTGCACCAGGCTGGGGGGTAAGGCTTTGCCTTCTCAGCACTTCTCAGGTGGGTGACCTGAGGGCCTAAAATTGCTGACATGCGACTTCAGATGGGAGATCTAAGAACCTGAAGTCTGTGTGGCATCCGTGGTCCTACCATAGCTAACAGAGGGAGAGTCTACAGTGCACCTGGTATCATGGAGATAGAAGGCTGCTGGTGGTGCTTCAGGAGCCTTGTGAGGACAGACACCTTGAGGATCCCTAGACAGTAAACCCCCCTCTTGTGCTCTAAGTCATCTGTGGGCCCACACAAAGAAGAATGCAAATAAATGTTCTTAGAGCTTGTCCAGAACTGTCCACTACTTTACTAAAGGACTTTGCTCTGTGCTGTTGTGAAGAAGTCTTTATCTGCCTTCTGCAAGGACTTAAGCCAAGTTTCACTAGAGATGAAAGTTAGTCCTTCACATGGTTCTCATATGAATAGTTCAATTGGAAGTACAGTAAAACCTTGGATTGCGAGCATAATTCGTTCCGGAAGCATGCTTGTAATCCAAAGCACTCTTATATCAAAGCAAATTTCCCCATAAGAAATAATGGAAACTCAGATGATTCGTTCCACAACCATTTATTCATAAGTCTTTCAGTTTATAGTCTATATACAAAGATTATAGCAATGTGATAAGTTGTGTAAACATAAAATGTCCATCCACAAATGGCGCCTCCACAAGGGGATTAGAAGCAAAATCCAGCAGGAGCAATAGAGTATAAAAGAGAAGAGAGGCGCCTCTAAGTGTAGCAATATGGTTACATTTAATGAAGCTACAACATTTAGCAACTCACATGGTTGATGATTAAAGAGGCATATCTAAGTATGCAGGCATCCGGGGTAAAGCTGCCCACATAGACCATCTTCTGAACCACTGGCTCTCACCGATGTCAGTCTGCAATTGTGATTGGGAAGACTATCCTGCAGTAGAGTGATCTGAAAGGGAGACTTTAAATCGCTCGTGGAGCGCAGCGTGGAAGGGTGTGATGAAGATGGCAGTGCGGAGGACGGTCTATGTGGACAGCTTTACCCCGGATGCCTGCATACTTAGATGTGTCTGTTTTAATCATCAACCATGTGAGCTGCTAACCTTCATTAAATGTAACAATATTGCTACACTTAGAGGCGCCTCTCTTCTCTTTTATACCCAGTTGTGATATGACGCTACTTGTATATCAAGACATCGCTTGTATATCAAGTCAAAATTTATTTTAAAAATTTGCTTGTCTTGCAAAGCGCTCTCAAACCAAGTTACTCTCAAACCAAGGTTTTACTGTATACTGCTATATCCCTTCCCTATCCAAGTTCTCCAATAAAACAAAAAAAACAAAACCCCCTAGACTGGTCATTGGAGACGAGTGGAATTGTGTCTGTGCACCTGGTTGTGGGAAATACCTTGTGACTGGCTGCGGAGCAAAACGTGGGGAAGACTCATGCAAAATACCAGTGGCTCCTGCAGGGGTAGCGCTACACCTATGATCTAGAAGCTTCCCCCAGAAGCAGGTGAGAGAAATCAAACACCCAGCTTGGAAACCCTGATTAGACAAGACTTATAAATAACTGCACCACTGATCACAGTGAAGCTGAGAACTAAATTTAGCCTAGCAGCCTAACTGGAGGAGGGTGCTACATAATGTTATGGGAAAATTGTTTTTAAAATGAATGGTGTGGTGACAGGAATGCAATGGAGAAGCCTTACCTAGCAAGAAGAGGGTTGGGTAAGGAGGAGCCGCAGTAGATGCTTACTGAGCTTGGACTGAAGCAGAAGTTCCTGGCAGTTCTTCAAAGATGAATTGTCCTACCTGTCCACCCCTCTCTTATTTTGGTCATTAGGGACAGATCATCTGTCATAAAAGCCTGTCAGGTAGATCATCTTTGATGCTTACAAAATCAGCAGGACAGATTTTGGTAAAGGCGGCAAATCCTATGGTATGGAGCCCTATGGCATCAGTGGTGGTTTCGGTCCTCTTGGGGCTTGGTTTCCAGGGGACTTGTAGTGTTTCAGTAAGAAGTCATCAAACTGCTGAGCTGTGGCTCATTCAATGACATATTGCAACCAAAGACACCCTTCTTGATGACTTTATTGTTAACAATTTTTAGTAAAATGTGAATTTGGTATGTTATTTATTATTTATATTGATGCTATTCATTATTTAGGTATCTATGTTTTTAATAAAGTGGCTGCTGTGACCATTTAAAGGCAATGTCATGCCATTCTGGGCTCATACTACTGCTGCATAGGCCAACACCAACATATGATTTTTTTAGAGTGGCGTTCTGTGCAGGTGTGAGGACTGTACATAACCTGAGGTGGGAAGAGGGCCAAAATGTCACATGACCAAAGAGAAGACACCTGGAAAGAAGTACGTATTAATAAAAGTGTCAGTGGGGGGATGTTGGGGGTAGCAGGAATAGTGGGGGTGGGATTTAGAATTGGGGTTGGGTTGGAACCAACCTAATTTTTTAATAGTGCAGCCTTTGTGTTCATTACATATTTTTTTTTGTTTTTTTGTTCCCTTTTAAGTAAGACTATACTTATATCCCAATGTAAGAGGGAAAATACAAATTTTCATGACAGCCTATTTTTGACTGCCTAAAGTCAAATTTATTTTAGTTTTTAGTGGGGAAGACTTACAATTACGTATATTTTATCTCCCTTCTCTGTCCATGCAAGAAATAGTGTGTGTGGTGGTCTCTAGGACAGGAGGGTGCAGACAGAAATAGACACACTTAAGGGCCATACACACTATAAGATTGTCTGAAGACTTTTTCCTTCAGATTTACCTTTTCTATGTAGTGCAAGGGCCTGCCAGATTGCATACAAATTGAAAGTGTTTAGGTTTGACCTCATATTATATGGTTTTGGTAAGTCTAAAGGAAAAAGTCTTCAGAAAATCGTATAGTGTGTATGGCCCATTACTCAGCAATAAAAAATAACCCCTTTCTCTTGAATTCTACTTTAAAATCAAGGTGAGGACACGCAATTCCTACACCCCACCCTTGGAGCTGCCTTGGAGCTAGGTCTTCTGTCTGGTCACCGGATGTCCCTGGTTCCTCTTCCTTCCTCTTTCTCTGGGAGGGAATCAGCCCACAGCATTTTCGAGTTTTTGTAAGCTAAAATAGTGCTTTTATTCACGACAACAAATAATATTTTTTTAATAATGTACAAACAATCTCTTAAATAAACTTTTCAAATGCACATTTTCCTTAAATTCACTTTTAAATCCTATATTACTTTTAAAAAAAAAGTATTTGAAGCATTAGGGATATAAAATAGTATCCTGGGAAAACACAAACATATTAATGACTTTTTACTGAAGCCATCGGGTCAGTTGGATCACCAGTAGAAATATTGTACTCGAAGGTAATAAAATATGTCTGGTTGGGAACCATTTCTAGGCAATTCATTTCCTTGTGCCTCAGGCACTGAAATGCAAAGCTTTCAGAAAGTATTCTGACTGTAAATGATGTATGTTGTCTGCTGCATCACCATTCCCATTATCAACAGCCCATGGACGAACAAGCTATGGAGTTTTGTTAAGTCTGCAGGCTCAGGAATTATTAGGCATGTATATCATAAGACACCAGAAACATGTCATTGGAGAACTAAGGAAGCTGACACTGCTGACTGATTTCTCAAAATGCTAGTTGCTTGGCTATAATGCTAAATCTCTGGCTTCAATACTTTGTGAATTACTGACCTAAAACAAGTATGCAGTTATGTCTTTAGAACTTTTGCTGACTATCTGGACATGCATACCTATTTCTGGACAATGACTAAAAGTAAATGTTAACCAAAAAATTGAAAAATATTAAATACTTACCGTAATAATCCGTTCCTGGCGCCTATTGATGGCAGCATACATGTGGTGGTCAGTATGCTGCCATGCTGGCGCCAGGAAAACTAAAAATTGTATCAAATACTTACCCAAATTTTTCTTTCCTGCCGCCAATCAGTGGCAGTATACTGACCACCACATGCATGTGTTCTGTCATGTTGGTGCTAGGAAATCAATTTTTCAGTATGTTTGTCATCATGTCCCACTGTATGTGGCACTTCCTGTTGGCTGTCAATGGCAGAGTGTGGACTCAGGATTCAGGAAGCTGATACAGGAGGCTAACAATGCTGCAGGTTAGGCAGTGGCTTTGCTCAAGAAAATTGTTAGGCCTGGATCATATTTTAATTTCTTCTCATAAACATTTTCCCACTGATACCACAGACAGGGCACTGTTCCTCTCAATAATATCAGCGATAGGGCACTATTACTCCCATTGATGCAACTAATGGAGCACTATTCCTTCCATTAACACCAACAATGGGAAACTATTCCTTCCACTGATACCACAACTAGAGCCCTATTCTGTCCATTGACGCCACAAATAGGGTACTACTCCTTCCACTGATACCACCAATAGAGCACATTCCTTCGGCTAACACCACCAACATGGCACTATTCCTCTCACTGATACAACCAATGGAACACTATTCCGCTCACCGATTCAACCAATGTAACACTATTACTCTCACCGATACAACCAATGGAATACTATTCCTCTCACTGATACCCCCAATGAAATACTATTTTCTCCACAGACACCACCAGCATGGTACCCTTCTTTTCACTGATACCACTAATGCAGTACTATTCCTTCCATTGACACTAATGATGGGGTACTATTCCTCTCTCTGTCACCATCAATGGAGCACTATTTCTTACACTGACACTACCAATGAGGTACTATTCTTCTCACTGATGCCAAGGATGGAGCACTATTCTTGCCACTGATACCACCAATAGAGTACAATTCCTTCTACTAACAGCAATGATAGGGCACTATTTCTCCCACTGATAATAAATGATGGGGCATTACTTTTTCCACTGAAACCGATGATAGGGCACTATTCCCCCACCCATTAACCACAGGCATTAGACAATTTTTTACCTCCACTACTCACTAACACCTGGGACATTTTTTTACTCCTACTGACTACTAAACCCGGGGCATTTTACTGGCAACAGTGTGGCACTTATAAGGTCAGAAAGACAGAAAACCGGCCTTTTGTTTAAAAAGTTTGGGGACCCCTGATTAATATGGCCTGTGCCTTCCTGTTCTGTGACATCTTCTTTCTAGTAATGTGTATTACTGATGCTTGGACAGAATTTGAGGGAAAATCCCCTCCCAATATGATCATATAGACAGCAATAAAAACCTACCTAAAATATTTTACCTTCCAAAGTATAACCATAAACAACTAAAAAAGAATTTGAGCTTTAAAAATGTTGTATGGGTTGTCTTTAACCTTTATCACCTCAATATGATGTCATGCATACTGAACATTATTTACAAATGCTGCTTTGTGCCAGGAGTGGTGCAAATATTACTATTCAGCAGCACACTTTGGATTCTAATACGTTTACTGTCCTCCGTGCTACTTATTTGATTTTCAGCAGACAGATGTGTTATTTCCTAAAGAAATTAAAAGACTTTGGAAGAAGGTTCCCACTATTAAAACTTTTTGCTCTACAGGGCTTGGTTTGTTCTTCAAGGTCTGGCAGCTTCAGATGAAAATCTCCATTGACAGCAGTGGGGATTTATGAATACAGCACACTGTGTGAGAATATATTCTACCTTTTACATTTTAATTCATTCCACTCAGAGCTATCCTACCTCTACATGTACAATGCACTTGCAAGCAGGAAATAATGAGAGTGCTGCCCTGTCTTGGCGAGAAACTTTCATACCCAATGCGCTGAAGCAATGTACAATTTTGGTCTAAAGGACGCAAACAGTTCCAGACCTTTTAAAGTGAAGCTGAAGCCAAGCTATGGATAGACATTCAAGTATTTAAAGATTTTATAAAGCTGAATTTAGGCCTAAAAATATTCTCTAAATACAAGAAGTATGAGCATTTCAACCTAAGGTGCAAGTTCACCTTTACACACATTTCACAAAAGATCTCTATGCACTACAGTGTTCCCAATATATTAAAATGTTGTGCCAGTTTCCCTAATGCCCACCTCTCCAGCTGCTGACGTCATTGTTCTCCTCAAACTATCCTGCAGATGGCAGAACACATCCAGTTCCGGATGTGGGGTACCAGAAATTTAATCTGGCCTCCCTCCCTACTTGTGCATGGTCTTTCTCCTTTACTCTCCAAAAATTCTGACTGCGTATTGGTGGGGAGGGATACTGTTCATGGATTTCCAGGGTTGCCTATTATATGCTTGGTGAGTCCTTCTTTCTGGAGGATGGAATGGGGAGCAGTGGTGTCAACAGCTGAAGAATTGGGTATTTCTGGCGATAACAAATTTATTATGTATAAATATATAAGTGGTCCATATAGTGAACTTGGGGTACAGTTATTCACTTTAAGGTCATCACAGAGGACAAGGGGGCACGCTTTACATCTAAAGGAAAAGAGATTTAATCTCCAAATAAGGAAAGGCTTCTTCACAGTAAGAGCTGTGAAAATGTGGACTAGACTCCCTCAATAGCTGGTTCTGGCCAGCTCAGTAGATTGTTTTAAGAAAGGCCTGGATTCTTACCTAAATGCACATAATATTACTGGATACTAATATTTGTAGAAAAATTTGATCCGGTGAATATCTGATTGCCTCTTGGGAGATCAGGAAGAAAGAAATAGAATTTTTTTCCCCTGCTGAAGCAAATTGGATCGTGTTTTATTGGAGGTTTTATTTTTTTTTTGCCTTCCTCTGTGTGACGAACCGCCTGGCACCCCACCTGGGTGCCTTGGCCAAAGGTGCTTTCTGCCCTCCAAACGCTTCCAGCAGACCAATACTCCAAGCATCGTACGCAGACAAGATGTAGAGGAAAAATGAAAGGAATCACTTTATTGAACAGAAACACATGTTATTTTACACTTCAAAAATAGGGGCAGTCACCACATGAACAACAAAAACAAATATTACACATTGAGGTAAAATTGACACCAGACTAATCACATCAGAAGGATTAGCAAACAGACAGAAACAATAGGTGACTCAATTAACAATGGGTGAGGATGACACCTCCTCTCACGAACTGCAGAACTGCCACAGGGGAGATGAGCCGTTTGTGCTATCTCCTCAACTCCCACTGTGGAGCGAGAATGACTTCCTTCACTTTCGAGTCCCTACATTGCCGCTGGGGAGGGAGGTACACCATCTTCTCTCTTGGACTGTGTATCTGCCACTGGGGAGGGAGGACAGCCACCTCCTCTCCCTGCATCTCAGACTGCCGCAGGGGAGGGGGGATGGCTTCCTCCCCTCCCTGCATCTTGGACTTCCACTGGGGGAGAAGAATGGCCACCTTCTCTCCCTTGGCCCCTGGAACTGTGTGGGGCAGAGGTCTTGGACCCTCTGTCCGGTTGCCAGCGCTTTAGCTGGGGGATCCACGTCTCTGATTGACTTGTCACTGAGGAGAGGGGCCATCTTCCTCGGCTCCCTGGGACTCCAGAGTTGTTGTCGGTGCTGGGCAGAGGTTGGTAGTCCTGATGCGAAGCCCTGTGCTGGGTTTGCAGACACGGGTGGACAGAGCTGGGCAGTACTCAGCCCCACGTCCAGCTTCAGCTTCAGCTGGGAGAAGTTTGTTGTAACTCCACAGATGCTGCTAGCATAAACTCCCATGTACCTGTTTGTGGTGTGGGAGAAAGGACAGTTGCCATTTGTCTCAGGAAGGCTGAAGCTGCTGTTGGTGCTGGACAGAGCTCAGCAATGTTTTTCCCTGATGCTAGCTCTTTTGCTTGAGGCTCACAGGGTTGTTACTCCTCAGCAGAAAAGTCTATTAAACCCTGGCTGGGTATAGATGTTCACTATCTTCTCTCACTGGAGCTCATTGCAGGTCACTGGAGCCTGTTGTTGAGCAGTGTTGAACAATCTTTTGTATGCCTGTTCCAGATCCTACTCTTGCAGTATTCAAAAATCAAAATCTTCTTGCAATCTGAGATTATTGGGAATATCCATTTCCCTAAAATCCTGGATGTCATATCTCTGCCACTTGGCTGTATTTCTGAAGTCTGGATCTTCCTGAATTCTCTCAAATAATATTTCTGGACCATCAAAATCATAGCCCCCATGGGAGTATCATCCTTCAGCAGTGGACCAACTTGGATATCATACCATTGCAGCGCCCCATATCTGTTGTCCAGCATCAGTTCGGTCTGGACCAGCCTATCCAGCTACATCACCCATTCCTCTCGAGGGTGCTTTCCTGGGAATGGTATACACAAGTTCAGCTGCAGCCAGTACTGATCCATGGCCATAGGGAGGATCCTTCCATAACAGTATTTCTCCACTTAGAGAACCTCCTTCCAGAGCTCACGGAGGATCGCGTCTTTTAATTCCAGCACGTTCCTGGCAGAACCAGGCTCTCCCTACTGGGCAAACCTCTCTTGCATTTGCCACTGGAACTCCGCTTCCATGGATACCGGCTCCTGGAAAACTTCTCCGATATCACCTGACACTGGGTCCCAGTGGTGGTTTGGACTGCCCATAGGGAAGAAGCAGATCCCATGACTGCCCCCAAATGTGACGGGCGGCCTGGCACCCCACCTGGGTGCCTCCGCCAAACGCCCTCCAAACCCTTCCAGCAGACCATTAACTAATACCAACTCTTTACCCCAAGCATCGTACACAGACAAAATGTTGAGGAAAAACCAAAGGAATCACTTTATTGAACAGACATACAAGTTTTTATACTGTGCACTTCATAAATAGGGGCAGTCACCACATTAACATTAAAAACAAATGTTACACATTGAGGTAAACATCCAATAATGGTTATGTAATGAGACACCAGGCTAATCACATCAGGAGCATGAGGAAACAGACAGAAAAAGTAGGTGACTCAATTACCAATGGGTAAAATAGACTTAACAGTAAACACATAACACATTAATAGACAGAATACATATAACAGCAGGAGACCTCAGCATCATGTTGTTTTGAGCTGATTATCTTCTGCTTAGAGTCTATGAGTCTAGGAGGAGGTTAAAACAGGTCCTCCAGTTCTCAGAGCCTGAGACTTGAATCAAAAGTAAAACTACTCCCAAGATCCCTCAGGCATGCACCTGAGAATAGAGTCCCCTCAAATGCCAGGGCCCATAGTCAGTAGGCAAGAGGCTAGCCTGCAGTGCCCTCCAAAAGCCCCATGTCCTGGTTGGATATGTCACACTCTGGATCAACTGTGGGTATTGGATAGTGTATATGGAGGTTTTCTATGTGTGTGTTGTTGTTTTTTTAAACAGACTTACTATGTAAATACTATGTAAATGTAAACGTTTTATTATATTGGGGACACAGTGGTGCATATGCACTTTTTGGGAAATGTGTGTAAAAGTTTACTTTTGTTTTTCTCTTCCAGGCCTGTCAAGTAATCCAGCTTGGAACAACTGTTGTATTTAGTCCCTATGTAGGAGCTTCCTATCTTTCTAACCACTGCAATATAGGGCACTTTCTGCCCCTTTCTGCCCATGACAATTTTCAGATTTCAGCGCTGTCACACTTTGAATGACAATTGTCATGCAACACTGTACCTACAGTACATCACGGTCCCAACACTAGCTGGTTGAAGAATTAGGATTAAAGACTGTCCCTTTACAGCTGCTACACAGAGATCGTCACCTTTTTGCTTATGCTAAGAGGTAACTTTATATTAGTAAAAGTATTATTATTCACATTGCAGTTAATGCTTATATGCACTGTTTATTGCCGACTTTGCTAATTTATGAGTAAATCCCAGTCTATTGGTACAAACGGGCTGAGAGGGCTTCCCTTGCGGCTGAGTGCAGAGCACCCCTAAAGGTGGTAACAGGTAGTGCTGTGCTCAAGGAGTAAGCTGGGGTCATACACTGGGAAAAAGGCAGCAGCAGAGTAAGAAGAGCAAGCCAGAGGTCATACATGGATCAGAAGGCAGAAGCAGAGTCAATGTAGCAAACCGAGGGTCAAAGCCAGGAATGGAGACAAGACAGGTCAAAGGCAAACCAGGTCGGTAACAGGGAATCCAATAATAGCAGAGACAGGAACACACTGGGAAGCTGAAGATCATCCAGCAACTTGTGGCTCAGCCTGCTGGCTTTAAATAGGGCACTGGGCGCCAAGATCTGTCACGCCTGCACTCATGATTGCACATCAATATTCGCCACTGTTCACGGCTGCACACGCATGCGCATTTGACCAGGCAAATGTCTGAGTGTTATTAATCTGTGAACTTACTGATTATTATTAGCAGATGTGCCTGTTCTCCTGTGAACTATTCTCTGACATCTCTTCTATGTTAAAAGATGATAAAAGTACAGAGGGTGCACCAGCCTAGCACATTACCTTTGCAAATATTTTTATTAAAAAAAATCTGTGTGTATCATACTCACAATGGCCTTGTTCAAGCGTGATAAAAAAAAAAAAAATATATATATATATATACACACACACGGTGATGCATATATATATGTATAAAACAGTCCACCAAAAGTCTATGCAGCATGTTCTACTCTTTGGAAGCAGTAGTGGGATGTAGTTCTCCAAATACAGCTGACGTGTTTCGAGGGTGACCCCTCTTCCTCAGAGCTCTAGACTCTAACGCACTACGCTGGTGCACCTGCCCTATCATGTTTTAGAGTTCATCTGGGTTCCCTGGCCTGTTCAGAGTGGCAGCACAGCCAAAACAGCAGCTAGACAAGGGGAATTAGAAACACCTATTCCTCCACGTAACCAACTACTAGCAACTCTCAAGCGCAGGAGCATTACTTCCTTTTTCTTATCTCTTCTACGTTATCTTGGCATAGAAATTATACTGTCTAGTGGACTGTGTCTGCACCTACATTTTGTGTGTTGATTTATGCTCAAATCACCTTTTATTCTAACCTGTACAAATACATTGAGTTAATTTACTACTATACCAGTATGAGAGTGATAACACCAAATTTAACACACCTGCTCCCCATTCACACCTGAGACCTTGTGACACTAACGATTCACATGACACCGGGGAGGGAAAATGGCTAATTGGGCCCAATTTGGACATTTTCCCTTTAAGGGTGTACTCACTTTTGTTGCCAGCAGTTTAGACATTAATGGCTGTGTGTTGAGTTGATTTGAGGGGACAGCAATTTTACACGGTTTTACAAGCTGTACAGTAACCACTTTACATTGTAGCAAAGTGTCATTTCTTCAGTGTTCTCACATGCAAAGATATCATAAAATATTTACAAAAATGTGAGGGGTGTACTCACTTTTGTGAGATACTGTATATATATATATATATACATACAGACATACAGTATATGTAGAGAGAGAATATATTACATAAACCGAACAACAAGGTAAAGGTATCTATGTTGTTGTTTAGTGGTTTAGCCGTGTCCAACTCTTCGCGACCTCATGAACCATAGCGTGTCAGGCTTTTTTGTCCTCCCCTGCCTCCCGGAGCTTGCTATCCATCTTGTTTTCTGTCATCCTCTTCTCCTGTTTCCTTCCAGGTTTCCCAGTATCAGGGTCTTTTCCATTGAGTCCTCTCTTCGCATTAGGTGGCCAAAGTATTCGAGTTTCAGATTCATGATCTGTCCTTTCAGTGAATATTCAGGGTTGATTTACTTAAGGTTGACTGGTTTGATCTTCTTGCTGTCAAAGGGACTTTTAAGAGTCTTCTCCAACACCATAGTTCAAAAGCATAAATTCTTTGGCGTTCAGCCTTCCTTATGGTCCAACTTTCACAGCCATAGGTTACTACTGGATATACCATAACTTTGACCATACAGCACTTTGTTGGTAGGGTGATGTCTCTGCTTTTTATAATGTTGTCTAGGTTTGCCATTGCTTTCCTCCCAAGAAGCAAGCATCTCTTAATTGCATGGCTACAGTCACCATCTGCTGTGATCTTGGAGCCTAGGAAGATAAAACCAAATGTTTGCATTTCTTCTCCTTCTATTTGCCAAGGAGTGATGGGACCAATTGACATGATCTTAGTTTTCTTAATGTTCAATTTCAGGCCAGCTTTTGTGCTCTTCTCTTTCACCTTCATTGAGAGACTCTAGTTTTTCTTCACTTTCTGCCATTAGTGTGGTATCCTCTGCATATCTCAGGTTGTTGATATTTCTCCCTGTAAACTTAATTCCAGCTTGTGATTCATCAATCCTGGCATTTTGCATTATGTACTCTGCAAGTAGGGTGACAATATACATCCTTTGCACAATCCTTTCTCAATTTTGAACCAGTCAGTTGTTCCATGTCCTATTCTAACTGTTGCTTCTTGACTTGCATACAGGTTTTTTAACAGGTGAGGTGGTCTGGTATACCCATTTCTTTCAGTATTTGCCACATATTGTTGCGACCCACATAATTGAAGGCTTTATTGTAGTCAAAAAAAGCTGAAGTAGACTTTCTTATGGCACTCCCTTGCTTTCTCTGTGATCCAGCGAATGTTGGCCATTTGATCTGCCTCTTCGAAAACCAGTTTGTACTTGTGGTAGCTCCCGATTCACATGCTGCCGAAGCCTAGCTTGTAGAATTTTCAGCACAACCTTGCTAGCATGTGAGATGAGTGCGATCGTACGGTAGTTTGAAGATTCTTTGGCGCTGCCCTCCTTTGGTATCGGAATGTAAATGTACCTCTTCCAGTCCTGTGGACATGGTTGAGTTTTACAAATTTGTTGGCATATTGTGCACTTTTACAGAATCGTCTTTTAGCATTTTTAATAACGCCCTTTAATACCATCCCTTCCATTACTTTTGCTATTAGCAATTCTTTCTAAGGCCCCCTTGACTTTACTCTTCAGGATATCCGGTTCGAGGTCAGTGACTACATCATTGTGGTTACAGTGTATAGGGCATTTAGATCTTTTTTGTATAGTTCTTCTGTGTATTATTGCCGCCTTTCTTTATCTCTTCTGCTTCTGTCAGGTCCTTGCCATTTTTGTCCCACCTTTGCACTAATATCTCCAATTTTTGTGAAAAGCTCTCTAGTCTTTCTCCCATTCTGTTGTTTTCCTCTAATTCTTTGCATTGACTGTTGACGAGGTATATATATATATATATATATATATATATATATATATATATATATATATATATATATGTATCTATCTTAAAAGGTATCTATACTCATGTTCTTATAAGTGCTTGCAGTAACTTTCTTCAACCAGGTCTGCCAGAGGGGCTGAGTTTTTTCTTGGAGTCAAGGAACAGAACAGAGAACCCAATACCAAGCAGCTCCTCGAGTCACTCACTTTGTGAATGGTCCCTGTGGGCAAAGGGGAGGTAAACTTCCTAGGTGATCCGAGTGGAAGTGGGAGTGGGTACCTATCAAAGCTTGGAACCTACTCCACAAAGTACATAAAACAGGACTTCAACTTTAGGGTGAAGTCCTGCTTTAATACATTTTTAGCAGTAAACACTAAAGTAGTTCTAACCCTTCTTCACTCTATCCAAAACTAAAAAAAGTTTGGCATTAGATACACTTTAAAGGGCAACTATGAGGCTAGATTTATACATG